>NC_072376.2:78713571-79022678 GCF_028885625.2 Pongo pygmaeus
ACACAGGTTTGAATCATGTGGGCCTACATATACACAGAATTTTCTTTAATAACCATTACACTGAGTGTACCTACCACTCTTGCCTTCACTTTCACCTCCCCTACCTCTTCTGCCTCTGCCATCCCATAGACAGTAGAACTACCTCTCCCTCCTTGTCCTCTTCCTCAGTCTACTCAACAGGAAGATGACAGGGATAAATACCTTTATAGTGATTTGCTTCTACATAATAAATAGAAATATATTTTCACATTGTTATGATTTTCTTAATATTTTCTTTTCTCTAGCTTAATTTATTATAAGAATACAGTATATAATACATATACAAAATCTGTGTTAATTTACTGTTACAGTTAGTCTTCTAGTTAGCAGTAGACTACTAATAGTTAACTTTTTAGGGAGCCAAAAGTTATACACAGATTTTTAGCTGTGTAGGAGGTCAGTGCCCCTAATCTTTGTATTGTTCAAGGGTCAACTGTAAAGCATGACTTTTGACTAAATAAAGCTAAATTTTTGAAATGATAACAAAACAGCAAGTATTTAGTAAGAAAATAATTCTAGAAAGAAGATGGCAAAATAGAATCATCCAACAGTTTTTCCCCTGCAGGAACACAAAATTGAACAACTATGTATGCAAGAAATTACCTTCAAAAGAACCAAAAAATCAGATGAGCAATTACAGTACCTGATTTTAACATAGTATCAAAAAAAAGAGGCATTGAAGTGGGTAGGAAATACATTCTTGCATTGTCTACAGCATCCCTCCCCCAGTAATCAATCCTGGAGTGACAGAGATTAAAAAGATAAAAGAAAAATTTTAGCCAAATTAAATTTAAGGGAGCTTAATTTTCAATGAGTGATTTGCAAATTGCGTGGCCTTCTGAGCCAGAGTAGTGTCAGAGACTCTAGCACAGCCATGTGGTGGAAGAAGATTTATGGACCAAAAAAGGAAAGTGATATACAAAAAACGGAAGTGATGTACAGAAACAGCTGAATTGGTTACAGCTCAGTGTTTGCCTTATTTGAATATGTTTCAAACAGTTGGCTACATTTGACTGGCTGAAACTCAGTGATTGCTGCAGGTGTCAGCTTTGGTCCGTTTACACCTCCACTTGTTAATAATAAACTTCAAGATAACATAGATAAGGAATTCAGAATTATATCGGAGAAATTTAATAGATATTGAAATAATAAAAATCAATCAAAATATCTGTAGCTAAAAAATTAAATCAATAACCTGAAAAATGCATCAGCATCTCTCAACAGTAGAACTGATCAAGCAGAAAAAGAATTTGTTAGCTTGAAGAAAGGCTATATGAAAATACAGAGAAGAGAAAAAAGAAAAAACAATTAAAAACAAGAGCATGACCACAATATCTAGAAAACAGCCTCAAAAGGGCAAATCTAAGAATTATTGGCCTTAAAGAAGACATAGAGATTGGAGAAGAAAGTTTATTCAAAGAAATAAAAATATAATTTTCCAAACCTAGAGAAACATATGAATATTCAGGTACAGAAAGTCATGGAACAGAAAGTAGGGTCAACCAAAATGAGATTACCTCAAGTCATATATTATTCAGACTCTCAAAGGCCAAGGATAAAGAAAGATCCTAAAAGTGACAGCACAAAGAAGTAAATAAATATAAAGGAGCTCTGATGCATCTGGCAGCAGATTTCTCAACAAAAACTTTACATTCCAGGAGAGAGTAGAATAGCATTCAAAGTGCTGAAGGAAACACACACACACACACACACACACACACACACACAATAACTTTCAACTTAGAATATTGTGTTGGAATATTGTGTTAAGGGAGGAGACCACCCCTCATATCGTCTTATGCCCAATTTCTGCCTCCAAAGAAAGAAAAAGTAAAAGCTAAAGGGCAGAAATTAAATCCATAGGCAGACATCCTGGTGCCACATCCTGGGCTTGGTAGTTAAAGGTCGACCCCTGACCTAATCAATTATGTTATCTATAGATTACAGACATTGTATAGAAAAGCACTGTGAAAATCCCTGTCCTGTTCTGTTCCATTTTAATTACTGGTGCATGCAGCCCCCAGTCTCGTACCCCCTGCTTGCTCAATCCATCACGACCCTCTCATGTGAACCCCCTTAAAAGGGACAGGAATTGCTCACTCGGGGAGCTCGGTTTTTGGAGTTGTGAGTCTTGCTGAAGCTCCTGGCAGAATAAAGCCCTTCCTTCTTTAACTCTCCATGTCTGAGGAGTTTCATCTGTGGCTTGTCCTGCTACAGTGTCAAGCAACACTTTCCGTCAAACACTAAGGAGTAACATTTTCCCAGACAAAATAAGTTGAAGGATTTCATTAACACTAGACCAGTCCTCTAAGAAATGCTGAAGTGAGTTCTTCAGTATCAGAAAAAATGATGTTAAACAACAAGAAATCATCTGAAGGTATAGAATTCACAAGTAATAGTAAGTACACAAATACAAAATACTCTAACACTGTCATTTTGGTGTATAAAACACTCATATCTTTAGTAGGAAGACTAAAAGGCAAACTTATCAATGATAACTACAACTTTTCAAGAAATAGTTAAAAAACAATGTAAATAGAACAAAAAGTCAAAAAGTGAGGACAGGGTTGGAGATAAAATGTACAGGGTTTTTGTTTGTTTGTTTTCTCTTTACTTGTTTTTGTTGTTTTCATTGTAATCAAACTTGTTACCATTCTAATTGGTTATAAGATGCTATTTGCAAGTCTCGTAGCAACCACAAAATGAAAAACAATAACAGATACACAAAAGATAAAAGCAGAAAATTAAAACATACTACCAGACAAAAACCATTATTATGGTAGATAGGAAGGAAGGAAAAAAGAAACAAAGAGAGAACCAACAAACCCACTAGAAAACAAATAAGAAAATGGCAATAGTAAGTCCTTTCCTGTGAATAATAACATTGAACATAAATGGACTAATTTTCCAATCAAAAGACAGCATGGCCAACTGGATTTAAAAAAAAAAAAAAAAAAGACCCAACTAAATGGTGTCTGTATGAATCTCGATCTATAAAGATATATATAGATTAAAAATTAAAGAAAAAGAAAAAAATCATGCAAATGGAAACAGAAAAAGAGCTGGAATAGCTATGTTTATATCAGACATAATAGACCAAGACAAAAATTTTAATGTGACAAAGAATGTCATTGTATATAATAAAGCAAAAACTTCAGTAAGAGAGTGTAACAATTGTAAATATCCATGCACCCAAAACTGTAGCACTCACAGAGATAAAGCAAATATTATTATAGCTTAAGAGAGAGATAGATTCCAATTCTGTTGAAGCTGGAGACTTCAACACACCACCCCACTTTTGGCATTGGATAGCTCATCCAGATAAAAAATCAACAAAGAAATAATGAGCTTTATCTGCACTGTAGACTAAATGCACCTAATAGATATTTACAGAACATTTCATTCAACAGCTGCAGAATACACATTTTTCTCTTCAGCACATGGAAAATTCTCAAGGATAGACCATATGTCAGGCCACAAAACAATTCTCAAAAATTCTGAAAAAGAGAAATCATATCAAGTATTTTTTCTGACTACAATAAAATAAAACTAGTAATTAAAAATAAACAATTTCAGAAAATATACAGACACACAGAAATTAAGCAATGTGCTCCTGAATGACAATTGGCCAAAAGTCAAATAAAAGAAGAAAATTCAAATACATCTTAAAACAAATAAAAAAGGAAATACAACATATTCCAATCTATGGGACACAGCAAAAGCAGTGAAAAGAGGGAAATTTATCGCAATAACTGCCTACATCAGAAAAGTAGAAAACTTCAAATAAACAATAGAATGATGAATCCTAAAGAACCAGAAAAGCAGCAGCAAACAAAACCCAAAATTAATAGAAAAAAATAAAGATCAGAGCATAAATAAAATTGAGACTCAAAAAATACAAAAAGTCAAAATGCAAGTTAGGTTTTTGAAAAGGTAAACAAAATTGATAGACCTTTAGCCAGACTGAGAATAAAAGAGAAAAGGCCCAAATCAAACCAGAGATGAAAAAGGAGACATTACAACTGATACCACAATTCAAAGGATCATTAGAGACTACTATGAGCAACTGTATGCCAACAAACTGGGAAACCTCGAAGGAATGGGTAAATTTCTAGACATATACCACCTACCACAATTGAACTATGAGGAAACCCAAAACCTGAACTGAACAATACCAAGATAAAAACCTGAATTGACCAATATCAAAATAAGAAAAAAAAAAAAAAGGTTTTCCTCAAAGAAAAGCTGAGGACCCAATGGCTTTATTGCTAAATTCTATGAAACATTGAAAGAGTAGCTAATAGCAATTCCACTAAGACTGCTTCAAAAAATTGAGAAGGAAATACTCCCAAAGTCTTTCCACAAGGCCAGTATTACTCTGATGCTGAAACCAGACAAAGACGCAACAACAATAGGTAACAACAGGCCAATACGTCGGACGAACACAGTTGCAAAAATTCTCAACAAAATAGACTTTGCTGGTGCCTCATCAAAAATACTTGTGACAAAAACAACCAAGTGGTAAATTTGTTTCAGCCATGGCCTCTGAATAACCAAAATATATGTTGAACTAGTTCAAAGCTGCAACAAGAATTCCTCATATAGTTTCTCTCTTCTCTTTCAGAAATAGTCATTGGTAACATTACACTGTTTTTAATTCATAAATGATATTGACATTTATTCTATTTCCTTTTTATAATTATAACTGAGGGATGATGGGACAATCATGGATAATCAAAACATCTACAGAGTAGCACTGTTTCTGTAGACATAGCTTCAAGGGATTTTGCTCTATCAGGGCCTGCCATAATTAAGGGCTGTTATTCATCAGTCTTCCTGCTACTCCAGGGCTTGCTATATTTCAGGTTCTGTCATATTTCAGGGATTCCCATATTCTAGTGCACCATGCAGAAAGGAAAATGCGCTAAGATGGAAAGGTATGAGCTACAACGCTAGCTTGCTGGAATGGCTCCTAGACATAGACATTCAAGGAGATGACAGAAAAGAGGCATGCTCAAGTGCTGTGAATGGATCACTCCCAGTCCAAGCCAGTTCTCTACTTCATGATCCCAACAGACTTGGTCTAAAGAAAAATGGGTTAAAGTAAAACTCAAACTGAGGATTAATGGTTAGAAGAACCTGGTCCCAGAAAAAATGGGAATAATGTCAGTAAGAATTTCCCCATTTTTCAATGAAAACAATGTCT
The DNA here is from genome assembly GCF_028885625.2 of Pongo pygmaeus. Taxonomy (NCBI): domain Eukaryota; kingdom Metazoa; phylum Chordata; class Mammalia; order Primates; family Hominidae; genus Pongo; species Pongo pygmaeus. The sequence goes on from NC_072376.2 coordinate 78,718,817, forward strand.
ACACCCATGACAAACTTAAAGGACAAAGGAATAAAGGAAAATATACGCAAATTTATTGAAAAAGAAGATGGTGGAAGGAGGAGGAGAAGGAGAAGCAAGAACAGGAGGAAAAGGAAGTAGAGAGGAAAGAGGAGGGTGAGGAAGAAAGAGAAAAAAGAATGCAAAATGCAACTGAGAAATCAATCAAGAAGAGAAAGCATGATTCAAAAAACAGAAGCAGATTCCCTAGTTGTAGTTTATTTCATAGATAAATTAAATGAATTCAGTAAATCATCATATTCAAATACAAACCAATAAAATAATGTGTTGAAATAAGATTGCAGAGTGAGGGAATCAGAATCAGAACCAATTTAAGATCATTATAGTATAAATGAACAATTTAGAAAGAAAGGACAAGAAAGAATGCTCCAATTTTTCCAAAAGAGAAGCATTCCAAAAAATTGGCCTTGAAAATCTATTTCGAGTAAACAAGTCTATCCATAAAATAAATGGCCACCAGGGTTAATTGCTATAGGTCATTGATCTTGAGGCACACTACTTTGAAGATATTGACACTTAGGGAGAAATAAACTAATTGAGGTGTCTCATATAAAAAGCAGAGCATCACAACTGCCCTAAGTTTGTAACTTACACATCGGAAATGACATGAACTATATAAAAAGGAAAGCAAGAGACTATTGAACATGGGATTCAGGCCTGAGTAGGTGAGGCAGAAGTTGAAATGATGAGAAGTGGTGCGGTTAGATATAGGTTATTTTCAAAGATTTTGCATTGTTGAGGATGACACATTTGTGCTTAATAATTATGGCTAATATTATTATACTTTTTTTGGGGTGGGGATGGAGTTTCACTCTTGGTGCACAGGCTGGAGTGTAATGGCACCATCTCGGCTCACCATAACCTCCACCTCCAGGGTTCAAGCAATTCTTCTTTCTCAGCCCGTCTGAGTAGCTGGGACCGCAGGCAGGCACAATCTTGTATTTTTAGTAGAGATAGGGTTTCTCCATGTTGGTCAGGCTGGTCTCGAACTCCCGCCTTCAAGTGATCCACCCACCTCGGCTTCCCAAAGTGCTGGGATTTATTGTTATACTTTTTAACTAAGATATAACATAATGCAGGAAAGTACACACAATCTTTAACTTGAAAACATTTTGTATATGTACTACCACATGTAACTGCCCCCCAGATTAAGATAAAGAACATTTCCAGCATCAGAGAAGGTTCCTTTGTGTCTGAAAACATTCTCTGCTCTGTCAGGCAGGAACAGTGATTAAAGCTAAATGTACCAGGTCCATCTGAGGTACCGGGTTCATCTCACTAGGGAGTGCCAGACAGTGGGCGCAGGTCAGTGGGTGCCCGCACTGTGCGAGCCAAAGCAGGGCAAGGCATTGCCTCACTCGGGAAGCCCAAGGGGTCAGGGAGTTCCCTTTCCTAGTCAAAGAAAGGGGTGACCAACAGCACCTGGAAAATCGGATCACTCCCACCTGAAAACTGCACTTTTCCAACGGGCTTAAAAAACAGCGCATCATGACATTATATCCCGCACCTGGCTTGGAGGGTCCTACACCAACGGAGTCTTGCTGATTGCTGGCACAACAGTCTGAGATCAAACGGCAAGGCGGCAGCGAGGCTGGGGGAGGGGTGCCTGCCATTGCCCAGGCTTGCTCAGGTAAACAAAGCAGTGGAAAGCTCAAACTGGGTGGAGCCCACCACAGCTCAAGGAGGCCTGCCTGCCTCTGTAGGCTCCACCTCTGGGGGCAGGGCACAGACAAACAAAAAGACAGCAGTAACCTCTGCAGACTTAAATGTCCCTGTATGACAGCTTTGAAGAGAGCAGTGGTTCTCCCAGCATGCAGCTGGAGATCTGAGAATGGGCAGACTGCCTCTTAAAGTGGGTCCCTGACCCCTGACCCCTGACCCCCAAGCAGCCTAACTGGGAGGAATCCTCCAGCAGGCGCAGACTGACACCTCACAGGGCTGGGTACTCCAACAGACCTGCAGCTGAGTGTCCTGTCTGTTAGAAGGAAAACTAACAAACAGAAAGGACATCCACACCAAAAACCCATCTGTACATCACCATCATCAAAGACCAAAAGGAGATAAAACCACAAAGATGGGGAAAAAACAGAGAAAAACTGGAAACTCTACAAAGCAGAGCACCTCTCCTCCTCCAAAGGAACACAGTTCCTCACCAGCAACGGAACAAAGCTGGATGGAGAATGACTTTGATGAGCTGAGAGAAGAAGGCTTCGGACGATCAAATTACTCCAAGCTACAGGAGGAAACTCAAACCAAAGGCAAAGAAGTTGAGAACTTTGAAAAAAAATTAGACGAATGTATAACTAGAATAACCAATACAGAGAAGTGCTTGAAGGAGCTGATGGAGCTGAAAACCAAGGCTTGAGAATTACGTGAAGAATGCAGAAACCTCAGGAGCTGATACAATCAACTGGAAGAAAGGGTATCAGCGATGGAAGATGAAATGAATGAAATGAAGCACGAAGGGAAGTTTAGAGAAAAAAGAATAAAAAGAAATGAGCAGAGCCTCCAACAAATATGGGACAGTGTGAAAAGACAAAATCTATGTCTGATTGGTGTATCTGAAAGTGACAGGGAGAATGGAACCAAGTTGGAAAACAGTCTGCAGGTTATTATCCAGGAGAACTTCCCCAATCTAGCAAGGCAGGCCAACATTCAGATTCAGGAAATACAGAGAACACCACAAAGATACTCCTTGAGAAGAGCAACACCAAGACACACAATTGTCAGATTCACCAAAGTTGAAATGAAGGAAAAAATGTTAAAGGCAGCCAGAAAGAAAGGTCGGGTTACCCTCAAAGGGAAGCCCATCAGACTAAAAGTGGATCTCTCGGCAGAAACTCTACAAGCCATAAGAGAGTGGGGGCAAATATTCAACATTCTTAAAGAAAAGAATTTGCAACCCAGAATTTCATATCCAGCCAAACTAAGCTTCATAAGTGAAGGAGAAATAAAATACTTTACAGACAAGCAAATGCTGAGAGATTTTGTCATCATCAGGCCTGCCCTAAAAGAGCTCCTGAAGGAAGCGCTAAACATGGAAAGGAACAACCGGTACCAGCCACTGCAAAATCATGCCAAAATGTAAAGACCATCAAGAATAGGAAGAAACTGCATCAACTAATGAGCAAAATAACCAACTAACATCACAATGACAGGAACAAATTCACACATAACAATATTAACTTTAAATGTAAATGGACTAAATGCTCCAATTAAAAGACACAGACTGGCAAATTGGATAAAGAGTCAAGACCCAACAGTGTGCTATATTCAGGAAACCCATCTCATGTGCAGAGACACACATAGGCTCAAAATAAAAGGATGGAGGAAGATCTACCAAGAAAACAGAAAACAAAAAAAGGCAGGGGTTGCAATCCTAGTCTCTGATAAAACAGACTTTCAACCAACAAAGATCAAAAGAGATAAAGAAGGCCATTACATAATGGTAAAGGGATCAATTCAACAAGAAGAGTTAACTATCCTAAATATATATGCACCCAATACAGGAGCACCCACATTCATAAAGCAAGTCCTGAGTGACTACAAAGAGACTTAGACTCCCACACAATAATAATGGGAGACTTTAACACCCCACTGTCAACATTAGACAGATCAACGAGACAGAAAGTCAACAAGGATACCCAGGAATTGAACTCAGCTCTGCACCAAGCGGATCTAACAGACATCTACAGAGCTCTCCACCCCAAATCAACAGAATATACTTTTTTTCAGCACCACACCACACCTATTCCAAAATTGACCACACACTTGGAAGTAATGCTTTCCTCAGTAAATGTAAAAGAACAGAAATTATAACAAACTATCTCTCAGATCATAGTGCAATCAAGCTAGAACTCAGGATTAAGAATCTCACTCAAAACCACTCAACTACATGGAAACTGAACAATCTGCTCCTGAATGACTACTGGGAACATAACGAAATGAAGTCAGAAATAAAGATGTTCTTTGAAATCAACAAGAACAAAGACACAACATACCAGAATCTCTGGGAAGCATTCAAAGCAGTGTGTAGAGGAAAATTTATAGCACTAAATGCCCACAAGAGAAAGCATGAAAGATCCAAAATTGACACCCTAACATCACAATTAAAAGAACTAGAAAAGCAAGAGCAAACACATTCAAAAGCTAGCAGAAGGCAAGAAATAACTAAAATCAGAGCAGAACTGAAGAAAATAGAGACACAAAAAGCCCTTCAAAAGTTAATGAATCCAGGAGCTAGTTTTTTGAAAGGATCAACAAAATTGATAGACCACTAGCAAGATTAATAAAGAAAAAAGAGAGAAGAATCAAATAGATGCAATAAAAAATGATCAAGGGGATATCACCACCGATCTCACAGAAATACAAACTACCATCAGAGAATACTACAAACACCTCTACGCAAATAAACCAGAAAATCTAGAAGAAATGGACAAATTTGTCGACACATACACTCTCCCAAGACTAAACCAGGAAGAAGTTGAATGTCTGAATAGACCAATAACAGGAGCTGAAATTGTGGCAATAATCAATAGCTTACCAACCAAAAAGAGTCCAGGACCAGATGGATTCACAGCCGAATTCTACCAGAGGTACAAGGAGGAACTGGTACCATTCCTTCTGAAACTATTCCAATCAATTGAAAAAGAGGGAATCCTCCCTAACTCATTTTATGAGGCCAGCATCATCCTGATACCAAAGTCGGGCAGAGACACAACCAAAAAAGAGAATTTTAGACCAATATCTTTGATGAACATTGATGCAAAAATCCTCAATAAAATACTGGCAAACCAAATCCAGCAGCACATCAAAAAGCTTATGCAGCATGATCAAGAGGGCTTCATCCCTGGGATTCAAGGCTAGTTCAATATACGCAAATCAATAAATGTAATCCAGCATATAAACAGAACCAAAGACAAAAACCACATGATTATCTCAATAGATGCAGAAACGCCTTTGACAAAATTCAACAACTCTTCATGCTAAAAACTCTCAATAAATTAGGTATTGATGGGACATATCTCAAAATAATAAGAGCTGTCTATGACAAACCCACAGCCGATATCATACTGAATGGGCAAAAACTGGAAGCATTTCCTTTGAAACCTGGCACAAGACAGGGATGCCCTCTCTCACCACTCCTATTCAACATAGTGTTGGAAGTTCTGGCCAGGGCAATTAGGCAGGAGGAGGAAATAAAGGGTATTCAATTAGGAAAAGAGGAAGTCAAATTGTCCCTGTTTGCAGATGACATGATTGTATATCTAGAAAACCCCATTGTCTCAGCCCAAAATCTGCTTAAGCTGACAAGCAACTTCAGCAAAGTCTCAGGACAAAAAATCAATGTACAACAATCACAAGCATTCTTATACACCAACAACAGACAAACAGAGAGCCAAATCATGAGTGAACTCCCATTCACAATTGCTTCAAAGGGAATCAAATACCTAGGAATCCAACTTACAAGGGATGTGAAGGACCTCTTCAAGGAGAACTACAAACCACTGCTCAAGGAAATAAAAGGGGATACAAACAAATGGAAGAACATTCCATGCTCATGGGTAGGAAGAATCAATATCATGAAAATGGCCATACTGCCCAAGGTAGTTTACAGATTCAATGCCATCCCCATCAAGCTACCAATGACTTTCTTCACAGAATTGGAAAAAACTACTTTAAAGTTCATATGGAACCAAAAAAGAGCCTGCATCACCAAGTCAATCCTAAGCCAAAAGAACAAAGCTGGAGGCATCATGCTACCTGACTTCAAACTATACTACAAGGCTACAGTAACCAAAACAGCATGGTACTGGTACAAAAACAGAGATATAGATCAATGGAACAGAACAGAGCCCTCAGAAATAATGCCACATATCTACAACTATCTGATCTTTGACAAACCTGACAAAAATAAGCAATGGGGAAAGGATTCCCTATTTAATAAATGGTGCTGGGAAAACTGGCTAGCCATATGTAGAAAGCTGAAACTGGATCCCTTCCTTACACCTTATACAAAAATCAATTCAAGATGGATTAAAGACTTAAATGTTAGACCTAAAACCATAAAAACCCTTAGAAGAAAACCTAGGCATTACCATTCAGGACATAGGCATGGGCAAGGACTTCATGTCTAAAACACCAAAAGTAATGGCAACAAAAGCCAAAATTGACAAATGGGATCTAATTAAACTCAAGAGCTTCTGCACAGCAAAAGAAACTACCATCAGAGTGAACAGGCAACCTACAAAATGGGAGAAAATTTTCGCAACCTACTCATCTGACAAAGGGCTAATATCCAGAATCTACAATGAACTCCAACAAATTTACAAGAAAAAAACAAACAACCCCATCAAAAAGTGGGTGAAGGAGATGAACAGACACTTCTCAAAAGAAGACATTTATGCACCAAAAAACACATGAAAAAATGCTCACCATCACTGGCCATCATAGAAATGCAAATCAAAACCACAATGAGATACCATCTCACACCAGTTAGAATGGCAATCATTAAAAAGTCAGGAAACAACAGGTGCTGGAGAGGATGTGGAGAAATAGGAACACTTTTACACTGTTGGTGGGACTATAAACTAGTTCATCCATTGTGGAAGTCAGTGTGGCGATTCCTCAGGGATCTTGAACTAGAAATACCATTTGACCCAGCCATCCCATTACTGGGTATATACCCAAAGGACTATAAATCATGCTGCTATAAAGACACATGCAAACGTATGTTTATTGTGGCATTATTTACAATAGCAAAGACTTGGATCCAACCCAAATGTCCAACAATGGTAGACTGGATTAAGAAAATGTGGCACATATACACCATGGAATACTATGCAGCCATAAAAAATGATGAGTTCGTGTCCTTTGTAGGGACATGGATGAAATTGGAAATCATCATTCTCAGTAAACTATCGCAAGACCAAAATCCAAACACCGCATATTCTCACTCATAGATGGGAATTGAACAATGAGACCACATGGACACAGGAATGGGAACATCAGACTCTGGGGACTGTTGTGGGGTGGGCAGAGGGGGGAGGGATAGCATTGGGAGATATACCTAATTCTAGATGACAAGTTAGTGGGTGCAGCACACCAGCATGGCACGTGTATACATATGTAACTAACCTGCACATTGTGCACATGTACCCTAAAACTTGAAGTATAATTATAAATAAATAAATAAATAAATAAATAACATAAAAAAAAAAAGCTAAATGTAACCCCGCATTGAACCAGGTCAAGGAGCTGTAGCTGTAGTTTAGAGTGAGTCTGCGTTTGGCTTGTTTCTGTTTCTTGGGTGTAGCCCTCCTGGAATTTTGATTGGCATGCCTTTGGCCCCGGTGTGAGATGCAGTTTGGTGTTTTGGAATGTAGAGCCTCGCTCTGTACCCCCATCCTCCTAAGGCTTCAGAGTCTTGCCCATGTTCCTTGAGTGGGAAACCGGTGGTATATTTGACAAAGCTTTCTCCTCCAGTGGAACTTTTCTCCCAAGAATCTTTAGAGTGAGCAAGTTTCATCTATCTTTCTGGCCTAGCTAATGCTCTTCTTAGTCTTGTCTGTCTCCTCAGCTTTGAACATTCTCCCCCAGGGAAATTTTGAGCTTAGTGTTTTTATTTAGCTTTAAGTCCCTGCAGGATCAAAATCTAGCAGGTGTCTTTGATTTATATGTTGAAACTCCTTCACTGTAAATGAATTTTGTTTCCTAATTCTCCCAGTTTGCTTCCACATTCAGCAAAAGCTTCTCTGGTTTCTCTTTCTTCTGACAATTCCATCTGCCTGGGTTACTTTATAGGGGATCCTGCATGTCCCCTTCTCATGCTCACCTCTGCCAATATCTGTTGTGCTCTTAAAATCATCTTTCTTTTGTGAACTTCTGTATTAATCTTTTCTTGCATTGCTATAAACAACTACCTGAGATTGGGTAATTTCTAAAGATAAGAGGTTTAATTGACCCAGAGTTCCACAGGCTGTACAGGAAGCACAGAGGGGGAGGCCTCAGGAAACTGCCAATCATGGTGGAAGGCGAAGGGGAAGCCAGCATGTCCTACATGGCTGGAGCAGAAGGAAGAGCATGTGAAGTGGGAGGTGCTGCACATTTTGTGTGTATGTGTGTTTGAGGGGAAGTCTCTCTCTGTCTCCCAGGCTGGAGTGCAATGGCACAACCTCAGCTCACTGCAACCTCCACCTCCAGGGTTCAAGTGATTCTCCTGCCTCCCAAGTAGCTGGAATTACAAGAGCCCGCCATCACGCCCGGCTAATTTTTATACTTTTAGTAGATACCAGTTTTCACTATGTTAGCCAGGTTGGTCTCGAATTCCTGACCTCAGGCAATCTGCCCGCCTCAGCCTCCCAATGTGCTGAGATTACAGCCATGAGCCACCTTGCCCAGTACTACACACTTTTAAACAACCAGATCTTGTGAGAATTCAGTCACAAGACAGCACCAAGAGGGGATGGCACTAATTAGAAACCACTCCCATTATCCAATCACCTCCCACCAAGCCCCACCTCCAACATTGGGAATTACAATTCAACATGAGATTTGGGTGGGGACACAGATCCAAACCATATCAACTTACAATTATGGGCATGGATGATTATGCTTACTCTACCTCTAACTTATTCATTTCCGACCATGAATTGGGAGAATCATAACTAGAAAACAAAGTTGTTTATCTCATTCAGTGACAAGGTAGGGAAATTATTTTATTGCTAAGTGACAAGCACCTATTAATGTGACTAAAGCACGTGACAGTTCAGGTCCTAAAGTGTGATTTCAACATATACATCTTGCAGTAACAGGATGTTCTCTGGATTAGCTTTTTAAATTTACTCAGATGTGAGTTGTATAAGAGTTGATAAGAAGAGTTTAAAGGATGCTGGGAATAGATAACAGGACAAATCAAAGTTTTGGTTAAAAAAAGATCCCTTAAATTAGATCACTGCATATCAATGTTTGTGATAAGTATGGGCCATGCTATTCTTACTTGCACAAAATTTGAATACCTGATGCTTGAGCAAAGATGCTCAAACTTTGCTCACATGCTAAAAGCTATTAAATTATATTTATTCGCAATCATTAAAATATACAAATTACTTCTTTGGGCAAAGCAGAAATTTTTCTTTTAGACAAGCTGAATTTCCAAACTTAATCCAGTAATTAACTGATAATTTATTTTCATGTAATATGGTTAAGTATATGTAATATGGTTAAATATTGTTTGAAGATGTTCGTGTATTAAAGTATTCATATAAAATAGTGGAATATGTTATAGCTTTAGATGGCGGCTAAAAGCTGAGCACTTTCAATTACATGCTGGTAGATTACTGGAAATGTGGAGATGAGGACATTCAAGTTACACTTTGCAAAAATCTACATGCAAAAGTTAGTATAGAGAACGATGAAATAGATATTTTCTTATAAAAATATTTATTAGCTGAAACATGTGAATATTATATTATTCTTATAAGAAATGAGGTTCAGTGATGTGCCTTTTGTTTCTTTTTCTAATAATCAGTAGTATGTTAAATGCTGTTATTTAAAAACTTTTGTTTTATATATTTATATCATATTATAGCATAATATCAATTTAATTTTTGTATAATTTTTATATTATTTTTATGAGACTACTTTACTGTTTACCCTGCCCTCTTTTTAAGGCTCCCAGTAGATATGTATTTTTGTTTCTACTTCAAGTATGGAATTGGATTATAAAATAATAGTACAAATTATCATAAAGAAAAAATGTTAAAACATCTGGAAATATAATTATATTTTAAAATACTGAGTTAAGTGGAGTCTGTCAGTATAAATTTATACACACAAGATAGGCATTCTTCAAAATGTTACTGTTTTTATTAATTGTATATAAATGCAAAGTTGAATTATGGTGCAACCACTGTAAGCCTGATAATCATATGGTTTTGTATCATGTTATGTTTCAACTTTTCTGTACCTCTGAGATTTTTTTTCAAAATTTTTTTTAAACTGGGAAAATATGACAAACACCCAAATTTTGGTGAGGTAGCATGTCTAAGATAAAACAAACTTCTTTTCAGCATCTAAGCCATGTCTCATCATGGCCCTGGTGCCCTTTACCCCCATCTCATTTGGGTTGAAGAGTTCTGTGCCAGGGTGGGGTACATTCTTCACAGAAGTGTTCCTTTTTCCATGTTGCTAAACCCCAAGTTTTTTCATGTTTAATCCCTCGAGGAGCTTTCTAAAGCCTCCAAATCCCACTCTCCAGCTGTTGAGCCCTGGCTATAGGTAGAGGGAATGGAACTCTTCCTGACTCCACTCACCAAAAAGACTTAGTCCAATTGCTTATTGGCACACTGAATTTCCTGTCGGGGAATGAGATGAGGTCTTAAATTATCTCTGCCAAATAAAACTTATGAGAGTTCTTGAAACGTTCGAGTATATCTGCCTGTAACTGATCAGACATGGACTGCCTACTGTGAAATTATATAAAAACACATTTTTAGAGTTGTAGTTAGAATTGCTGCACTGATTTTGTGGGCTTAACAGTCATTGAGATGAAGATGTCATTTAGGTTTGGTTCTGTGCTCTAAAATTAGCAGTGTTCCTCCTTGGCATTTTTATCCCCAACGATGCTAATTGTTCTTCCAGCACTCTGTTTAATTTCTGTGGGGTTTGCTATTCTGCCTGTCATCTGTCCTCCTGAGCCTCTGTCAGTGATCTATGAGGCAACTGATTGTTCCTGTCAGCCTACCTTAAAGAGCCAATGAAAATGAACATCTCTGAAACTCTGCCCAAGCAACACTGGCTTTTGATGTGTTCATTTTCACGCCCCTCTTTGGCTACACTCTATTACTTTCATTTTATATGCTATTTTATAATGTGACCTTAGTCATAAAAAAAAACCCTACTTGAATTTTAAGTGGTACTTAAGAGAAAGCAATGTTGTGAAAAAGGAGAAAAGAAGGAAAATAGGCTTTCCTTTTAAGGCATTGCTTGTTATATGCAAGAGTGTTAATCACAGCCAGAATGAGACTTTCAAATCTCAACAAAATAATAGATCAATGCTTCTGAGTTTTTAGTCAGGGAAATGTGTTTTTTTTTATTTTATAGAAAACACAACTTCTTTGATAACCTTGTTTTTCATTGTTGCATAAAATATGAGTTTATATATTTTTATTTAGTTTCTGGTTGACTGGGCATACTATAGTGTTATGGTGTTTTATATGAAATGAGCACATAATATTAAAAATGCTGTCACTCCCAAATAAGGGTGTGGAGGAGACTATATGTTAAAAATGTTCCAGTTTATATCCTGAATTGTTTTGAAGGACTTCCTGCTGACTGGTGTGTAAATTAAAATTTGAAATTTCTCTATTAATCATGCCCATTTTGTATTAAATGTATAGCCAGATAACGTCTACTTCAAAAATTTTATGAAGCTAAAATGGTTACAGAGTAATTTATTAAAATAGTAATTTGTTTCTTTGGTCTTTGTATTGTCTTCTCCAGTGTTCTACAAATTATAGTTCGTTTTAGGCTTCATTGCTTCAGGGAATTTTTTTTGGGGGGGTGCAGGCCGAATGGAGTTGCAGTCCAAAGTCAAGGTTTGGCCTCTGCTGTGGACTGACTGTTTGTGTCCTCTCCAAGTTTACAGGTTGACACTCTAATCCCCGTTGTGATGGTATTTGGAGATGAGGTCCTCGGAAGCCAATTAGGGTTAGATTCAGTTATGAAGTTGGAACCCTCATTATGGAATTAATGCCCTCAGTAAAAGAGGAGATTTATTACCACTGAATTTTACACTTGAAAAAAGTAAAGACAGTATATATATATACATATATATATATTTTTTTTCTTTTTTGTGACGGAGTCTCTCTCTGTCACCCGGGTTGAAGTGCAGTGGCATGATCTCAGCTCACTGCAACCTCTGCTTTCCAGGTTCAAGTGATTCTCCTGCCTCAGCTTCCTGAGTAGTTGGGATCACAGGTGCACACCACCACACCCAGCTAATTTTGTATTTTTAGTAGAGATGGGGTTTCACCATGTTGGCCAGGCAGGTCTCGAACTCCCAACCTCGGGTGATCCATTTGCCTCAGACTCCCAAAGTGCTGGGATTACAAGCATGAGCCACCGTACCTGGCCATAAATATATATTTTACCTCCATTAAAAAGTGAATTTTTTAAAAAAAGACAAGTTATGGGATCTGTCTTTTCCTCTGCATGCATATACCAAGGAAAGTCATGTGAGGACATCACCAGGAAGAGGGCCTTCATCGGGAACCCCACTATGCTGGCATCCTGATCTCAGATCTCCAGCCTCCTGACTGTGAGAAATAAATCTTTGCTGGTTAATCCATCCAGGCTGTGGTATTCTGTTACAGCAGCCCAAACTCATTAAGACACCGCTATTTGGTAAAAGCCAAATCCCAAAGAGACAATGAAGCTAGATGGGTCTAAAGAGAAGTGCAGAAGAAAATCTTTGAGGTCAATGAAACAGAAAGACAACTATTGTATTTCAAGACACAAGACAGAGGAATGTCTTCCAGGATCTGTCTCTGCTTCCTCATAGAGGTAGGAGAAAATAAGACTTTAGATAGAAACAGAGGGACAGACACTCAGATCCAATTACAAAAAGGAATATCCAGCCTCATCCAAGAGCCCTGGACCCCAAGGTGTCATGGAAGAAGACTTTAAGGGACACACTAACAACAAAAGAACAAAGCCCCTCATCCCCAACCAATGAAAAGTAACTCCATACGGCCATTTTACAATCCCAGTGGGGTGTGGAAGGCAGACAGTGGCTTTGATTATCAATAATGTGTATTTTTTAAACCTAAAGAAATGCAATTTAGCTGACCCTTGAACAACATGGGTTTGAAATGCTCAGGTCCATTTCTGCCTCTGCACTCCTGAGACAGCAAGACCAACTCCTCCTCCTCTTCCTTAGCCTACTCAACATGACAATGACAAGGATGTAGACCTTTATGATGATTCACTTCCACTTAATAAATAGTAAATATATTTTCTCTTCCTTATGATTTACTTAATAACATTTTCTTTTCCCAAGCTTACTTTGCTGCAGGGATACAGTATATAATACATATAACATACAAAATACATGCTAATCCACTGCCTATGTTATTAGCAAGGCTACTGGTCAAGAGTAGGCCATTTGTAAGGTTTTGGGGAAGTCAAAATTTACATGTGGATTTTTGGCTGTGCAGGGGTTGGTGTCCCTCACCCCTGTGTGGTTTAAGGGTCAACTTGATTCTCGCACCTTAATTTTGAGATCTGAATTTATTAACTGATATAAAATTATAGGCAGATGTACAGATGTGGAAGAGAAAAATGTTTTATCTTCAGATATATTTCTATACCATTTTTCAAAATATATCAAGTTAGTGTAAACAAATTATCAAAAGTGCCTTAGATGGTCTGACTATATAATGAAATAAATTTCTATAATTCTAGTTAATTTTATAATTGTCAAGTTACGTGTGTTTTCTTTATAAAAGGAATGGTGGAAATGTATGTATCAGTAGTCAATTTTTCCAAGGATAAATTTTTGCAAATGTTACAAGACTCCAAGGAAAGTTGAGCTGGGAGCTTGTCTACTTTCCCACCTGCAACTTCCCTGTCTTCCCTGATATACATGACATCAGTACCACAGATACTCTATTATATATCTAGCTACTTTCCCCAAGGTAACATTTTCTTACCTAAGTTTAGACTCAGCAAAATATTATAAAAGCTGTATAGTATATATTATCAATGCAATAAGATGGATTTTTGGTTTTTAGTCCATTTGCCAGTCTACAAGGGAGCATGTAAGTAGCACACACATATACATTATAATTACTTACCTGCACAGGAAAATTAAGTTCTGTTCTTGTCTACTGGCTTTTCTATTATTTCTCTTCCATTAACTCTGATGGAAGCTGCAAGCCAAATGTTGTTGCTATATCCATAGGTGATGCTGTGTATTTCTGTCCTTCCATACTACCTGGAACATTTCATCCTACAATAGCATCAAAAAACTCACTTTTACTAGCCTTTATTCAGTCTTCACACACGTAACCTAATATCAAATGGCATTAAGTCTAGTGCAAGTTTAAAACAAAGCAGGACATGATTGTGAGCTGAGTTGTGAGAATGACTTTGAACGTGGAAACCTGGCAACTGACACACACAGTCATCGTTAGCTTGACTGAAGCCTGAAGCTGATCAAAAGGGTCAATTTAATCACAGATATTGAATTGAGGGTAAAGGATCAGTCAAGAAAATCTTAAGGCTGGGAAATGTTCAGAGAAGTTACTAACAGAATAGAGCATGTATATACTTAGAGAAGATAATTGTTCATACTACTGTCAATTTTTATTCTTGTTTGACATGTATGTGATTCCATTCACCACTAAATAATGGTTAAGTTATCTGGTGGCATGATATCCATTATGACAACACACATATTAAAAATATTTTAAGTGTTAGTGGCTGTAAAATGCTCCATAATGTTATGATTTAAATTGAGTTTTTGTATTATTATGATGCTATTGGGGCTAAGTAACTAGAAATGTCAAAATTCTGTATTGTAACCTCTTTCTATAGTGTTCCAACATTTGTTAGGTAAATGTAAATATGACAATAAAAAGTAGATATAAAAAAGCTGTATGTTATAATTAATAAAATGTCATGGAAAGCTTTGCCTAGTAAAATATATCTGGTTGAAAAGAAAGGAAGAAGGGAAAGAGAGGTGGAGGGGCAGGGAGAGAATCCTCTCATTTACTCATCATGGAATTTAAAAAGGAAAAAAAAAACTGTGTTGCATTAAGAGACCCTAGGTCTCAATCAAGACAACAAAGAGCGAGGTTATTTACTGTGTCCATGTGTTACATTAAATGGTGTCCTGAACTCAGACCCATTAGATAAGTGAGGAGAGTCAGTCTTCTCCTGAACTTATATTTAAGTATTAGGGTCACCTGTGGTGGCTCCCACCTTTAATTCCAGCATTTTGGGAGGGTGAGGTGGGAGGATTGCTTGAGGCCTGAAGTTAAAGACCAACCTGCGCAACATAGCCAGATCTCCTCTCTACAAAAATATAAAATGATTAGGTAACAAGGGAAACAAAATTTGCCCTTTAAAATTTAAAATGACAAAGTTGAAATGTAAAGATAGTGTTTTGTTAATTTAGGATAACAAGAGATTGTAAATACCTGACTCCATTGAGTAGGAACATTCTGTACAAAATTTAGTTAAGTAGAAGCCTTATTATATCCATTTCACCTTGTTCCAATTCCTCATATGGGATAAGGATGGATTGATTCCTCCTGGATTCCAGGAAAGGGAGTACATGAGGCAGAAAAATACAGTAATTTTCCAAGTGCTATATATGCAATTCAGTGGCCAAGACAACAAAGCTTAGTGTTAGCCATATCTCTCCTGAGAGTCAATTGATTCTCAATCTGATTTTATACTTACAATACACTCTTTGTTTCTTTCCCTTTACTGTTGCCCTTATGTATAAATATAGGTTACCTGGCAAAGGAGGATTAAGTTTGCAGATAAAGTTAAGGATAATAATCAGCTGACTTTGAGATTGAGAGAAGAACCTGGATTATCCAAGTGGATCTAATGTATTCAGGAGAGTCCTTATTGGGGAAAGAGGGAGGAAGAGAGAGAGTTAGAGGGATGGCAGGGTGGAAGGATCACCGCCTCCTCTTGCTGGCTTTGAAGATGTTAGGAGAGAGATGCAAGCATGAAATGCAGGTGGCTTCTAGAAGCTAGAAAAGTTAAGGTTGTGATTCTTCTCAAGAGCCACCCTAAGGAATGCAGTTATGCTAACATATTGATTTTAACCCAGTGATATCCATTAAATATATATCTATATAGGCAATATATAAATAGAACACAGAATATGTATATTCTATTTTAAATAAATATATTTTAATATTACCCTACTTTAAATATATTTTATTTTGTGTTTTGTTGACATGATGGAGAAAGTTAAAAGTGTCATCTAGCTGACAGTGGTAATTCTCATTTTAAGAAAATATTATTATTTATGATTAGATAGGAATCTTTGTGAACGCGTTTTTTTTTTTTTTCCCCCCTGCATACAAATGATATGTATGCCTTGTAGAGAGACCTGAGTCACTTGAATCATATAGCTTTCACTAAGGTCAATTCTAGACTGTGTAATAACTTAGAGTTTTCTTTTCTATTCATGCTATAAAAATTATCACAAGTTAGTACATTTAACAAGAAGAATTTATTATCTTATTATTTTGGAGGGATCTCAGAAGTCTGAAAGGGATACATTTAGCTAAAATCAATATGTCAGCAGGGCTACATTCCCTGGGGTGGCTCTTGGGAAGAATCACAACCTTGCTTTTCTAGCTTCTCGAAGCCACCTGCATTTCATACTTGCATCTCTCTCTCCCACCATCTTCAAAGCCAGCAAGAGGAGGCTGTGATCTTTCCACCCTGCCTCCCTCTTGTTCTCTCTCTCTTCCTCCCTCTTTCCCTAATAAGGACCCTTCTGAATATATTATACCCACCTGGATAATCCAGGATCTTCTCCCCATCTCAAAGTCAGCCGATAATTATTCTTAACTTTATCTGCAAACTTAATTCTCCTTTGTCATGGAACTGGACATATTTATAGGTTACAGGGATTAGTGTGTGGGCCTCTTCAGGGCCTTCTCCACTCAAATTGCATTAGTGAACAATCACAATTACATACAATCAAATATGGAAGTACTCATTTATTCCTCAATATCATTTGTTCAAGTGAAAAATTTTCACTCAAATGATTTAGGTGTTAGTGCAGGAGAAGAAAGGGCATAAACTGGTAAATGAGTGAGAGACATAGAGAAAGACTGAGAGAGAGAGAGGAGAAAGACAGAGTGAGAGAGAGAAAGGAAAGTAAAAGCTTACTTGAAAATGAAATTAGAAGGAAAAACATCTCTAAGTAATTGATAGGTATTAAAAACCATCAGGTGATAAATAGTAGGTGACCTGGTGTGGGGAAAAGAAAGAGAGATCAGACTGTTACTGTGTCTATGTAGCAAGAAGTAGACATAAGAGACTCCATTTTGTTCTGTACTAAGAAAACTTCTTCTGCCTTGAGATGCTGTTAATCTATAACCCTACCCCCAACCCTGTGCAGAAACATGTGATGTGTGGACTCAAGGTTTAATGGATTTAGGGCTATGCAGGATGTGCTTTGTTAAACAAATGCTTGAAGGCAGCATGCTTGTTAAAAGTCACCACCACTCCCTAATCTTAAGTACCCAGGGACACAAAACACTGTGGAAGGCCACAGGGACCTCTGCCTAGGAAAGCCAGATATTGTCCAAAGTTTCTCCCCATGTAATAGTCTGAAATATGGCCTTGTGGGAAGGGAAAGACCTGACCGTCCCAGAGCCCGACACCGGTAAAGGGTCTGTGCTGAGGAGGATTAGTAAAGGAGGAAGACCTCTCTGCAGTTGAGATAAGAGGAAGGCATCTGTCTCCTGCTCATCCCTGGGCAATGGAATGTCTGGGTGTAAAACCCAATTGTGTATTCCATCTACTGAGATAGGAGAAAACCGCCTTAGGGCTGGAGATGAGACATGCTGGCGGCAATGCTGCTCTTTAATGCACTGAGATGTTTATGTATGTGCATATCAAAGCACAGCACGTTTTTCTTAACCTTGTCTGTGACACAGAGACATTTGTTCACATATTTTCCTGCTGATCCTCTCCCCACTATTACCTTATTGTCCTGCCACTGCCCCTCTCCGAGATGGTAGAGATAATGGTCAATAAATACTGAGGGAACTCAGAGACGTGCTGGCGCCAGTCCTCCATATGCTGAGCGCCGGTCCCCTGGGCTCATTTTTCTTTCTCTGTACTTTGTCTCTGTGTCTCTTTCTTTTCTCAACCTCTTGTCCCACCCGATGAGAAACACCCACAGGTGTGGAGGGGCAGGCCACCCCTTCAACCTGGGTCATTGGCATCACTTGGGAGTGTGTTGAAACTGCAGATTCTCAGGACCCACACCAAACCTATGGGGCAAGAATCTGCATGTTAATAATATACCAAGGTGATATGTGGCTCATTGATAGTTGAGAAACCCTGGCCTGGATAACAATGTTGCTCTCTCTACAGTGCATTGTTTAAAAATTGCAGGCTCTAGAATAAAGGATATCTAATTTCAAAGTCCATCTTTGCCACCTATGAAGAATTTCTTAGCTTCCCCAAGCCTCAGTCATCTCATATGTAAAATATGCTTATTAATTACCTACTTAAATGGATAGTTGAAAGGATTAAATGTAACAATTCATGTAAAATGCTTATAACATTCAAAAGGTGTTAGTGATTTTTATTATTACTTCTTTTTTAGAGAAACCATAATGCAGGTGAACTTAGACAAATCCAGGAATTTAAACTGCATCCTAGCTCTGGGACTTTTTGCAGGTTGAATGGCAGAACCCATTCTGAGCCTATGTTTTCTTCAAGTGTTAAAATGGAACATTAATGCTTTTGTGAGAATCTTTTTAAAAGGAACACATATAGTATTCCTAAGATTATGCCTAAAATTTCTTAAATACTTAAAGTATATGCAAAATGATAATAAAATGGCATCATCTATCATAATAATAGCTGCTGGGATCTGATCAGTTTTATATCAGAGACTGACTCCATCTGTAGCTGGGTCAAATAACATTAATATAACTTTAAGAAAAGCACAGACATTTAGCCAAGCCATATCTGTATTTTCTGTGAAGCATAGAGGAATCTTCACATGGCCAAGTCCTATTGAAAGCCAGTTTGGGGCACTTTCACCGTATAGAGTCCAGACATCTGGCTCATAATTTTCAGAATCCTCAATGGAAAGAATGTTTTACAGCAGATAATGATATAAACAATTTATGTATTTTCATACATGAGAGGAGATGACCTTCATAACTTACTTGTAGCTTCATTTCTTATTACTTATGAGTCATTCAATAAATGATAGAAATAAATTATATTGCTCAACTGCCCTTTGTTATATATCCCCATTGTAAATGGATATTTTTCATTGTCCTGACATATTTGCAACAATAATGTGTTTTCAGGCTATAAATATTGATAGAGCAAAGATGTGTGCGTTTGCACTTTGAATATTTGATAAGTTTCACAAACACCTATAGAATGAACATTAGTAGGACGCGTCGCTTATCCCCCAAAGGACAGTTCATGCTGCAGAGGTTTAAGAAATATCTTTCATCAAATGAGTTGTTTCCACTAAATAACTATTTAATTTTAACTTTTAATATTTTTATTTTTAAGTTTTAAGTTTGTATCCAGACTATTTATCATTATAAAGAAATGTATGGATATGTGACATTATATAATTCTCCTGAGTGAGTAAAATGTTTAAAAATTTAATGTAGAATTCTATAAAAGCAATTTTTATTTTGAATAATCTCATTATTAGTTAAACATGATGAAAAGCTAGATATATTGTCTAACCATGGAAGGATTTTGTCATGCAGGGTGTCCATGCAGTGGATGTGGAAGAGAGGGATGGAGAAAAAAAACAAGGGTAAGCATCTTTCACATCATAATTGCTGTTATTTATTTTTAAACAAATGCACCCTTTCTATAATGCTTTTAAAAATGAAATTATGTAAACTTCTGTCTAATTTAAATCTCACAACAGTGGAGCTTACTAAATAGCAGATGCACATCTGTCTTGACTCTATTTATGCAGTAACTAAGTCATACCCCTCGGAATATCCCAAACAGAGGGACCATAATAGTGCCTGTTTCATAGTGTTGCTATGATGATTAGAGAAAATGAACAAAATATATGTATATGCTAAGAGCAGTGTTGGTGCATGGTAAGCAATCTTCCACCCATTTTTTTTCCTACCCTGTAGATCCCACCTCCCAATGCCTAAGTCCCACTGAATGAATTATATGCGGTTCTTTGAATGTGGCACACCTTTCCCTGTGGCTCCCTTTGCACATGCTCCTCCCTGCATTTCAGTGCCAAATTTCTCTCCCATCCCAGGACCACTGCTGTTTCTCTTCTGGCCCTCACCATTCCCAACCTACACATACATGGCACATAGACTTGGACATCTACTCCTCTTGCAGGACGCATCTCAAGCATTCTTGCATATCCCAATTTTCATCACACCTCTTTGGCTTAAATAACAAACAGAAAGTGCAGGAGAGAAACTAGCTTTGGAGAAAACTGAATCCAGGAATCATCAAAGTCTTTTCTCTCTTCTTCCTCTTCATTCTCTCTCATTACAGATGGGTTTTTCACTTCCAACAGCTTGCGATCAATATCCCTCAGGTTATTGAAGAACTCTAGAGACGAGAGAATGTCAGAAACAAAAATTCCTATAGTGTCATTCTGAGAATTCATGACACTTGCCATTTTAGATCCACTTTTAAGCAATGAAGAAAAGAGCCTATAAGTGATTAAGCAGAGTTTGATTAAACCTGTCTACACTTAAATGTAAGTAGTGATGTTTTCATATGTCAGTAGCCTAGAGTCACAGGATGAAGAAATGGTTAAATTTTGCCCTGCAAAGGGAACACACACACACACACACACACACACACAAACTGTACACAAGATAAATATGTAAAATAAGGGGTATTGGGGAAATAGCAAAAGTGTAGCAAAGTAAACACACTTCCTTGAGACCATGTTATTTCATGAAGAAATGTGTTAGGCTGGGCCTAAACCTTGCATATCAGGTGGTCAGTGGCCAGTGGAGAAAGAGGTTCTACTCCAAAGTTTGCTTTGTGGAAGTGAGCAGTGCACAAAAGTATGTTAGCAGTAAGAAAGCTGTATGAGTCTACAGCAACCTCAATTTTTGCCTCCTCAGAAGAAAGAATTTCACCAAGGGGCATAAGGCAGAATGAGAGATGGAGGTAAGTTTCAGAGCAGGAGTGAAAGTTTATTTAAAAATTTTAGGGCAGGAATGAAAGGAAGTAAAGTACACTTGGAAGAGGGCCAAGCAGTGCCTTGTGAGATCAAGTGTGTGGTTGGACTTTTTTATTATTATTATTATACTTTAAGTTCTGAGGTACATGTGCAGAACATGCAGGTTTGTTACATCGGTATACACATGCCATGGTGGTTTGCTGCACTCATCAACACATAATCTACATTAGGAATTTCTCCTAATGCTCTCCTTCCCCTATACCCCCACCCCTCAACAGGCTCTAGTGTGTGATACCCCATCCCCATGTCCATGTGTTCTCATTGTTCAACTCCCATCTATGAGTGAGAACATGCAGTGTTTGGTTTTCTGTTCTTGTGTTGTTTTGCTGAGAATGATGGTTTCCAGCTTCATCCATGTCCCTGCAGGGGACATGAACTCATCCTTTTTTGTGGCTGCATAGTATTCTATGGTGTATGTGTGCCATATTTTCTTTATCCAGTCTGTCATTGATAGGCATTTGAGCTGGTTCCAGGTCTTTGCTATTGTGAACAGTGCCACAATAAACATATGTTTGCATGTGTCTTTATAGTAGAATGATTTATAATTCTCTGGGTATATACCCAGTAATGGGCTCGCTGGGTCAAATGGTATTTCTGGTTCTAGATCCTTGAGGAATTGCCACACTGTCATCCACAATGGTTGAACTAATTTACACTCCCACCAACAGTGTAAAAGCATTCGTATTTCTCCACATCCTCTCCAGCATCTGTTGTTTCCTGACTCTTTGATGATCACCATTCTAACTAGAGTAAGATGGTATCTCATTGTGGTTTTGATTTGCATTTCTCTAATGAGCAGTGATGAAGAGCTTTTTTTCATATGCTTGTTGGCCACATAAATGTCTCCTTTTGAGAAGTGTCTGTCCATATCCTTTGCCCACTTTTTGATGGGCTTTTTTTTTTTCTTGTAAATTTGTTTAAGTTCTTTGTAGATTCTGGATACTAGCCCTTTGTGAGGTGGATAGTTTGCAAAAATTTTCCCCCATTGTGTAGGTTTCCTGTTCACTCTGATGATAGTTTATTTTGCTGTTTAGAAGTTATTTTGTTTAATTAGATCTCATTTGTCAATTTTGGCTTTTGTTGCCATTGCTTGGCATTTTAGTAATGAAGCATTTGCCTATGCCTATGTACTGAATGGTATTGCCTAGGTTTTCTACTAGGGTTTTTATGGTTTTAGGTATTACATTTAAGTCTTTAATCCATCTTGAGTTAATTTTTGTATAAGGTGTAGGGAAGGGATCAAGTTTCAGCTTTCTGCATATGGCTAGGCAGCTTTCCCAACACCATTTATTGAATAAGGAATCCTTTCCCCATTGCTTGCTTTTGTCAGTTTTGTCAAAGATCAGATAGTTCTAGATGTGTGGTGTTATTTCTGAGGCCTCTATTCTGTTCCATTGGTCTGTATATCTGTTTTGGTACCAGTACCACACTGTTTTGGTTTCTGTAGCCTTGTAGTATAGTTTGAAGTCAGGTAGCATGATACCTCCAGCTTTGTTCTTTCTGCTTAGGATTGTCTTGGCTATGCAGGCTCTTTTTTTATTCCATACACAATTTAAAGTAGTTTTTTCCAATTCTGTGAAGAAAGTCAATGGTAGCTTGATGGGGATAGCACTGAATCTATAAATTACTTTGAGCAGTATGGCCATTTCATGATATTGATTCTTCCTATCCATGAGCATGGAATGTTCTTCCATTTGTTTGTGTCCTCTCTTATTTCCTTGAGCAGTCGTTTGTAGGTCTCCTTGAAGAGGTCCTTCACATCCCTTGTAAGTTGTATTCCTAGGTATTTTATTATCTTTGAAGCAATTGTATATGGGAGTTCACTCATGATTTGGCTCTCTGTTTGTCTGTTATTGCTGTATAGGAATGCTTATGATTTTTGCACATTGATTTTGTATCCTGAGACTTTGCTTAAGTTGCTTATCAGCTTAAGGAGATTTTGGGCTGAGACAATGGGGTTTTCTAAATATACAATTATGTCATCTGCAAACAGTGACAATTTGACTTCCTCTTTTCCTAATTGAATACCCTTTATTTCTTTCTCTTGCCTGATTGCCCTGGCCAGTGCTTCCAATATTATGTTGAATAGGAGTGGTGGGAGAGAGGGCATCCTTGCCTTGTGCAAGTTTTCAAAGGGAATGCTTCCAGTTTTTGCCTGTTCAGTGCGATATTGGCTGTGAATTTGTCATAAATAGCTCTTATTATTTTTAGATACATTCCATCAATACCTAGTTTATCAAGAGTTTTTAGCATGAAGGGCTGTTGAATTTTGTCAAAGGCCTTTTCTGCATCTATTGAGATAATCATGTGGGTTTTGTTATTAGTTCTGTTTATGTGATGGATTACATTTATTGATTTCCATTTATTGAACCAGCCTTGCATATCTGGGATAAAGCCAACTTGATTGTGGTGAATAAGCTTTTTGATGTACTGCTGATTTCACTGTGCCAGTATTTTATTGAGGATTTTCGCATTGGTGTTCATCAGGGATATTGGCCTGAAATTTTCTTTTTTTATTGTGTCTCTGCCAGGTTTTGTGTCTCTGCCAGGATGATGCAGACCTGGTAAAATAGTTGGGGAGGATTTCTTTCTTTTTCTGTTGATTGGAATAGTTTTAGAAGGAATGGTACCTGCTCCTATTTGTACCTCTGGTAGAATTTGGCTGTGAATCCATCTGGTCCTGGACTTCTTTTGGCTGGTAGGCTATTAATTACTGCCTCAATTTTGGAAATTGTTACTGGTTTATTCAGGGATTCAATTTCCTCCTGATTTAGTCTTGGGGTGTGTATTTGTCCAGGAATTCATCCATTTCTTCTAGGTTTCCTAGTTTATTTGTGTAGAGGTGTTTATAGTATTTTCTGATGGCAGTTTGTATTTCTGTGGGATCGGTGGTGACATCCCCTTTATCCTTTTTTATTGCTTCTATTTGATTCTTCTCTCTTTTCTTTCTTATTAGTCTGGCTAGCAGTCTATCTATTTTGTTAATCTTTTCAGAAAACTAGCTCCTGGATTTATTGATTTTTTGAAGGGCTTTTCGTGTCTCTATCTCCTTCTGTTCTGCTCTGATCTTAGGTATTTCTTGTCTTCTGCTAGCTTTTGAACTTGTTTGCTCTTCCTTCTCTAGTTCTGTTAATTTTGATGTTAGGGTGTCAATTTCAGATCTTTTCTGCTTTCTCTTGTGGACATTTAGTGCTATAAATTTCCCTCTACACACTGCTTTACATGTGTCCCAGAGATTCTGGTATGTTGTGTCTTTGCTCTCATTGGTTTAAAAGAACATCTTTATTTCTGCCTTCATTTCGTTATTTACCCAGTAGTCATTCAGGAGCAGGTTGTTCAGTCTCCATGTATTGTGCAGTTTTGAGTGAGTTTCTTAATCCTGAGTTCTAATTTGATTGCACTGTAGTCTGAGAGACTATTTGTTATGATTTCTGTTCTTGTGTGGTTGGACCTTTGACTTGGGGTCTTATAGGCTGGCATTCTGTATGCACAGTGGCCTGCCAGTGCTTGGAGGGGCCACGTGCTCTGTGTGTTTACTGGAGTTGTATGCATTCTCACTTGAGGCGTTCTTCCCCAACAATCTAGCATTCCTAGAAGAAGGTCAGACACCAGTTAAACTCCGCCATTTTGCCTCTTCATGGGCATGCTTGAGCTCACTCAACTAACTCCTGAGATTTTATCGGGAAGCTGCTGATCAGAGGTTTCAGGTTTTTTTCTATCTATTGGGAGACTGCCTTTCCCTGGTGCTGGCTGTGACCAATTTTTATTTTAGAGAAACAGCTTAAAAACTGCCTGACCATCACCTGATGGTCACCTGACATTCCTGGTTGGGGGTGTGGTGGGGGGCTCTTTCCTGCTCTGCTCATGCCTGATTGCTACCTACTGTAACACAGAAATTTTCGGTATAACTATACAGCCATAGAATTTTCATATTCTGGAAGGCTAGGCCTTGTTGGTAAGGCATTCATAGACCAGGGTTTAGCAATTGACTCTGCTTCCTTAAGCTAACTCTGACCTGCTGTCTCTGATAAACTGCTGAAAAGTGGAAGAAATGACACTTCAAACTCATCCTGATGTGTCTCTCTTCATTTATCCACATAGCTAAAGGTGAGTTTGAGTTCTTTCCACTCAAGCTATTCCCAAAACAATAGACTTTAACATATGCAAATAATTGTCAACTTATCTAAAGTAGATCTAAAAGTTAAAAATCGTCCTTGCTTAAACTCTTGGTTAAGATAGTTATAGAATGATTTCATTTGATTGTCTTCACAATTAATCAGTCATTCATTCAAGGTGAATTTGGAACTTCCCTCTGCTTCCATTTGTATATTTTCTGTCCTTTTGGCACTCATTCTTTATTGCATTTGTATGTTTCAGTGCTTGAAGTCCTATCATCACAACTATTTAGCACCAGCAGCATCATAGTTGCTTCAAAACAATTGCAATCATGATGACTCAAATGACCTTTCTTTGAGAAATTGTACATCAGATTCACTACTTGCAACTGGCAATATGGTTTCCATATTATACCCTACAATATATCAGATTTAAACTCTGGTTCTCAAAAACTAAAAGGTTCTGTTTCCCTTGCAGCCATTTGCATCTAACTAATACAGTCTTTTTAAAATCCATTGCTATGGTGATGAAAGTGCTGGGCTGAAAAAAAAAAAAAAAAAAAAATTTTAAAATACCAACACAGTATGTCATATATTTACAACTCTTGGATAATGTTGTCATCTTATCATTCTAACCTTTTTAGTCATCCCTAGACAGAGACAAGTGTACCTTTTACTTTGAACTTTGCCATAGTTGCCCTAAACAACAGATTTTATAATGAACTGCATTGATTACTTTTGATGTGATTTGTAATTGTGCACTTCAGTTTTAGAAATCTCTGTCATGTCGTGTTTGTACCTTTGACAAACTTAGCCACTTTTTGAAATGCTTTCAAATCTGTGGTTGAGTTAATGACCTAAATCTCTGTCTTGATGGGTTTGGTGTATTTGACACCTTTCTCATAGGAGCAGGGAACTGTGATAGCTGGACATTACTCATATCTCTCTACCCATACTAGGAGCTTAATTGAAGCATGGTTTGCAAGTGAGAGCCAGAAATCAACCAAAGAATTCAGTCCTGTCTTTAGCTGCGTTCATGAAAGTTTAACTGGAAAGTTTACTCCAAACTCTAACTTAGCACACATCAATTTATTGTAAAAGCAATTATTTACAAATTAAAACACATCCAAATGCTTTAACTATGCTTAAATTTAGGAGATCTGGGCATGTGTGCAATGCTACCAATTTTATCACTGTAATGTCGTAAGGATGTTTAGCATACAGAATTACAATGAATGTGGTGGTTCAGGGATTCAAATCTCCTTAAATACTCATTCACATGACAGACTGGAGCAATTAGTGTATAGTGATAATGGTGCATGGATAACAAGAGTGTCTCATACATTTCCACTGAGATTCATCTTCCATTATAATCATCCTAATGAAAAAATCACAGTGGTTGAAGGGAACTGCTATTGGTATAATGTTAAAAAAATAAAAAGAAACGAACACTAAAAAATATCATTAAAGTCACATTAAGGAACTGATTGAAATTGACCAGAAAGGGAATAATCATGGAACTGTCATTACTATCTCTTATAGCTTTGAGTCCAGGTGCTACAGAAATCTCATGTCAGTGGGTGCCTGTGTTATTATATCATTGCAGAGTATTGTGCATGGGGAAAATGACATACCCAATGATTCCAGTAGTTCTAGTTTGTCAGCTCAGGTTTAATCTCCACCATGGAATCTATTCTCCACTTAGAGCTTCCTATGGAAAGTTACATGAAGGCATTGAATAAAAAGTAAATCATTTTATTGTTAGCTATATCAACTTTAAAAATGTGTTCACTTAAAAACTAGCTGTGTTTTGCATATTCAAACACATATTTTCAAGTGATTTCTCTTCCTGCTCCTTTAAATTTTTCTTTTCATAAAAATAACAAATAAAAGGACCTAAGCCCAAACTGAAGATAAAAAGGCAGAAGGAGAGATTTAACTGAGATTGATATCTAGAGAAACAGAGTGTAAATCAGTACATGGGGTGGAATTGGTTTGTTGTAACATCAACCTGCCGTGCTAGCAGATGGAAGAACGATGTGCGTATGGACTTGGGATAAGAGGGTTCAAGCCAGGAAAGGCTGATGATGTTGCAGTGAGAGAATGTGTTGACAGCTCGGCTCATTTAGCACTGCTTTCCCCCTGATCCTTGAATAACCAGCCCAGTATTGAGCTGCTGCACTTGGCAGGTAACAAATTGAATCTAGCTCATCTGCAAGTAAAATAGTCTCCCTGAATTAGCCAATCCGATGATGTGCTTTCCAAGTTTATTACTATAGTATATTTAAAACCTGCTATTAATTATTAGAATCTGAAGGTGCTTATTCCATTGGGATTCTAAGTTTGGGCAGAGGGAAAGGTAGAGATGAGCGATGCCAAGTTAATAAGCCACAGAATATTGAACATAAATACAATGACTGCTTTTCTCACATATAGTGATTGCTGAATGGAATATTTTAGATATTCAGAAATTCTACCAACAGTGTTTTAAGTACATGCGCAGGGGCCTTAATGGATAATGTTGATATTCACCTTCTTTACTTTCATCAGGTATTGGACAACCCTCAGGACATTACTGTTTCCTCCAACTCTTTAAGTAAAAGGGCAAAGTAAAGATTTTGATGGGAAATTTTTTTCTCTTACAACCTCTTCAACTTCTTTCTTCATTAGTAAATAATTTTCTCTTGCATACAACTTCAATTCCACCTTCATTTGACACAATTGAGTGGTATATAACCTTGGAATGAGCAGACGATGTCAGCACAGATCAGACAAAACAATTCATGTTATAGAAAATTGGAAAATCAAGGACCTTAATGTAAATCCAATAAGAGATCCAGAAATCAAAACACTTGCCTTTCCTTTAAAAGAATATGACTGTTATGTGATGCCCTGCTGCTTGGCTGACTCTTTATAACAACATTGCTGAACTTATCTCTAGACGATTGCTATGTTGATGATCACTTAAATGATCACTAGTATGAAGCAGCAGGGATTTTGGAATGTTTCTTTAAAACCTTTGATGTCCATCATGTTATTTGTCATTCTACAGTCTCCAAGGGCTTCCATAACAAAGTACCACAAACTGAGGGGCTTAAAACAAGAGCAATTTATTGTTTTGCAGTTCCCGAGGCTAGAAGTCCAACATCAAGATGTTGATGGGACAGTCTCCCTCTGAAGCTGCTCAGGGAGGAAACTTCCTTCTGTTTTTCAGTTTCTGGAGACCCCAGGATTCCTTAGGTGCATCAGCATCACTTAGAATCCTGCCTCTGTCTTCACATGGCCATCTGACCTGTGCATCTGTGTCTTCACCCTCCGTGTCTCCACTCTTGTGTGTGTGCCCAAATTTCCCCATTTTTATACAGTAGGAACAGCAGTCGTTTTGTATTAGGGCCCAATCTAATGGCCTCATCCTAACTTGATGACATCCGTAAAGACTCTGTTTCCAAATAAAGTCACCTTCCTTGATTCCGGGGCTAGGACTTCAACATATCATTTTAAGGCACACAACTCAACTCTTAACAGTCAGTATTGATTTTATGTAGTGACTGTGCTCTAATTTTTACCCAGCCAAGCTCATTTGCTTATCTAGGTAATAAATAGATAAACTGTGAATAAAAGCCATTGTAAACATATTAAAGAGAGAGTTTCCTTCATGAACTAAAGGCAACTATCATTTTGTATTGAAAATGTTAACGATGAGATATTACGAATTGTTTATAAAAAAATCTATAGAATTGAATCAATTCTCATTATATGAAAATTTCCTGATTCTTGTAAAACCAGCTTCCTCTTTTTTCAATTGCTCATTCTCTTTTTGTGTTTGATAAAATAATATTGGTAGTCTTACTTATTTAAATTTTTCCTAAGTTTAAGCAAAAAACTCTAAGCCTAGCTTCATCTATTGTTCCCTTTGCATTTTTAAGCAAATAGAAATGTAAACTTATTTTTTAATATTAAATATAAAAATAATTTTCTGGTGGTAACTGATCTCTTGACTATATTATATGGAGTTTTACATGGATATAAAGAAAAGGAAGTAGTATTCATATAATATATTTTTATTCAGACAACTAGGAAAATTTTAATTCTGAATTTCATTTAGAGGAATTTTTCTCCTCTATAGAAAGAAGACTTAGAGCTTTAGTTTTTGCATGTAGCCATGCCAGAGAAATGTGATAGAGCTTCCTCGAGTATACATAGAGACAACAGGATGAAGTTAGCATCATTTTCACATCTTAGCTGGATTCTGTTTCCTGTGCTCTGCCTAATGGTGAGAATTTTTCGTGTCTCTCGTAAATGGTACTCATTAAAAAGTTCTCAATTTGTTAATAAAATAGTTATTTCATTAAAGTGGTATTGAATGGATTTAAGAACATGAATTCTGGAGTCAGCCTACCTGTTTCTGAATGCCCGCCCGCAACTGACTAGCATGTGAACTTGGCCAAAGCACTCATCTTCTCTGGGTCTTAGTTCTATAAACTGATAATAACAATACTAATTTATTACTAAGAGGTGATAAAAGAATGAATTGATTTAATAGGGAAAAAACACTTAGAATAATTCTTGGCACATACTAATCATTATGTTAATGTTAGTTATTTTCCTATTCCTAATTATATTGCTGCTATCATTATTCCCTATTACACAATTCTTAGAGGACAAAGCTACAGTGAATAGAGCAGTTGGCTAAAAGATTTAAGACTGCTCTGGCCAGTCTCTTTACTTTTCTAATTTCCCTCACAATTTCCATCACATGACTAAGTAAAGGAGAGAGTAAGAATATTCTGGAATGGTGTCCTCTGACTACATTGCTGATACACCTGGCTCCACACAGAAATATGAAATGCTCTTTTGGGTTTCTCTCCAGTGTTTTTCTGTAATGTATCCAGCATTTTCTAAGCCCTAATTTCTTGCATTAAGAATTGTACAGGTCTAGACAAAGACCTATACATTGAATACTCATCACAGCTGTATTCATAATATCCTCAAACTGGGAGAAACCTAAAATGCTTGTCAACTGGTGAATGGAAAAAGAAATTGTGGTACTTTCATAGAGTGGACTAGTATTCAGCAATAAAAAGGAACAAATCACATGGATGAATCTCCAAAGCATTGTGCTAAGTAAAGGAAATCAGACACAAAAGACTACAGACTCCATGATTGTCTTTATTTGACATTCTGTAAGAGGGAAAGTGATAGAGATAGAAGCAATTAATGCCTGCCTGGGACAAAGGATGCTGGAGGGGGAGAGAAGCTGCAAAGAGTGTGAAGAAGCTGTGGTGGTTGGGTGGGAGTGATGGAATTGATCCAAATTTTGAGCCTGGTGATGGTTTTGAAATAGCATACATTTGACAAAACTTATCAAACTGTACACATGAATGGAATAAATTTTACTGTGTGTGAATTTGACTTGAAATTGACTTTAAAAAAAAAAGCAGAGGGGAAGTTAGCATTTATTGAGCACCTGCTACGAATTAGATATTAAGCTCACCAGTCAGGCACAGACTTGATATACTCCTGAGCTGGTAGAGAAAATATGAACACGAGCTTATGGATAAAAATATAATACTGAAATTCCCCATAGACTCCATATAGCTTTGTGATTCACTGGTTTTTATAACTTAAAACTTAAATACTTTATAAAATACATATGCTACACTTAAAACAAAACTACCAAGAGTTTGTAAGAACCATGAATGTTTGCATATCTATTTAACTTAACATTGCACTGTGAATTCTTAACTATGCATTTAAAAAATTTTGTTCCTATTAAATATTTCATTTTAAAACTCAATCTCTCTTGTTAATTTAAATGCCATGGTAGAGTATATTGTAAGACAGATTGTATACGCCTTTTTAAAAAGTAAATATATATTGTTTCTTTATATTGCAACACACTTTTATTTCAAAACTCCCAAATTCCTTTTGACTTAACTCTCTGCAACATAAGTCACTGTGAAACAGTATTTATTAAGCACTTGCACTAAGTCCTGTGCCTAAAGTCAAATATAACCTCAGACCCCTTCTTTGACTCTTTCAGGGAGGTTCTTTTGTGACGATTTGAAGGATACATATCTGGTGATTAGGACTGCCACAATGTAACCACTTTCATGTGGTAGTTTTATACTGCTGTTTGTCTAAAGAGGAAAGCAAAAAAGAAATTTGACAGAATTCAAGAAAGCAGAAATCTTGACAGTCTTTCAATTGGATTAACATGCCAAGATTTGTATCATGTAGCCATTTTCTTTCCTTGTTTATGTGATAAATATATGAAATATCATTACTTTCTCTTTTTTTTGTTTGTGTGTCTGTGTGTGTGTGTGTGTGTGAGAGAGAGAGAGAGAGAGAGAGAGATACTGCTGGACTATTGGTTTTTTGCCTCCCTTCCATTAGTCTCTAAGTCAGGTACTTAATATTCTATGAAACACACATATTAAGGAAGGCTCTTAAAAATAAAACCATGTATTGAAACTGAACTCAAAGAAAGAAAGAGGAGATTTAGCCAGAGGTTTTAAGTCTTTTACACTGCCAATGTGTGGATTCTTGGATAAAGTTTTCAAAGTGTCACTGTTTCCTTATTTGCATAGTTAAAAGATTGAGTTAAATGATCTCTAGTAGAACTTCATACTGTAAAATGACTAAATTTTTGGTTTGGAATAAATATGTATTGTGTACTTGAACCACTTAAATAAATAGTAGATTGATAATGTAGAGATTTTTAAGATATGATGGTTATATTTATTCATCAAATATATCATTATTCTCTAAAGAATTTAGAAAGAAAATCACAATCGTGAAAAAGATTGATGATTTGTTAGTACATATCATCTCTCCACACCTTTTCTGTCATTTTTGGATATTTAGAAAAGCTTGTTAAAATGTATATTTTCTGTTTTGTACTATAACCACTTTTGTCACTTAAATATTTAGCATTTTCCCTTTTGATTAAACTTGCCATGGTTTTCCTTCTTTCTACTTCTTTGTTCTTACCAATTCTTTCATCTTTCCTCTCTATATTTTATCTATTCCCCAAAGTCTTTTGCTATCTATGATTTGTGTTTTCAAACACTGAGATAACCTTAGGGCATTTATTCTTTTATTTTGCTATTTTGCATATTTTGTAGACTATAGAAGGAAACTTGGGGCTTTAGCACTGGAGGGAACCTTGAGAAGTCAACTCATCTACAGTATTTTCATGTTCATCATTTGGCCATTGTATCACGATTTTATGGATTGTCAGTCTTCTACGGTTTATCAAACTAATTCTGTGCAGCACAGCGTAGAACCTGGCCCAGTGTCTTACTTAGGGAAGTCACGCCATGGAGTCACTTGCTAATCATTCCAATATTAAATGAAATCTAATATTCTGTTATATCTACTATAAGCCATTAAAATATGTGAAGATTCCATAAGATTGTACACAACTGAATAAAAAGTTTGGTTTTATGAAGACTTCTGTTGTTGTTTTGTGTCTCCTTTTTATACTATTATTTTCTCACTACTTAACAAGGACATAAATATTTCTTGAGCAAGAAATGAGCCAGAAGGTTAATGTGGAGCCCTAAGGCCAGGTGTGAAATGTAAAGAATGATGACCTCTAAAATCCTTCAGTCCTCTTTTTGTCTACACAGAAACCTAGAGAAAAAAGAGGTTGACAATCAGAGAAAAACCTCATTGCCCTAACTCTGGGCCTATAAAAGGATGTAAATATTTCATATAATCATATTATTTCAAAACTACAGCACACTTCAGAGTTTATAAAAACATTTACAAATAAATAAACAACCTAAAAATACAGAGACATATGTATTATCTACAAGGTAGTGATGTGCCATTTTTGATTACTAATAAGCACCAGAGTAAGACTGGACCTGGAATTTCACGTATCAGTGCTCTTACTAATACGCTGTAAGATCTTTCATGCAATCAGAGATTAGTTTACTCCAAAGGAAGGAGAGGAATTGAAATGTACAGAGTGAAAACACTGCTGTAAAAATTATAAGAAATAGACTCCAGTTTTGATTTTGGCATCAAACTGCTGTGTGAGAAACAGGGAACAAAATCTGTTAGTCCTTTTTTTTTTTTTTTTTTTTTTACCTTTCCTAGGCTTCTGAGTGTTCACTTAGAGTAAGCATATTAAAATATTAATACTTATTTTTCTCAGAAATAAGCTAATTGAATAATCAAATTTGGGGAGTTTCAATTTTAGAGAATTACATTATAGAATTTTTATCTAGTGACTTTACCCCATTAAAGTTTACCTAGCATATTTTGGCCAAGATGTAAACTCTGTTCTGAGCATTACTGTATGGTCCATGATTCTTTCCAAGAACTACATCGACTCAGGTATTAGAGGCTAAATGAAATTCTTTTTTTTTTTTTTGAAATTATATTTAATGGAGAATGTGACCTGTGTTTAGATTCTTGGAATACAGATCATGATCAAGAAGCCTTTACTTTCTACTGTTTTTGCTTTCAAAGCATTCACTGCTGACTTGAGACTTGCACACTTAGAGAAAAGACAACGTTCTATTATTTTTTCAGTCATAGCAAAGTGATAATTTGGGGACCTGAAAAAAAGAAACAACTCCAGGATCATAATGATATTCAAAATAAATAATGCTCAGAGAAACAATATTAAGGAAGATACAGAAACGTTTGGCACAAAGAAGACATTTTGGTGTTTCTCAACTAGTATTCAGAGCCTGTAACTGTCAAAGTTACAGGCTCAAGATGAAGTTGCCAGCACAGAGGCTGCAGCCTGCCTGGCTGAATAATGTCCTTGATGGGTAGTGAACATCTAGGCTGAGAGCTACAAATGTGAAGGCCAGAGGCAAGGCCTCTGCAGTATTACCACTTCAATAGCCTACTCAGCAGGAATTAACATGCAGTTTGAACTGAGTCTTTTCCTCCCTGGCCACAACACCTAGACTTCTCTTTTTGGATCCTTGACTTTCTCACTGTAAGTTTCATTACATGAAAGCGATGTGCCAAGTGATACCCTTGATGGCCTAACGGCTTCTCTATCTCCTGATAAATCAATAGTATGTGCAGCTTTGGGGCCATCTCTAATTTAATATATAAAAATGTGCATTTATGTAATGCCACCGAGCATCATAGCTCTGAACAAGCCTTTCTTGAAACCAAATTCCTTATTCCTCCCCAGGAAAACAAAAGTTTTTAAAACATACACAAGCACAGGGAAAGTAATTGACTTTCTCAAAAAGACTTAGCTTGGCAAGTAATGCAAGAAGATGTCCATTTCTGATTTTGGTGTTTGCCTTTCCTCAGGTGGTAATTTATCAATAAAATAAGCCCACAATAATTCTTAGCAAAATTTTTCCAATCACAAAAGTGTTTTATCATATATATTTGAAAGTATTATTCAAATGTTCATTGTGGAGAGAATGATAATTTATTATTTAGGAAGAAGTCTTGAATATTAAGTAATTTAATAGATTGCATAATGGTAATAATAATAATAATAATTTTTAAAACTTGCAATTATCTTCCTAGTTAGCATAGTAGTTAAGAGTATAGGCTCCGGATTTGGTCTACATGGCTTCAAGTCTTTGTTCAGCAATGTTCTAGTTATACAGTCCTGGGCATGTTATTATCATTGTTGTCCTCATTTCTGTCACCTATAAAATGGAAATAATAAATGAATGGCCTAACACATGTGGGATTGTAAGATGCATATGGCATTCTATATGTACATAGAATGTTAGGCAAATTGAAAGGGCTCAATAGCTATAATCAATTCTTACAATGACAATTTTATAACTGTGTAAGAGAGAGACTTATATAGCTGGATAGTCAGGTGTGCTTGGTTTCAAATTGTTTCTCATTTCAGAATCTGTGCTTTATGTTTTTCTCTTACAAAATTAACCTTCTTCATTCTCTTGGTAGCCTGGGCAACACTCATTTAATGATTTAAACCAAAAATACCATGTTCTGAGATGTCTTTGGGGACACTCATTCAGATAAACTTGACCTGTCTCCTTTATTTCCCATCATTGTCCATTTTTGTATTCCCATCATGGAATCTAGCATATTCCATTTCACTGTTTGTTTTCTCTCCTTTATTCCCTAGCAGTTTCGTGGTGGACTCCTTGACTGACATTTCTCAGATACTCAACAATTTTTTTTTTTTTTTTTTTCCGAGACGGAGTCTAGCTCTGTCGCCCAGGCTGGAGTGCAGTGGTGCCATCTCAGCTCACTGCAACCTCTGCCTCCCAGGTTCAAGCAATTCTCCTGCCTCAGCCTCCCGAGTAGCTGGAATTACGGGTGCTGCCACCACTCTGAGCTAATTTTTGTATTTTTAGTAGAGATGGGGTTTCACCATGTTGGCCAGACTGGTCTTGAACTGCTGACTTCGTGATCCGCCCACCTGGGCCTCCAAAAGTGCAGGGATTACAAGCAAGTTTTTTTGTTTTCAAAACTGAATTTCAAAATCCATTTTTTACTTGTGTTTTCTTTTAATAACTAAATATTTAATTTAAAGAATCCTTGTTAGATACTAAATGAACTAAATTGATGTTTCAAAGAATACAAACTTATAATTTATTTCTTATCTAAATTTAAAAAGCAGAAGCTAATACCTCCTAAGGAAACATTACCTAAATAAACAAAGCCATGTGGAGAGCATAAAGAATGAATTTGTTGGTTATTATACCTAGCATTTGCTGATGGACATTGTTATATATGTGGGTGTCTGTACAGATATGTACAAATATGTGTATGTACATTCCCATTAAACTCATGAGTGTAGCCACATAATAGAATAAGGCCTCAGCCATGTGGAATTTAAAGATGTCTCCCTCCCGCTGTCCTCAAATTCTCTTCAGGACTAATGAGGCAGCTCCAGAGCACCTAGCAGAAAGAGACCATGGGTAGCAATCACTTAGAAGCCATAAGTCCTGAAGCAAAGCATGTTCTGATAGGAGGTAACACTATCTTATAGGTGTACAATGCCTTATTGTCTATCAGAGGTAATTCATGGGTATTATTCTGACTTGATTATGTCCTTTGATCTTTGAAAGGCAATACATCCACAAAAAGAGCCAGAAGGCTTAAAAAAAGAGAAAAACAAAAACAAAAGAGTTTAACATCAGAAGTAACAGCAATGAAAATCTGTGATAGAATTCTTAAGCAGTAGCCAGTCTGAAGGCAGAAAGAAAGGCCAGCTCTTAAAAAAGGATGCAGGAGGGATCTGGCATGCCAAATGCTACCAAAGATATTCTTAATGTCAAGGAACATGAGGAAATCTTCTTTCCACAAAACAAATAAAGTGATATGCAAAAACCCGATTGATTGACAGGTAGATAAACGTGCAAATGCATACACTACAGGAGAGAAATTACTATTGACAAATATTGTATTGCTTAGAGACTGTTTCCATAAATAGCATCTCATTTTATATTAATTACAATACAGTGCAGACAGCAATTGATGCTCAGTAAACCCACTTTATGGATGGGAAACAATTATTTGACATGACTTGCATAGTTAGTAAATAATGGGCAAAGATTTGTTAACATCTTCTGATTCCATGAACTATTCTTTGGAGAGAAACTTTTGGGAAATTTTGCTTAATGCTTATCAAAATATTAGCAGCTCTCAACATTTACTTAATTGAAGTAATTAACAAATTCTAATAATTGAGCCAGAGACAGTTTCTAATCTGTGCTGTTAAAACTAGAAAACAATCAGAATACAATTGGGTAGATGTGAAACAATATACTGGATCTTCACACACACACACACACACACACACACACACATCTTTTCAGGATTGCACACAATGTATTTAGTTCAAATGTGGCTAACCTAAACAATTTGCCAAATAGAGCAACCACCTAAATGGTCCAGAGAGTACCAGCAGAGACATTTTTGGGTCAAAAGGATACCGATCCTTTGTGGTCATTGCCAACTTCTACTGCTGCAGATGCAAAAATCATGAGTGGAAACATTTCCATTTACCACCATTATCAGAATTTAAAGAAAATAATCTGTTTTCTAAATAAGCACTGATTGCATTTTAAACAGGTCTTGCTTAACTAAAACTGGTTAATCCTATTTATTGCTTGCCTATTTATTGCTTTGCAGTAGGCAGATATTTAAGTGGATGTTCTAGAAGGAATAAAGTGAAATTAAATATTTGCGTGCTTGTGATTACAGGTAAAAAACTACTTAAGATGTGAAATCATTGTTTTTCTGAGTTCAGGTCATTATTAAAAATGCTGTATAACTTCCAGTTTTGTTTTTACTCTGGCCTTTATTATTTAGTGAAATATAATTTGGAAATACATTCTTAGATCTTAAATATATGTTAAAAAGATTTTTATTTTTACTTTAGTTCCTATATTATTTTGATGCCCAAAAGCTTAATAAATGTCAAGCCCTGAATTTTATGGTACAGAGTGCTGACACACTCAACTTTCTCTTTCCACTCTAAGGATTTGGTTTGGTTTGGTTTCTTTCCTTCATTCATTCCTTCCTTTCTTCTCTCCTTCCTTCTCACCTTCTATGCCTTCTTCCTCCCTCCCCAATCTTTCTCCTCCTCCTTCTACTTATGCTTCTGCTTCCTCTGCAGTTTCTTCTTCTTTTAGAATTTAGCAAAGATATTCTTTTGGTTAGAAGAAGCTGCTTTAGGCTTGAGTAACATTACTATCTTTTTCTAGACGGAAACCTTAGGCAAATTATATAATCCCTCTGGATCTCAATTTCTTCAGCTCTAAAATGGAGCTAACACCTATCTATCTCGTACGGTTATTTTGAGAATCAGATGAAATCACATGTGTATTAACATTTTGCAATTTCCAAAGCAATGTGCAACTTTTAAGTACTTCAGTACTGACTTCCTTGTTTTAGAAAAATGGGCGAAGTGCATCGGTTTGGCCAATAAGATGCAGATAACATAGTTTAAAAATCCTCCAGCAAGTCTAGTTTCCAGATGTGGCTCTGCCCCTCGTCTGTCACTGACTACCTTGAATTAGAAACTTGAGTTCTGGTGTATGGGAAACCCTGGATTAGACTCTAGCATTTAGAGCATCTCTTCAAGTGCATGACAGTTTGAGTAATAGAATTAAAAATTTTAAGATATTGTATTTCTACTCAGTAAGCAACAGATTTATTAAAATGTAAGCTCATCTTGTACATTTGAAATGACTGTTCTGTCTTCTGTAATCTTTTTCGTACTTTCACTTTTTAATTTTTTAAATTTTCTTATAACATCATCTTAATCGCTGATCACTGTGTCACTTTTACTTTCTTTTTCTCATATCTATCTTATATCCAGTGATTTCTTAGAACATATTCACATGTTTATAAATTCACACTTCATGGGGCAATTTCAAAAGCTTTGTCAGGAGGTCAACTGTAAATCTGTTAAACACATGAACATAGAGATGACACTGGTAAGAGCATACACTTTGAATTGTTTTTACGTAATATGTACAGATTAGGATAAACACACATAGCCTCCGTGATGGCTCAATGTCATTGTGCATTTCTTTGATTTCCATCTGGCTTCAGGAATATGTATGTCCATGAATTTGGAACATAATTCTTCTGTACCCCACATAACTGGCCAATATTATGATACAATTTGCATCATCTAAGTTTAGTATGATAACAAAACAAATCACACATTCTAGTCTTTAAACTTCTTTCCACTCTTACCCCAAATACCTTAAGACTACTTTTTGGACTCTGAGCATTCCAATAAGTTATTCTTTTATCCCCCTAAACACTAGTGTAATTTATTAGGAAATCTCCATTTTTATATTCAGTATCTTTTGGTCCAAACAATGTTAACCAGTTGGTATAGAGAACTATTTGATATGCATTTGACATCTACAGTTTTTCACGGCTTCAACAAACTGTTACTGCATCGTGGGTTCTGTTCTCTTGCCAGCTGCTCCTCCTGCTTGAAATACTCAGCAGTTGAGGAGGGAATGTTCACATCCAACCTCTGCTGGATTGCAGCTGTGATCTGTGAGCTCATTGTTCTCCTCTGTGAAGCTGGTTATGGCCTTCACTCTATGCTTATTAATTAGAACATATGAGCAGTTACTGGCACTTTATGAGGAATTTAACAATAGAGACTGAATATTAAGTGTGGGACTGCAAAGATGTGCTACATTGCCTAAGTATGAAAGGAGAGAAATGTGAGGCACATTTTTAGCTGTGATTTAAAAGAAAGCAAAAATGAAAAGATTGTTTTAAAGCCTTATTAGCCAGCATACATACATAAAGCATGGTGCAATTTTGCTAGGTGAAAGGAATAAAAGTAGTTTCTATAATGGACTTAAAGGTTGAGAACAGGAAACATTATTATTAGAAATAGGTAACCGAGATTGTAATCCTAACCGATCAAGAATATAATATGAATCTATAAAGAGATTGGCAAGGTTGGCAAGGGCTTGACAAGCAGTACACTTCTGTATGTTTTGTAACAATAAAACATAGCTGAAACTGTGAAGTTCACAGGATTTTAGTGTGCAGCAGCTAGAAAATATAATGTACAGTTAATACAGTGACTATAGTTGAACTGTATCATAAATACATAGTTTGTACATGGCAATTTATCCAAAACCTGGCAAAATTCTATTGGGTTGAAGAAATTGAGTTTTGATAAACACAGTATTCTCTAAACCCAGAGGTTTAATCTGAACCTTAACAGTAGCCTAGCAGTCCATGAAATATTTATATTGTTTTTCTAAGTATATACATTATTTACTGAACAGTCTATAAAGTATTTACATTGTTTTTCCAAATAAGTATACATTATTTACATTCCACTGTACTTTTTCCTGATTCAGGTAAAATACAATGCTTGGAAATCACTGTGTCTTTGAAGAGGTTCAACTTGAAATTGGAATGTGGGTGTGTCAGAATATTCAATATCATCCTTTGCCTCTGTTTCTGGTTACCCAACTTGCCTGAATGCCTTGGAAAAAATCTATTTGAATTATACTACATAGGAATAATGTTATAAGCCTACCTAAACTAGGACTATATGTGATTGTTTATACACCTTTATAGAATATGAAAGGGCGACCTCTCAGTTTTAATAACATGCTTGCTCTCCCTTATCTAAATCATGATTATATGTCTAGTTTTCCTTGAAAATTATTTCAGACATTTAATACTAAACATGAATATCTTTATTCAAATAAAATATTTTTACTTAGCTTTTTGTTACTTAGTGTTTCCAAGGACTACTAGGTAACTGCAATAATTATAGAGTGAAAGTTCTAATTTCACAACGTGCTTACATATGAACACACTCATAAAGATACAACTATACAATATATTGCTTCAAATAAAATAAAATTAAAATATTTGTTATATACTTTTAAACATTTTATATAAATAATGGTTTGTTTTAAGTATTCTATGAGATGCTATCATTTGACAGCCCTCAGTATTACATACTGTTTTCTAAGTTCCTGCAACTGAATCACTACATTTAAGTCCAAAATAACAGTTTGAAAGTGGCTTCTGAAGTGACTAAGTGTGAGCCTGGACCACCTTAGAATGTAACTCCACAGCCAAACTGCTCTAAGCCACATTGACATTTTTCTTTGCAGAGGAAGGTTCAGGAGAAAATTTTCCATTTGATTGTACTTGGAAGGGTGAGATTGAAACCACTAAGGCACAGGCAAAACAAGCCACCCTAATTAGGCATTATGGGAGAATACAGTATAACCACACTAACTGATAAGTAAAGGGTGAATTTCTTCTAAGTTTTAGTATTTAATTTCTAAGACAAAATCATTGAAACTATAAGGACAAAATCCTGTCGTGACATGGTTAAATGTTTCCTAGCACGCAGATTGGTTTTCTTCAGCCATTTATTTGGAAAAATAATATATTGTAGCTCAATTTTCATTATTATATAAGACTTATTACATTATGTAATTCTTATGTAGTAAGTCTTGTATAATCTGTGCAAAGGATACAAGGAACCTTTCAAAATGTTCATGGAAGATGTGTATTATGAAAAATCTATGCATGAATTTCAACAATATTTTATACTAAAATAAATTCATACTAACTTGCTATAACAGCTCTGAATAGGATCTAGGTTGAGGCGCTAAGAGTGATAAGCCATAAGTTCAGAAAGAGCCCCTGTCAGAGCAACATGAATTCTGCTAAAATTGAAGCAAAACAAACATCATGTTTATGGTAAGCTTAGGTGAAAAAAATGATGAAATCATTGATACTTTACAAAAAGTGTATTGGGATAATGCCCCAAAGAAATGAGCAGTTTACAAACGGATAACTCATTTTAAAAAGGGACAAGACCGTTGAAGATGAAACCCACAATAGTAGACTAACCATGTCAATTGTGAGAAAAAAAAATCATCTTGTTCATGCCCTAATTGAAGAAATTGAAGAGGACCCATGATTACTAGCAGAAACAACAGCTAACACCATAGACATCCCAGGTGGTTCAGCTTACACAAATCTGACATGAAAGGTGAGCAAAAATGAAAGGTGAGCAAACTTTCTACTCTGTGGGTACTAAAACCATTGCACCACAGATAAGCTGCAGACAAAAGCAGAGATTTCAATGGAAATTTAAGCAAGCTTGAAGCATTTCTTTGAAGAATTATAACAGGAGATGAAACATGGTTTTACCAGTACGATCCTGAAGGCAAAACACAATCAAAGCAATGACTACCAAAAAGTGGAAGGGGTCCAGTCAAAGCAAAAGCAGACTGGTAAAGAGCAAAGTTCATGACAACAGTTTTTTTTGGGGGGGTTATCAATACATTTTGCTTGTTGATATTTTGAAGGGCCAAAGAATGATCACATGTGTTTATCATGAGTGTGTTTTGAGAAAGTTAGCCAAAGCTTCAGCAGAAAAATGCCTGGGACATTTTCCACCAGGACAATGCTCCTGCTCATTTCTTGCATCAAACATGAGCAATTGTTATGAATTTCAATGGGAAATCATTAGGCACCTGTCTAATAGCCTTGATTTGGCTCCTTATGACTTCTTCTGTTTCCTAAAGTGCACCAATTTTGCTTCAGTTAATAATATAAAAATGACTACGTTGACATGGCTACATTCCCAGGACTCTTGGCTCTCCAGGGATGGGATAAATGTCTGGCAACATCACTTACAAAAGTGTCTTAAACTTGACGGAGCTTGTACTGAGAAATAAAGTTTATGTATTTTATTTTAATTACATTTTCCATGAACTCTTTGAAGTTCCCTCGCTTTTAATTCTTATGAATAGAGCAATCTAACTAGTTAAACCATCTGGATAGAACACTTTGCTGCATGTGTACTTAACTCAATATTTATTCCAAGTATATATATCTTGCCTTTTCTCTTTCTTATTTGTAAGGGTAAGAAGTAGATTTGGTATATATCTCTCACAAATCTGTCAATGTCATAATTTCTATATGGAACTTTCTTCTGAACTTAAGTCATTATCAGAGACTCAATCTTCAACACAGATAGACTGAAGTTCATTCCCACTGGAGCCAAAGAGATGAGAAGAGAACTGTCTCCCTTCCCCTTCATATCCAACCCCATCAGTCAAACTCAAATTACAACTCCAGGATATAAAGGGTTAGGTAAATATTTTGCTATAGGTTGGGGTAACTACAAAATGGAATTCTAACAAAGAAGAGAAAAGCTGACCAGCTAACTAAATTGACCGTTACCCCAAGTTTCAAATGAGAGAATCTATAATCGTAGGCCCTACCCAAGGAACTTCACCTGCCAAGGCTTGTGTCTGGATTCAGTTTATTTTACTCACAAGCTTCAATGTCCCCCTTTCAAACTTATGGATGAAGCAATATTATGAAGTATTATGAGAAGTTTGTTGGATTAATTGCATGTTGAATAGTAGAATATGGACTGTTGAAATATATAGTAATAAAATAGTAAAGTAAATAAATAGTAAATAGTGAAAGTAAATAAGGTAGTAAAATGATCACATTTTAATTTGCTTAAGAATTATCTGGTATTATTGATAAACTTGCATATTGTTGACCTTCACCAGGAAGAAAATAGATTGTACAGACATTTCTGTTATAATTGATTTGGCATACAGCTAAACATCTACGCATTTTACAATCACCCTGATAATTCTTATTCAAATTGTCCAAGGGCCAGAAATTCCATAAAACACATTTCTGAAGTTATGTATATTAAGCTAAAAGTTACAACTTACAAAAATAATCTGTGATTCCAAGAACTGTTGCCAGTCTATCATAGGCAAATAGTAACAGATTTTTTTTTTTTTGCCTTAAAAGACCAATAAATACCAGATATCTTGGGAATAAAACTAGAAAGACAAATAATACTAAAATTCTGCCTATTGCAAACTGTAGTGTATGATTGTTGCCAGTGGCTGGGGAGAAGGTCAAATGTGGAGTTGTTTAATAGGTATAGAATTGCAATTTTGCAAGATGGAAGAAGTTCGAGAGATCAATTGTGCAACAATGTGAATGTACTTAACACTTCCAAACTGTGCACTTAAAAATGTTTAAGATAGAAAATGTTCAAGACCAGCCTAGCCAACATGGCGAAACTGTCTCTACTAAAAATAGAAAAATTAGCCAGGCATGGTGGGTAGGTGCCTGTAATCACAGCTACTCAGGAGGCTGAGGCACGAAAATTGCTTGAACCTCAGAGGCAGAGGTTGCAATGAGCCGAGATCACGCCACTGCACTCCAGCTTGGGCAACAGAGTAAGACTCTGTCTCAAAAAAAAAAAAAAAAAAAAAAGAGAAAGAAAGAAAAAAATATATATTGTGTACATTTTGCTACAATTAGAAATTAAATAAAACACAACTGTGTATCAGTACTCCACAATACAGGTTAGTCTTTCTCAAAAAGCTCTCACAGGTGTAGAAAATGAAACCAGTCACGGGCAAATGAAAAATAAAAGAGAACCTGGAATAAAAATAAACTAAAAGAAACAGAAAAAAACAAATGAAGGTTCAGAAGGTAGATATGACCAACATTTTTAAAATTTTGAAAA
The DNA here is from genome assembly GCF_028885625.2 of Pongo pygmaeus. Lineage (NCBI taxonomy): Eukaryota > Metazoa > Chordata > Mammalia > Primates > Hominidae > Pongo > Pongo pygmaeus. Next base: position 78,762,972 of record NC_072376.2, read on the forward strand.
TTGAAGTAGAATGATCATAAGCTTGCCCCTTTAAACAGCAAACAGTAAATTAATATAAATTATATCATGAAATGATTAGACCTTATTGAATATTCAGAATCTACACTAATGAGAATGGGGCTAGGCATACTGAAGTATATGGACAAAATGACAAAGAATAACTGAATAGTAGTTAATTATTATCATTATTATTATTATTATTATCATTAATCATTGGGCTAGAAGAAAAAGGCAGTGAATATTAGGTTGACAACCAAGAGTCTCTGCTCTCATCCCTCATGGGTAATCTGGGCAAACTGAAGAATTAAACGGCACAGTGCCTGCCTCAAGAGTGAGGATGAATTAACAAAGAGATATATGCTTATTGAGCCTGATTGTCCAAACTATTGGTTGCTGACTTGGTTTGGCTGTGTCCCCACCCAAATCTCACCTTGAAATATAATAATTCTCATGTGTCAAGGGTGGGGCCAGGTGGAAATAATTGGATTATGGAGGCAATTTTCCCCATACTTTTTCTTGCGGTAGTGAATAGTCTCAAGAGATCTGATGGTTTTATAAATGGGAGTTCCCCTGAACAAGCTCTCTCTTGCCTGCTGCCATGTGACATGACTTTGCTCTTCTTTTGTCTTCTGCCATGACTGTGAGGCACCCCCTAGCCATGTGGAACCGTGAGTCAATTAAACCTCTTTCGTTTATAAATTACCCAGTCTCAGGTATGTCTTTATTAGCAGTGTGAAAACAGAGTAATATAGTTGCCTACATAGCTAGACATTTTTGTTATTATCTACATATCTCTTATCAATTATCCATCTATAATATTGGAATTTTATACCACTTAAGTACTAACAAACAATAGCCTGAGAAATCATTGTATTTTATTTGGCAGACTGCATTTTCCTTTTGTAGATGAAATCATGATGAAATGGAAATAAGTTATTATCTCAAATTATCCCAAAGATTTTTATTTTGATGCTTTGAGCCAAAAATTTTTAAATCCTTTTTTTTTAAATTTCCTTCAAAATCATTAGGCACAGTTTTTTTATTGGCCTCAATGTTGGCATATCTTGGGCCACTCAGGGCACAAAGGAAAAGTCATCTGCATTGCTTCCTTTCTTTTTTTCTTGTACCTATGTCTTCCTAGGTTTATTGAAGTTGGGTTCATTTATAGAAACCAAATGTTGCAGTATTACAACATGTATTAATAGAATCCATTGCTGCTTCTTTCTCTACTGTGCCCTCAGTTGCTAAGAGCTACCATTAGGTGGTTTTCAGACTACAAATAATGCTAATAATAACAATAATCTTCATACTTATTTAACATTTTCTATGTCCTTGACAAGAACTTCACATGCATCATCTAATTTACTCTTTACAACAACCTCACAAGGCTGAATTATTATCTCCCTTTTATGAAGCCTGAACTCAAATTTCGAAAGGAAGACACACTTGATTAAGGTCCCACAGATGTGTGTATGCATGCAGGGGCTGAGATTTGAAACCAAAATTTTACTCTAGTTCACATGCTCTTTGGCACAATATTGCCGCTGGTAGCCGTTCTCAGTGTGTGATCTCCTTCTCCACCCTTGCCAACTTCCCTGCCTATCAGGCTGGATATTGGTTATACTTTGGTCACCACAAAGGATTCAGATAAGTTTAGATTAGAGCCCTACCTAGTACATTTTAGCTCCAATAGGCCTAATCACAAGAACTAAAACTCAGAAATTTTCCCTCCCTTGGTCCTAACTAATTCCTTAAGTACAATTCCAGTTTTCTCTGACTTTTAATTCCTAAACTATAAAATAGAAAATGATGTCTCAACTTCTTACCAGTCCAACCCTTCTGAAATACTATTTCAAATTGTCGCTACAGTTTGAGGACATGTTTCAATTGCCTATTTCCTCAGAGTTAATCTTTAGAACCAGGACATTTTTGCCAAGCCCATACTAAGTTGTTCAATGAATTTCTGCTGCCTCCAAATTATTCATCCTAATGGAGATTTTAAAACATCAAAATTGAATATTTGACTAAATTTTTACTAATGAATGTGCAAACTTGAATATAGACAATATTTAAAAGAAAATTATGCATTAGCAAAATTTTACTCAAGAATAATTTGAAAACTGAAATAAACTAATAATAAAAAACAAAAATTAAATCAGCTAAAATAACCACTTCTACCCACATCTGGCTTTGCAAACCCCCGTGGACTATTTTTTCCCATCTCTTTTAGGTGCTTAATGCTCACATCCACATATTGGGATTTCCTTCTCTTCTCTTTCAGTTATTTTATATATTAAACAATGTCTTCGTTTCATAGTATCCAGTATGTATCTATCTTTGGAACTGGAAGGTGTAAATTTTTGACATCAATCTAGTTCACCATAGTGCCCTCATATCATTAGAGTTGTTTTTTACTCTAAGGTTTCTAAAAGTCTTTAATATGCTAAATTTACATAAGAATTCTCCCATATTATTTGTATTAAGTGCATTTTATCATAGATCTCTTATTTTGGAGTTTTTAAAGCTGCCGACATAATCATATTGTATAATTTATTTTTAAAATGCAGATTTAGACCTTTTCAAAATGCATTTTTTACAACATCATTCCAGTAAAATTGCTAAAAAAGAAAAAGTCCAATTTTAAGGGCGTGAGTGGAACATATCCTCCTTTAGGTAAATGCACATCAGTATCCTGGAGGCCGTAGGATGTCTTCCAGTAAATAAACCTGTTTAACTCTGTTTAAATTCATTTTTGCTTACCTGACTAAGGAATTCTTCACTTATTTTGAATGATCTCTGTAAAATATTGTGTCAGTAATACTATTATGTTTTAAAAGTATTCAAGATACTTGTGCATGGCATCTTTTAATATAGCTTTATCTATCAATCAATCTCCTTTTACTTTTCTCTCAAGTTCATTAAAATATTAGCCAGAAATATCAGATCATGTAATCATCCATGAGGAGATCATATAGAGTAATAATATGCTTCATTTCTCTATTCCTGATGCCCCATTTTAAGAGACAGTCTTAAAAATACCATGCAATGAAGACACGGACTACCAAGAATGCTAGTTTCTGGAAATGCCACATACATAGTACAAAGGCTTAGATATTGATATGTTTTGATACATTTTGCTGTGTCTTAGCTTTTCAACAGGGAAAATGAATCTTGTTGGAAGGTATTTTCTTTTCACAAATTTTGTCACTTTTTTCCTAGAAGATACCCCAAAACTTAAGAGTAATAGGATATGAAGGCTATAAGAAGCCACAAAAGTTTGGTTTTTAATCTGCCATAAGTTAACTGATAAATTCTTCAGTATAAAACAATCTCTAATTCTAGCAGAACAGTTGTTTTTAGTACTTAGATAAAATGGTGACCAATGAAACTGTTCCCCACAGTAATAGTGCTGCAGAAACTGGTACTATATGCCACCAGGGGATCCCTGCGAACAGCTGTACAGAAGCCGAATTTCCAGTGAGGGAAAAGTTACATATGAGTAACTACACATCACACACACCATTTACAACAGTGTGAATTCTGAGCACCAGTATACGCTTTCAAATATTGCTACCTTGTGCAGCTTTCATTTCAAATGCTCTTCCTCTTGACCTTGATAGTCATTGTAAATAGCTACCAAAATGTAGACAGTCTTCATATTTTATTAGTATCAAAATGTTGCTTATCAAGGTAGCTAAATAAACTCTTATTATATTTAAACCAATTTGTGTCAGTGCCAGATACACCCCCGGTCATAGTGTGAGAATATTTGGATAGCTGCCTGGTTATAAAGCAAGCTTATGTATATCATTGATTCTCAAATGGACAAAAAATGTGCAAAATTTGCTTAGAACCAAAGGTTTGTCAAGAGAAATGGTGTCTGTGAGAAAAAGACTGCACAAATAGCCTCTTAGCAACCAGAAGTATTACATACCCAGAGGAAACTATAAGCTTTTTGTACAGATGCTAGATAAGCTTGCCAAGGAACCATATGCTGCTGCTGGAAGAATATTTTCGCAGTTTGGCATCTGGATCGTGGAATTACCATTAAACAGGGAAAATGAGAAGCATATGAAGATGAGGCATAAGATAGTGTCCACATTGCACCAAAATCCAACTTGTACAAAGGTGAATTTAAAATGTCATTTTAAGAGCGAGGGAATGTAATTAATTTCTATGACTGTTGCTTACAAGTTTTAAGTAGATACAAATGATATATCCTGTGCAAACAAAGCAGATAAATTAGAGGATTTGATATTATAGGGGACCTGTAGCATATACTGTTAAAAAATTACTTATTTAGGGGATTTTGAATCTGATAGAGCAAAGACTGCAAGACAGAGAAATTCAGTACAATAGAGTTTATTTTTCTGTTGATTTTATTGTTTTCCTTTACGTCTGTTTTCTGTCCTAGTTTTTATTTCAAAATAAACCTAACAGTTTTTAAAAAATATTTTCTCACTTGGTGTTTGTTTTTGTATCCAGGTTATCTGCTATAAAACGTACTCCACCACATCCTTCTACTAAAAACTCTGATGCCCAGTCTGAAATTGTCATTCAGCACTATGAAAACATAAGTGAAAGGGATGAGATTTTGGCTAATCAGCTGGGCAACAAAATGAGATATAAAGGCTCTATTATTTGAATGTGAGCTCAGTAGATAAATTCAAGCAGCAAAAAGCAAACAAAACCAAACAAAAAAGTGGCACCATGGATTTAATGCAGTCATATTGCATTGCTGCAAATGTATCCATTAACAGAGCATGCTGAAGTTGATGCAGTTTTGTAAGAGGAAGCCACAGATATCCTGGCATTCCAGTGTTCACCTTTTGACTATTGTACTCCAGTGGCTAATTAATAGCACTTAAAAATTTCTGTCATAGTTGTATTAGCTAGTCAGTCATAGGTCAATACATCTACTCAAAACAACTGAGACATTTTTGTGGTAAGAAGCCTGGAGATAATGCATGAAAAGGGCCAGAACTTTCCTTGCCCTTTGCTATACTCCTCCTTTAGCAATAGATCCCATGTTTTTTAATTACAACTGAGGTTGTCACTACAATAATGAGTTCTCCATCTGCATTTGGTTTCAAATTCAGATAGATAATGGAGGTTAGGGAAGGTTAAATTTCTCTCTGGCTGTGTTTACATATTGCCAAAACAACTCATCTTTTCAGTCAATTTAGGGGAAAAATCAGCTAGATAATTTATTTGTTATTAGGTAGCAAACAATTGACAGATTGCCACCTCTGACCAGTTTAATATTGTGAAAAACACAATTAAATCAGGTGGAGCATTTTGGTTAACTCTCCCTCTCTCTTTTCATTAATACTCTCCATCTATCTTTTTAATATCAGGTTCTAAAAGCAGCTAATTAGTTGTAAAGCACTTTATAATTTTCACTGTGCATTCACATACCTCAGATCATGAGGACTCTGTGAGGCCACTAAGGCCCATGTTGGTGTCCCCATTTCTTAGATTTAAAATATGACCCAGACGGAAAGTAAATGCTCATATAAAGTCATTCAACTAGAAGAAGATCCTGGGCCATCAGACTGCTAGTCCAATACACACACACAAACACACACACACACATCCTCCCAATACACACACACACACCCCCTCCCAATACACACACACACATATACATCCTCCCAATACACACACACGCACACATCCTCCCAATACACACACACACATACACACACCTACTTCACACATACATGCTCTTAATTTTATTCAAGTATTTCTATATAATCCTTTCCAGAGTAGAAAATTTTTTTCAGATTTTTGGTTTTTCTGTACAGTATAAAATATACACTTTGTTGAATATCATGACCGGTTTAAAAAGATTAATATTAAATAACTAATTTAATCAAATCTTTGCTTTGTTAACTGTCTGAAAATGGAGCATGTCTCTTGATAAAACAATTTTATAGAGTAGATATTTTACATTTCTGGGATTTTATTATTTGTGGATGTAAAATGATATACTTAAAGAGGATATACCTAGCTCTACACCTAGTCATTATTAAGATTACACGATTTATAACAGTTACTAATACTAAACTTTGATTAATACTCACGTGATCACTAGGAGAGTAGAGATAAGGAGATATAAAGAAATGAGCAAAAAATGAATAAACACAAAATCTACACATAATTAACAAATCTGATTATACTAAGCTGATGATCTCATCCTCCTATAAGATATTTTATTACAAGAACTAGACATTTAAATGATTTCTCTGTTGTAAATTTCTTGCCTGATTTACATTCTGGTTTACAAAAGTGATGGTGAGGACACGGCTTGGTGAATCTTGCTCAACTTTGGATTCTACAATAGAAACTTAGGTGGCCATGCCTAAGGTCTTTTGTTATTTTTGTTGTTGCTATTGTTTTACTTTTAAGACTACATTTACACTGGCCCCAAACTGCCCTGTAAACATTCAATATTTGGACATTTTCCTATGGTTAGAGTAGAAAAAAATTTGTGTTTAAGGCACAAAGAGCATTCCCCTGTTGACATAGAGTTTCAAAGTTTTATAATTTTGTTTCAGTATTTCTACTTCACAGCATAGAACAACTATGCAGTAGATTTCTAGGTTTTATGCAGTGACTTTCATATCTTGTGCTAGATGTTCAATGACTTCTAACTATCACCAACAGCAAGTTTAAAATTGGACCCCGTGGTCTTTTCTCTTTGTTTCCCCTTATAAGTCTTTGTCACACTAACATGTGCTTTATTATTTATACAGAGTATATGTTGTGAACAATACAGGCTTTATGTACGTTACCAAAGACTGTAAAAGAAAAAAATATATTTAAAGCTATGCAAAAATGTGAATATTTGGCATATTATTGTTATCTGCATAGTATTTCCTTAAGCTCCCAGCTCCAAGAGAGAAATGTCATTATAATAATATAACACCTTTATTCTCAGAATTCAATTTTAAAAATCCTTACATATAAAAAGGCAAAACAATAGAAACTCTAATTTATCACCAGTAGTCTTAATATTTTCTTATGATTTTGCATTAAAATTCCTGAAGGAAAGACATGACTGTCTACTCCTAGAGCACATACTTGCATCTTCCCATCCAAGCTTTATCACTTTTCTTTGTTGTAGCTATTTGAGATATGAAGGCTACTTGGAGATATCCCTGTCAAAAGAAGGCAACTCATGACACCTCCCCATAGCTATCCTTAAAAATCATTTTTTGGAAATGCATTAACCTTGTTCTGATCTTGGGCACCTTGCTGCAAAGCCATTCTCAGGCAGGGATAATTGAAAGATATGAATTTTTATATAGATTTAGCTGTTAAAGTATTTTTCCCGAGGCAAAGCCAAAGGCTAAACCTGTGGCACACATTTAGACACCAGAACTATGGGCTGGCTCGAATGCTGCAGCTCAGAGATCCACAGATGAACAAAAGGCTCATGATTTAGTTCTTGGTATAATTGATATGTCCCTTTTTTCCTTCGTTTATACTTACCCAGCACATGTTCCTGCTTATGAAAGTGGGGACTGCTTCTAAACTTTACTTTAAAGCAAGGAATTTAAATAGAAGATGTTGCTAAGTTTATCTTTTTCAGGATATTCCTTTTTATGTAGCAACACTGTAATTTTGTGTTACTAGTAATATACAACATGGCAAAATGCTGTTCATGCAGAGTTAAATTATACTCGTAACAGGTAGAGTTGAAATAACCAACATAGTGTGGATCAATTGTATGATGCGAATTTACTGCTTTCCTACTTTAAATGAAAATGTGTATTCAGCAGAAGGATCACAAATTTTCTGGAGCAATTTGTTTGTGGTTTGATTTACTGAAATGCCAGTGGGCTTTACCTGAGAAGATTATTACAGCAAATGCCTATTGTGCTTCATTCACACATTCAGAGGATGGGAATGCCAAGAAAGGCTCCAGAGGGACGGAGCTGCCACTGCCTCATAACTCTCAAAAGGGTAATGCTATCCACAAAACCACTGGAGGATTCCTGTCTTTAATAAGATTTTGAATCAGGAACGATTAATAACGTTTTATTGATCATAGCAACATCCTCATCTGAAATTTGGCTCCTTGAAGATTCAATTACATCACTTAAGAGGTAAGAGGTATATTCTCTGGGATCCTCCTTAAAAAACAAACAAATAACACAAACTAAAAAACAACAAAAAAAGCAAAAACAAAACTCCATCTTCTTGACAATACTTCGTTTTAATATCTTGTGTACTTTGTCAGAAGGCATTTGTAAATGAAAGCTGGCTTGTGAATATGGGAACAACCTGAATATGGGAAACAATTCTTAAAACAAGTACATGTGACTCTTAAATATTATTTTAAATAATCATCAGCTGTAAGGCAGAGGCAAATTCATAATCAATTGAAATTTAAAGTGAAAAACTGCTAAATATCTTTTAAATTTCTCTGAATTCTCTCTAGAATTATTGAAAGCACATATCCATGGAAATGACACTGAATCACAAGTTAGTAATAAATGCATCTTCATAAAGAAAACTGTCTTTGTGTTACTTGTACTGAAGGATAAAGTTAGTGTTGAGGTTCACACATAATTTGTGTTGAAAATTTATTCACAGAAAATAGGCCCTTGGGTTGCCTAGCGCCTTCTTGCCCTCAATACATTTTTGAAGCTATATTAAAAATTTCTCATAAAGTAAACTCTAAATATTTTGAAAAGAAAGTAGAACTTTTTTGTCAAGTTCAATGCAAAAAGTGCTATTTATATTTATTGTAAAAAAAAAAATCTTATTTTGGTAAAAATTCCCATATCGATCACATAACATGTGGGACAGTTATACTAAATGAAACCTACTCCACCTCCTTCTTTCATCTACATGTAGACAACATAATATTTGATTTTTAAAAAATTTTAAACCGTTGGAATTTGTTTTAACTGTTGTTCTTTGGATAGACAAACAAAAAAACTCCAAAGTAGGCAGGACAGGATTTAGTGGGCCAGGGGAGAACCAAGAGAGTGAAATAGACTAAGGTGAGGGCATGACTTTGCTCAGTGAAGAGTACAGGGAAAATCACAGCCAGGAACTTTTTTATTTATTTATTTTTCCTCCCAAAAGCTGAAGGCGGACACTTCATTAGATTTTTCTTATTGTCCTAAAGTTATTAATAAACTAATGTTGTTGGAAACTATAAAGACTCAAAGACTATTTCACTATATTTTAGTTGAAAACTGATTGGAATTCTTCCTCTAACACCAGTTATACTGCATTAGAGTTTACCCTAAGAACCCCATTTAACTTAATCACCTCTTTGAAGACCACACTTTCAAATACATTGAAGGTATTGGGGGTTAGGACTTCAACATATGAATAAGGAAAGGGTAACACAAAATTTAGCCCCTAATAGACAACAATTCCTTAGTGGTTACCTTAATTTTTACTTTAATATCTTTACATTTATTCAGCATTTTTTCCCCTGTGCTTACCATAAAGTAGGATGAAATTATTTATGGTTCTCTAGAGCTGCCCTAAAAAAATTCCACAAACTGGATGGCTTAAAACAACAGCAAAGTCTTCTTTCACAGGTCAGGCTGCTAGAAGTCTGAAATCAAAGGTGTTGGCAGAGTGGCTTCCTTGTGGAGACTCAGGGAGAACCTGTTCCTTGTCTCACTTCTAGCTTCTGGTGGTTGCCAGCAATCCTTGGATTTCCTTGGCATGTAGCTCAGTCAGTTTAATTTCTGTCTGTGTCATCACATGCTGTTCTTCTCTTTGTGTGTGGGTCTTGACATTGCCCTTTTATAAGGATACCAGTCATCCATTCTAATCTAAAATAACCTTAACTAACTAGAGATGCAAAAACACAATTTCCAAATGAGATCACATATTGAGATTCCTGTGGATGTGAGGTTTGAGAGGAGGGTGACTGTTAAACCTGGTACAATAATCTGCATTTAATTTAAAACACTGTTGTCTTAGAAACACAGACCCCTCCCAAGAGAGAGATCATTATATATATTTTTTTCCTCCCAAGGCTGGAATTCTTATTGTGGGGAGTGAAAACAATCAATCAAAGAATGTAGATTGGTCGCCCCTGGAGGGCTGATCACTGATACTTCTGCACTCTGACCTATCTCCATGAGTTTGTATCCACAGGGTTTTCAATGGTGCACAGGAACTCCTACCAGAAACAATCCCTGACAGCACCCTGATGGTCAGAATTACACTCTCAATTTACCGTATCAACAAGGTAATTGGAAGGAGATTTAGCTGGGTGAGAATTCTTGTTGCTTCATGAGAATCTGCATATTCCTTTTCCTTTCAGTGAATGACTATGTGTGGTTAATACAAGAAAGTATTCTCACTGGGCAAGACATGCTGGCAATTGGTACTAAATATCCTATGCCTACTGCCTTCTTATCATGAAATCTTGATCTCTGGTCCTACTGTTCAGAATATAAGGGTAGCAAACATTAAAAAAAATCAAATCACAATAAAACTTATCGTCCACAATTAACCAAAGATAACTAGACACAAACAGTTGAGTCTAGGCTGGGTGCGGTGGCTCACACCTGTAATCTCAACACTTTGGGAGGCCGAAGTGGGTGGATCCCCTGAGGTCAGGAGTTTGAGACCAGCCTGGCCAACATGGCGAAACCCCATCTCTACTAAAAATATAAAATTAGCTGGGTGTGGTGGTGGGTGCCTGTAATGCCAACTACTCTAGAGGCTGAGGCACAAGAATTGCTCGAAGCCAGGAGGCAGAGGCTGCAGTGAGCTGAGATCGTGCCATTGTACTCCAGCCTGGCAAAAGAGAGAGACTCTGTCTCCAAAAAAAAAAAAAAAAAAAAAAAAAAGAGTTGAATCTACCACTGAATGAGAAATGTTTAAAAACCTGACTTCACTTAAAGTTTCAGTGAGTACACCTTGTCAAGGTATATTAGTATTTCTAGATACACAGGTTTGGGGGAGGGGCATATCACTGAGATTTCTTCATATCAGCAAAGTAGCCTATATCAAGGATGTACTGACTGGTATTTTGACATTTAGAAGCAGTCTAAAAAACAAACCAAAATGCCATTAAACATTCACCTTATAAAATAATTTACTCAATAGACAACCTCTCCTTATCAAGGGGTCCTACCCAATTCTAATATTTATTTTAGGAATGGGGTAAAGAAAATGTGGAAGGTCAATCCATGGTTATCTGTTTTGGTTTGTGACCAGTTGTTTGGTACCAAATCTTGACCTGAGCTTATGTGAAGCTATGTGTATTGTATATTTTCCCCTTAGTGTGTGTAGTCATACATTTCCCTGCAGAATCCTCACGAGTTTGATTACATGATATTACCCCAGTCCACTGATGGAGTTTTACATAATAAATAACACACATTCCAAAATACAAAAAATAAATAACTGCAAATTACACTAGATCCCAAGAGTTTTGAAAACAAGGATTGTACACTTGTACTTCTATTTCAAAGGCAAACATTGGTAGTATATTAGTTTTCTAGGGCTGCCATAACAAAATAACACAGACTGGGTGACTAAGACAATGGAAATGTATTTTCTTACAACTCCAGAGGCTACAGCTGAGAGACCAAGGTATCAGCAGTTTTGGTTTCCTCTGAGACTTCTCTCCTTGGCTTGCATATGGCCATCTTCTTGTGTATCTACGTGGACATCCCTCTGTGTGTGTGTCTGTGCCCTAATCACCTTTTCTTGTAAGGATGCCAGTTATATTGCATTAGAGTCCACCCTAAAAACCCAATTTAACTTAATCAGCTCTTTAAAGACCACATCTTCAAATACATTGAAGATATTGGGGGTTAGGGCTTCAATATATGAATGAGGAAACGGTAACACAAAATTTAGCCTGTAATAGGCAACAATTTCTTAGTGGTTACCTTAATTTTTACTTTAATGTCTTTACATTTATTTAGGATTTTTTTTTCTTGTGTTTACCATAGAGTAGGAAACTATAATGGTATGTTTCAGAAATCACATAAAAAGCTGAAAAAATAGTTAAGGTCAATATGAGTAAAAGAGAGGAGACAGTCATCTTACTCTTTTTTTACTTTGCTAATACAGACATTCTACAACCTAAAGATTAATAAATTGGAGAATAGTCAAGTCTGGATTTGGAGAGAGTTGTAGAAGGACATTTCGATGCCATAGCAGAGCTTTTTGCAGGTAGCAGTGACTATGAACCTTGACTGCATGGTAGCTGTGATGGAGGGCCAGTTAAGGCAATGGTGTGTTGTGCCTGAGGGACCCAGTTGTTAAGGAACAGCAGAGGATGCATTGCACCATTATTCATTGCACTTACACTGTGGTGCAGTGGATCTCTGGAGGCACTGGTGAAACTTATATATTGCCTCTTTGATCTGAGAGACCAAAATAGTTGCCACTTTATCAACTACTATGAAATCTAAAATTGCAAAAACAGAAGTTGCCTACAGGTCAAGGGTTCATGCCCCAGCTGGCATGGCAACTTCCTAAATCCCTACAGCTACAGGAAAAAACACACTTTTACTAAGCTCCCTAACAATAGGAGCTATCAGGAAAATTGTCAGCCCCTTCCAAACTCTGGTTTTGAACTCAGAACAATATAGCTATGATTGAACAGCCGCTGGCCTTACAAGCATTCTTTCCTGATAAGCAACTGTAGACATCAAGCCAGGTTTAGCCAGCTTATAGAGACTTTGCACAAACTGTCTTTGTGTCCTATAGTCCTTTGAACATAAAGAGCCAAATTCTACCTCATTTTAGTGTCAAAACCCCACGTTAAAGTGAACATGGAATATATGTTACATATATGTTTATCTATTGCACATGTGCTCAGCTCACCTCATAAATATGTAAAGATTTTCCCCCAAACCTGCTGAATATGTATGACCTTATTGTGTAACAGAAGCCCTGTGAGGCAAAAACCAACCTGTGTCTTTCCTCTTTGAAGAGATAACACCTTTAGTACTCAATGGAGATGTTCTCTTCCTGGTTTGCAAACTGTTATCACCTAAAAAACCCTATTTTCTGCTATTTAGTCATCCTGGGGGTCTTTTGGATGACACCTCCATCTACTTCAATTACGTTTTTCTTCAGTCAGCTTGGAATATGAGTGGAGTCCTTCTAGGTTTCCTTCATTTACTACCCAGTCAGACTCTTGCTTCACAAAAGGAAAGCATCATTGAAGTCTGTTCTTTATTTGTTTCAGTTTGCTCTTTATTATATCAAGAAAACCACCTCCAAGTTTTTAAGATGCATATACCATACTTTTCTACTTCCTTTCATTGAAACAGTTTTAGTTAACGATTATTCATTCATTTGGTAAATGTGTAATGAATATCTGTTAAGAAGCACTATTAAGCATTGGGTAGCTTAAGCACAGTATCTTTATACTGACAAAATGCCCACCTCTTAATGAGCCATATAATTGAGATCATTTTGGGAGAAATAGAGCTTTGCAGTCATAACTTGTCTCGGGAAAAATTACAGGAGCCGCAGAGGTACTGAGGACTTTGTTTTTTTAAAAACCATGAACTTTCCCTGTAACTCTATTTCAGTTTGGTAACTTAAAAGTGGAATGAAAGAGTTTAGCTATTATTATTGTAAGCGATATTTTTTTTAATAATGCTCCAAGATGAATAGTGAGTAGTGTCAAGATAAAAAATTAAAATAATAATACCAAAGGATTTGGAAATGAATTATTTAGGGATTTAGTGAAATATTTGAGAAGCTGTGTTCTATGATTTAGATGAGATATGGCTAAATGGTCTAAGACCCTTAACAGGATAAATCTCACTATATATATAGATTAGTTCTCCTATTTACCTACCAAGGGATATCAAAACAGTTGGGACATGTAATGTCCCACACAGAGCAGGCATTGAGGAAGTACAATTTTACCCAACTTCTCAATCAGCAGATATATTAAAGAAGGTGTACAAATGAAAGCTAACACTATTTGTCAGGGAGTAAGATCTCATTGAATCTGGAACCCAGAAGGCACTTGTTCTGTTCAAGGCACCTAAACACTAACTCTGCCTTTCCCATGCCATCTACCCACAAGGGAAGAAGTTACTATGCTTAAGGACACAATAGAACATTACCTGTTAATTTATTTGAAATGAATTATATAAAATTATAATATAAAAATATTTAACATGCTGAATGGCAGCATGAGGACATCTGCAGAATAGATCCCTAGTGAAATCACTACAAACAGTGGAAATTATAAAAACAACCACCATTTAAAGTCTCTGGAAATTGTCCTACGGGCACACAGCAAGTGATGAAACATTCATTTAAAAAAGTCTAATACATCTCAGTAATAACAGTGAGACTCTGTGTCACTGAAGCCACAGTATGCTCCTTCCCTCTACTCCCTAGCTCAGACTGATGGATGCTCTGATCTAGCACACGTGGTCAAGAAGAGGAAACTCTTCCCCCTGCCCCATAGTTCACAGTCAATGCTACCATAGAGTCCCTGTATGGGCAGATCTTCAGCATTTCCCATCCCCCACCATGCTCTGTTTATCAAAGGCTAAAATCCAGGCAAGGGTGGCCTAGAGTTATGAGACTTCCTTTTCCACCCAGTCCTGATCCACCCAAAGGTGGATGCTCCACCTTAGGCATGGCAGGCTGAGAATCTGGGGGTCTCTTCTGCCCTTGTCCCAGCTTGTAGGGCAGTGGTTCCACACTAGCCACGACCAGAGGCTACGGCCCCCACCCAGCACCCTTTTCATAAAACAGGATAGTTCCTCTGAGAGAAGCAGCCCATTGGCCAACTTCTAGTTCCAGGGAAGTGGCTTAGAGATTTTTCCCAGAGGGAGTAGCAGATCATAAGACATAAATTGTGAATCTCTCCTCAAAATAACAGACTTCATAAAAGAGTATGGGGAAGCTTAAGCCCAAGGGTGCTCTAGAAAACAATGAACATTTTGGTGATAAACAATTAAGAGGAGGCTGGTAGCTCCTAGAAGGTGACAAGCTAAATTGTAAAACTATCTGTTTCACAATAGTGAACTAGGAGAAGAGGCAGCCAAGGAAAGCCTTCCTTGCATCAGAATACACTACATAGGCTGGCCAGTGAAACTATTCCTGCAAAAGAGCCCAAATTTGATCAAGTCAGACTGGAGAAATGTATGCCACAAGGCATTATTGGAAACAATCTGGCAGTCAGCAAGCAATTAAAGACTGATTTATAGAAACTAAATTCCAGTGAGGTAGCAACGTCTCCCTCGTGCTGCTCTATTACATCTTTTCACATTTTATGCTATTATTGTCACATATATCACTTCTACACTCACAATAAATTGTTATAATTTTTATTTATATAGTTTTATGTCTACTAAAGAAGATGAGAGAACAAAGGAGAGCAATGTACATTTACAGGTTTTGTTACATTAACCTTTATTTTACCATTTCTTGTTGTTTTCATTTATTCTTGTGCATTTATTTGCCCTGCAATTGCCTAATACACATTCTTTTATACAATTTTAAGAAATCTATTAATAAAAGAAAAGACTAAATACATATTTATATTCTCTTTGGTAATCGTAAACAATGGTAGAGTGCACATTCTCCTTAAGCCTCATGGTACATTCACCAAAATAGACCACATTCTGTGAAATAAAACACACCTTAACAAATGTAACAGTAGAGACATCAAAGTATACCATCACCACAATGGAATTAAAGTGAAACAATTAAATAAATATAGCAGGAAATATCCCAAAATATTTGGAGATTACACAACACACACTAAAGGGCAGATTGGTCAAATAAGAAGATTCTAGGGAAATTTTTTAAAGAGTTTAAAACTAAATTAAAATTAAAATACAACCTATCTGCACTTGTAGGATGCAGCAAAAACAGTGATTAGAGGGAAATTTGTGGCATTGAATGCACTCGAAAAGAAGGAACATCTAAAATCAATAATCAAAGCTTTCATATTAAGAAACTAGAAAAAGAAGAGGAAATTAGATCCAAAGCAAACAAAAGGAAATAAATAATAAAACTCAGAGCAGAAATCAATAAAACTGAAAACAGAAAAACAATAGAGAAAATCAATGAAATCAAAAGTTAGTTTCTCAAAAAGATCAATAAAATGGATAAACCCTCAGCAGGCTAGCCAAGAGAAGAAGAAGAAGACACAAGTTACTAATACAGTCATGCATCACTTAACAATGGGAATACATTCTGAGAAATACATCATTAGGCACTTTTATTATTGTGTGAATATCATAGAGTGCACACACTTACACAAGTCTGGATAGCACAGCCTACTACATACCTAGGCTATGTGGTAAAGCTCATTGCTTCTCTGATACAAGCCTGTAAAACCTGTTACTCTACTGAATACTGTGATGACTGTAACACAATGATAACTATTTGTTTATCTAAATACATTAAGCATAGAAAAGTTACAGTAAAAAACAGTATATAATCTTATGAGACCACTGTTACATATATAATCCATCATTGACTGCAACATTGCTATACAGTGCATAATCAATATCAGAAATGAAAGAGGGGCCATTATTGCTGATTTCATAGATATTAATGGGATAATAAAGACATAATATTAAAAACAATATTAATATTAATGTTAATATTAATAAACACATAATAATAGACATTATATTAATAATAAAGATAATATTATGAACAACTCTATGTCCACAAATTTAATAATTTGGATAAAACAGACGAAGTCTTTGAAGGACACAATCTACTCAGACTGACACAAAGACAAATAGATAATTAGAATAGACCTGTATCTACTAAAGAAATTGAACTTCAACAAATGGAAAGCACCAAGCTCAGATGGGTTCACTGGTGAATTCTACCAAAATTTCAGGAAAAAATGCTACAAATTTTCTGAAATCTGTTTCAGAAAAGAGAAATACAGGAAGTGCTTTCTAACTCATTGTATGAGGAAAGTAAAATTAACGAACAACATGAATTTGAATTGCATTCATATGCAGATTTTTTTCACTAAATACATTGAAAAATGTTTTGGAGATTTGGGACAATTTAAAAAACTCAGATGAACCAAGTAGCCTAGAAACACCAAAAGATTAAGGAATTGTTAAGTATGTCATAAGTGTATAGAATGTATGTAGATACTAGTCTACCATTTACTACCATAACAATTACACACGTCTATTATAAAAAGTTAAAATTTATCGAGATGCACACACAAACACAGACTTGTACATAGTGCCATTTTCAGTCCTGAGAAATGTAAACAAACATAAAGTTACTGTAATAAATCATAACTGCATACAATTAACAGTTATACATGCTGTACTTCTGTAATCATTTTGTAGCCACCTCTTGTTGCTCCTGTGCTGAGCTCAAGTGTTGCCAGTAGAGGCCTGATATGCCATGTGAAGCTAATTAACTGCCATGTGAGCAGTTCCTCTCTCCGGTAAATTTTGAATTGCATAAAAAGTGACCTCTTATGGTTCTTGTATGTATTTTTCATCTGGCTTAGTGTAATACCATAAACCTTGAATAATACCATGAGACCCATACAAAGTGTCACTAGTGATACTGGAAGTGCTCCCAAGAAGAAGAGAAAAGTCCTGACACTACAAGAAAAACATTGAATTGTTTGGTATGTACTGTAGATTGAAGTCTGCAGCTGAGATGGCCACCCTTTCAAAATAAAGGAATCCAGTGTAAGGACCATCATAAAAAGTGAAAAAGAAAATTTGTGAAGCCATTGTTGTAGCTATTCCAGCAAACAAAAAAACCGTGCACTTTTAATGGAATCCCTTTTTATAGCATATTGAAAATGCAGCCTTTATGTGGGTGCAGGATTGCTGTAAGAAAGACATATCTATAGACTCTAATATGATTCGAGAAAAAGCAAAGTCATTATATGACAAAGAAAAAAGAAGACGACGAATCTTAAGCTGGAGAATTTAATGCCAACACGGATGGTTTCATAATTTAAGAAAAAAGCTTTGGCTTAAAAAATGTCAAGATAACGGGAGAAGCAGGTTCTGAAAACTAAGAGGCAGCAGACACATTCCAGATGCCATTAAGAAAATCACTGAGAAGAAAATATATCTGACTGAACAGGTTTTGAACACACAGACAAAAGTGCTCTATTCTGGAAAAAATGCCACAAAGGACATGTATTAATAAGGAAGAGAAGTGAACACCAGGATTTGAGGCAGGAAGGGATAAGCTAACTCTACTGTTTTGTGCAAATGCAGTCAGGTTTATGATCAGGATGGCCCTTACCTACAAAGCTGCTAACCCCAGGCTTGAAGGGAAAACATAAACCCCAGCTGCCAGTCTTTTGGTTGTGCAAGAGGAAGGCCTGGACAATGAGAATCTTTTTCTGGATTGTTTCTATTTATGCCTTGTCCCGGAAGTTAGGAAGCATTTTGTTAGTAAGGGACTGCCTTTTAAAGTTCTTTTGATATTGGACAATGCCTCTGGCCACCCAGAACACCATGAGTTCAACAGCAAAGGCGTCTAAGTGGTCTAATTGCCTCAAACACAAAGTCTCTACTTCAGTCTCTAGATCAGGGGGTCATAAGGACTTTATAAAAAGGTACTTTATAGAAAAAAATTGTCAATACTATGGAAAAATTCACAGGATTTAGGACAGAACCAATAAAGGAAATCATGAAAATGAGTCTGTATTTGGCAAAAAAAAAAAAAAAGGTTGGGTGGGTATGAAGGGTTTCAAGATATGGATCATGGTGAAATTCAAGAGCTTATTGATACCACACAAGAGGAATTAACAGATGACTTGATAGAGATGAGCACTTCCAAACCAATGCTACACAATGAGGAAGACGACGTAGAAGAAGCAGGGCCAGAAAACAAACTGATGTGAGACAATCTGGCAGAAGTGTTCTGATTATTCAGGACCGCTTTTAACTTCTTTTACAGCTTAGACCCTGATGCTGAAACTAAAGCAAATGGGGGGAAAAGAATGGGCACCATGTAGAATGTTTTGTGCCTTTTTTTTTTTTTTCTGAGTCTTGCTCTGTCACCCAGGCTGGAGTGTAGTGGCGTGATCTCAGCTCACTGCAACCTCCACCTCCCCACCTCAAGTGATTGTCCTGCCTCAGTCTCCCAAGTGGCTGGGATAACAGGTGCCCACCACCATGCCTGGCTAATTTTTGTACTTTTAGTAGAGATAGGGTTTCATCATGTTGCCCAGGCTGGTTTAGAACTCCTGACCTCAAATGATCCACCCGCCTCCACCTCTCAAACTGCTGGGATTACCGGCCTGAACCACTGCATCCAGCCAAAAATATTTTTAGAAAAATAAAAAGCAAAACTGTCAAACAGAAATTACGATGTATTTCCATAAAGTTACACCAAGTGCGCCAGCCTCTCCTGCCTCCTCTCCCACGTCTTCCGCTTCTCCCACCTCTGCTACCCCTGAGACAGTAAGACAAATAACTCTTTTTTCTCTTTTTCAACCTACTCAACATGAAAATGATGAGGATAAAGACCTCTGTGATGATCCACTTCCACTTAATGAAAAGTCACAAATTTTCTCTTCCTTTGGATTTTCTGAATAATCTTCTCTTTTTCTTAGATTACTTTATTGTAAAAAGACAGAATATAATACATATAACATACAATATAAAATATGTTTTAATTGACTGTTTATGTTATCAGTAGCAGTGGGCTATTTGTAGTTAAGTTTTGGTGAGTCAAAATTATTCAAAAATTTTTGACTGTTTGAGGATCAGCATCCTCAACTCTTGTGTTGTTCAAGAGTCAGCTGTATTACCCTAATGCCAAAACCAAATACATCAGCAAAAAGAAAATCTAAAGACTTATATCTCTCATAAACGCAGATGCAAAATTGCTCAATAAAATATCAGTAAAGCAAATTCAAAAGCGTATGAAAAATAATTATACACAATGAGCAGCTGGAATTTATTCCAGGCTTTTTCAACATTAGAAAATTCATAAATGTCTATCGTGTCAAAAGGCTAAAGAAGAAAATTTCACAAGATCCTATTAATAGATTTTTGGAAAGCATTTGACAAAATCCAACATATATTCACAAGAAAACAAAACAAAACACCCCCTGCAAAAAATCTCAGCAACCCAGAAATAGAAAACAACTTTATTAACTTGATAAAGAGCAACTAAAATAATCTATACCTGATTTTATACTTAATGGTGAGAAACTAGGTGCTTTCACCCTAAGATAAAGAACAATCCAAGAATGCCTTCTCTTACCACTTTTATTGCACATTATAATAAAATCCTGGCTAACGCAATAAGAGAAGAATATACAAGGTATATAGACTAAGGAAAAATGAAGTAAAATTGTTTTTGTTCACAGATGACATGACTAACTGTCTATGTGGAAAATTCCAAAGAATCAACAACAACAACAGCAACAACAACAACAAAACCCTTCTAGAATGAATAAGAGGTTAAAGTTGCTGGATATAAGGTTAATATATAAAAGTAAAATACTTTCCTATATACCATGAATAAATAACTGAAATTTGAAAATAATAAAAATCACACCACCATTTAATGTAGCAGCAAAAAGTGAAATACTTCGTTCTAAATATAATAAAATATGCACTATATACATATTAGAAAAACCTATACAACTCAAATGAGGGAATTCAAGAAAGGTCTAACTAAACGAAACGGCATTGATGCATAGGAAGGCTCAATATTATTAAGACATCAGTTTTTCTCAATCAATAGACTCCATTTAATCCTTATTGAAATCTCAGTAAATTAATTTTGGTTATCAACAAACTTATTCTAAAGCTTATATGGAAAGGAAACACCAAGGAAAGCCAAAACAACTTTGAAGAAGATAATGTAGGAGGACTAATATTACCCAACTTCAAGTCTTACAACAAAGCTACAATAATCAAGACAGTGTGGTATTGGTGAAAGAACAGATAGGTAAGTCAGAGGAACAGAATAAAGAGCACGGAAATAGACCCAGATGAATACAGTCAATTGATCTTTGACAAAAGAGTAAAGGAAATTCAATGCAGAAAGGATAGTCTTTTTAACAATGATGCTGAAACAAGTGTACATCCATGTGCAAAAAAAAAAAAAAAAAAAAAATGATTCAGCAGGGCACGGTGGCTCATGCCTGTACTCCCAGCACTTTAGGAGGCCAAGGACGGCAGATCACGAGGTTAGCAGATCAAAACCATCCTGGCTAACATGGTGAAACCCTGGCTTTACTAAAAATACAAAAAATTAGCCGGGCTTGGTGGCGGGTCCCTGTAGACCCAGCTACTCCAGAGGCTGAGGCAGGAGAATGGTGTGAACCCAGGAGGCAGAGCTTGCAGTGAGCCGAGATCACACCACTGCACTCCAGCCTGGGCGACAGAGCAAGACTCCGTCTCAAAAAAAAAAAAAAGATTCTACATAGACATTAGATATTTCATAAAAATGAAATCAAAAGGAATCATAAACCTAAATGTAACATACAAAACTATAAAACTTCTAGAAGGTAACAGGAGAAAAGGTCAGTGACCTTGAATGTGGCAAAAAAAGATTTCATACATAAAAACAATAGCAAAATCCATCACAAAAAGTATTGATAAATTGGTCTTCATGAAAATTTAAGTCTTCCGCTCTGTGAAAGACATAGCTAAGAGAGTGAAAAGGCAAGACACAGATTAGGAAAAATCTTTTCAAAACCTAGATGTGATAAAGGATTGTGTCCAATATATTATATAAAGGAAACACTTTCAAAACTTAACAACAAGAAAACAAACATCCCAATTACAAAGTGGGAAAAATATCTGAACAGACATCCCATCAGAGAAGATACACAGATGCAAGTAAGCATATAAAAAGATATTCAGTACCATATGTCATAGGGAATTACAAATTAAAACAGGAATGAGATACTTTTCTACCTATTAGAGTAGATAAAATTCAAAATGCTAACAATGCCAAATTCTATCAAGGATGTGAAGCAATGGGGACTCTCATTTTGTCCTGGTGAGAATGCAAAATGATACAGCCATTTTAGAAGACAGTTTGGCAGTTTCTTTTAAAGCTAAATGTAGTCTTAACATATGATTCAGGAAATGTGCTTTTAGCTATTTATCCAAATGAGTTAAAAACTCACATCCGCACAAAGAGTAACACATGAATATGTATAGCAGCTTTATTCGTAATTCCAAAACTTGGAAAGGTTCTTCAGCAAGTGAGTCAATGAATAAACTGTGCTGCATCTATTCGATGTTAAAAAATAATGAGTTTT
The DNA here is from genome assembly GCF_028885625.2 of Pongo pygmaeus. Lineage (NCBI taxonomy): Eukaryota > Metazoa > Chordata > Mammalia > Primates > Hominidae > Pongo > Pongo pygmaeus. Next base: position 78,785,206 of record NC_072376.2, read on the forward strand.
CAAGCCAGGAAAAGACATGGAGGAGCTTTAAAAACAGATTGCTAAGCAAAACAAGTCAGTATGAAGAGGCTACATAATGTTTGCTTCTAACAATATGACATTCTAGAAAAGTCAAAACTATAGAGACATTCAACAGATCAGTGGTTGACAAGAGTGGATAGGAAGGTGGTTGTGCCTAGGAAATTTTTAGGTGAATAATACTATTCTGTATGATATTCTAATGTTGGATACAAGCCATTATGCATTTGGCAAAATCTCTAGAACTATACAATACAAAGACTGAACCCTAATGTAAATCATGAAATTTAGTTAACAATAATATGTCAATATTGGTTCATCAATTGTAACGAATGTACCACACCAATGCAAGATGTTAGCAATTGGTGGGTAATAGAGTGGGTGAGAAAGTGGGTGAGAACTCTGTGTGCTTTCTGCTCAATTTTTCTATAAATAGAAAACAGCTCTAAAAATAAAATCTATTAACTTAAAAACAAAAATAACTGATTAGTATCAATAAATGAGTTCACCAAGTATGCAGAACGCAGATCAATATTAAAAAACCATGACATTTCTAAACATTAGCAATGAACAATATCAAAATGAAGTTATAATAGCAATGCCATTTACCTGCAATTGCATCAAAAGAAAAAAAACATAGGAATAAATTTAGCAAGGGAAGTACCAAATTTACAGTCTAAAATTTACAAAACATTTTGAAATAAATTGCAGTCAATCTAAAAGAATAAAAACGTATTATCCATTCATGGTTTGAAAGACTTTATTTTGTTAAGATGGCGCTATTTCCCAAACTGATCTACAGATTCAATGCAATCATAAACCTAATCCCAGTAGGATTCTTTTCAGAAATTGAGATGATTCTAAAATTGATATGAGAAAACAAGAAACTCAGAATAGTCAAAGCAATCTTGAAAAATAACAAATTTGGAGGACTTAATGCTTCTTAATTTCAAAATTTTCTATTATACTGCAGTAATTAATACAGTATGGCACTTGCATAAGTATAGACGTATAGATCCATGGGATAGAATTGAGTGTCAAGTAATACACTCTCATGTTTATGATTAGTTGATTATTTTAAAAAGGTACTAAGGCCGGACACAATGGCTAACGCCTGTAATCCTGGCATTTTGGGAGGCCCAGGAGGAAGGATAGCTTGAGCTCAGGAGATCAGCCTAGGCAACAACAACAAAAAAAACCTTGTCTCTACAAAAAAAAAAAAAAAAAAAAAAAAAAAAAAAAAAAAAAAAAAAAAAAAAAATTAGCCTGTCATGGTGGCACATGCCTGTAATACCAGCTACTAGACAGATTGAAGTGAGAAGATCACTTCGACCTGGGAGATCAAGGCTGCAGTGAGCTATAATTGTGCCCCTGTACTCCAGCCCTGGCAACAGAGTGAGTCTGTCTCAAAAAAAAAAAAAAAAGTAATAAGATAATCTATGTAATAAATAAACTTGGACCCATACCTCACACCATATACAAAAGTTGCCTCATAATGGATCACTGACCTAAATGTATGATCTAAAACTATACAACCCTCAGAGGAAAATATAGGAGTAACATTTGTGACCTTAGGTTTGGCAAAGCTGTTATAGTTTGACATCAAAAGTAAAAGAGACACATAAAAAAAATTATTTTTTTTGTACTTCAAAGGATACTATCAACAAAGTTAAAAGACAACTTATAGAATGGGAAAAAACATCTGCAAATTATATATCTAATACATGATTTGTATCTTGAAGATACAGAAAAACTCATAACACAATAACAAAAATACAACCTAATAAAAAATGGAAAAATAATCTGGATAGACATTTATCCAAAGAAGATACAAAAGTGGTCAACAGGCACACAAAATACTGCTGAATATCATTGACATTTAGGGAGATTCAAAACAATTTCACAGTGAGGTACCACTCCACACCTACTAGGATGGCTATGATCAAAAAGACAAACAATAACCAGTATTGTTGAGGGTGTATAAAGCTTTTAACTTTCATACATTGCTGTTAGAAATATAAAATGATGCAGCTACTTTGGAAAATAGTTGGACAGTTAATCAAAGAGTTAAACAAAGAGTTAGTGCTATAGTTTAGATATGATTTATTGGTCCTTTTCAAATCTCAGGTTGAAAGTTGATCCTCAGTACTGTGGGTGGGGCCTAATTGGAGGTGTTTGGGTCATGGTGGTGGATAACCTCTGGAATGGCTTGGTAGTGAGTGAGTTCTCACTTTATTAGTTCCTGCAAGAGCCAGTTGTTAGAAAGAACCTGGCACCTCCCTAGTCTCTCTCTTGCTTCTTCTCTTGTTATGTGATCTCTGCACACTGGCCCTGCCCCTTCACCTTCTGCAATGTGTAGAAGCAGCCTGAGGCACTCACTAGATGCCCAGTCTTCCAGCCTGCAGAATCATGAACCAAATAAAACTTTTTTTTCATAAATTACCCAGCCTCAGGTATTCCTTTATAGAAACACAAATGGATTAAGACAGTTACCCTGTGATCTACCAATTCCACTCCCAGGTATACACCCAAGGGAAAGAAAAGCATACATCAACACAAAAACTTGTACACTAGTGTCCATAGAAGTTTTATTCAAAATAGCCCAAAATTAGAAATTCCTCAAATATCTGTCAATGGATGAGTGAATAAATAAAATTTGTGTATACATACAATGGAATATTATTAGTCAATAAAATGAAATAAAGTAATGATACATACTAGAACATGGATGAACCTTGAAAACATTATGCTAAGTAAAAGAAGTCATTTATAAAAGTCTACATATTATGTGATTTTAAATGCAGTATATGAAATGTCCAAAATAGACATATATTATATAGAAATAGAAAAATAGTGGTTGTCTAGGATTAATAGTTGGAGAGAATAGAGCTGGGGTGGTGAATTTCATGGTTTGGGATTATATTTCAATAAAAGTATTATAAAAATTTTTAGGACCAGGTGTCCTGGCTCATTCCTGTAATCCTAGCAATTTGGGAGTGCCAGGTGGGTGGATATCTTAAGCCCAGGAGTTCAAGATCAACCTAGGCAACATGACAAAACCCCATCTCTACAAGGAATAAAAAAATTAGCCAGGTGTGGAGGTGCACACCTGTAGTCTTAGCTACTCACGAGACTGAGGTGGGAGAATCTCCTGTGCCCGGGGAGATTGAGACTGCAGTGAGCCATGATGTCACCACTGCACTGCAGCCTAGGTGACAGAGTAGAACCCTGTCACAAAAAAAGTGTATAAAATAAAATTAAACACCGGGGGCAGTGGTGCATGCCTGTAGTCCTGGCTACTCAGAAGTGTGAGGTGGAAGGATTGTTGGAAGCCAGGCGTTTAAGACTATAGTAAGCTGTGGTCACACCTTGTGAATAGACACTGTACTCCAGCCTGGCCAACATATTGAGACACTAGCTCTAAAAAAAAATTATATTTTTTTGGGAGGCTGAGGCAGGAGAATCGCTTGAACCCGGGAGGCAGAGGTTGCAGTGAGCTGAGATCGTGCCACTGCACTCCAGCCTGGGTGATGGAGAGATACTCCATCTCAAAAAATATATATTTTTTTACTTATATAAAAATTTATAGATTATATTTATAGTATTTATGTACATATTTATATAAACATTTATATAAATAAAATGTATATGTAAAATTTACATATATAAATTATTTATAAATTGATATATAGTATAAATATATAAATCTGTACTTATACATAATTGTAATTATATAGAATACATATTTATACTTAAAATTTAATAATATATATTTATATATTTAAACTATATGTGATTATGTTTTCAATTATATATTATATAATTATATAACTACATCTCTTTATATATAATTGTATGTAAATTATATATAATAATATATATAAACATATATACTTGAAGAGATTGAGAGACAGACAGAAAATACTTCTTATGGTCAAAAAGAAGATTAGGTATCCAACAAGACCCTCCTTTTTGCAGACACATGTTCATATTAGGGATACTGAGGTTCACGGGAGGGCCTGATGCACTGCACTGGTTATGGCCCTTGTTTCTACTTTTACTCACATGTGCATTTGTGTTCTTGGCTAATTAAACCAGCAAGTTTTTTCTAACCTCATATTTTGTCAACAAGTATTTGCATGTATGTGGTTTCCTCTAGCAATATGACACCTTCATCAGTATTATTTATGGACGCCCCAGCTGAATCAGGAGATCAGGTTCAGGTTTAATACCTGACATGAGCAAAACTGAAACAATCCTATTATAATCTGTTCAATATCATATATGCTAAATAAGAAATATCTGTGATAGTATTTAGTAATCAGAGATGAATGTTTCATGCAGTTTAAAATACAGATAGGTTTCTGTGCAACTTATTTATAAATTATAATATGTTGCATGTACCTATTATTATTTTATGAATCTTGATTACTTTTAGTTCATCGTTGACTTTTATTTTGTCACTGAAATTTAACTACAAAATTTCAATTTTGAAATAATTTTGAGATGAGAGCACATTAAAAGGACCACAATTGGAAAAATGTCATTTTGTAACAAATAACTGTGATAATAGTGATGTTGGTGTACTTTAAGGAATATAAATAAGAAGGATGTAGCTACATCCATGAAGAGTGACATTAAGGAGAGGAAGAGAGAGATTATAAATATTTCCTTAATTTCTATAATAAGATACAAGCTAAAATGATATATCATCTGATCACATTTGTGAAAATTATAGCGCCATTTTAATAATAATAGTCTGTGAATACCAAAGTTGTTTATCTGTCTATGTATTTTTTGTTTCATATCTTGACCTTGACTAAATTGCCTAAACTCTTATCATAATGTCATCTTTAATAAAATTGTAATAACTTTTACTCACAGAATTGCACTGAAAAGTTTCCTCTGATTGAATGTAAACATCGTTTCAGTCTGTTTATAACTGATTATGAAATAGCCAACTGATTTAGTCATTGCAATAAAACACCTGTCAATTCAATAAAAATGATAGACATTACTATTTTACTGGGTCACTATTGAAAGTTAGTTGCTTTTATTTCCACTTTTTAACAAACCACAATGCAAGATAGTACTCAGAGGATGTAACTTACACATATTTGACACTAGATAGATGAATTTAGTATCTGTGTCCTTTAAGTCCTTTACCACTGCAAGTAGACTTATTGTAATCAAATATTTACAAATTAGTGATTTTTTAATTTTATTCATATTGGAACAAAAATGTTTGTCTTACTAAAGATATTACATTTGTTTATTTGCCTGAATTTCCTAGTAGATATATTTTCTAGTAATATTATTGCCTTAGCATTATTACAACATGCATTTGCTTGACATGTTATTGCTTGTAAAAAAATATATATAGTATGTACATGTATACATACATATATTCAGAATATGGTCATTAATACAAGTTGTTTTCTCTGGTTCCTAGAGAAAACCACTGATAAAACTGAAACATCCTTTTCTGACTTACTTCTTTCAGAAAATTCATGCTTTTGTAAGTACCTTTTCATTAATATGGAAAACCCCTCCTGCTCAAAAATTCTAGAGCTGGAGTGGTTTTTTTATTTTTCTGGTCAACTCTGGTGAAGCAGATTCCAAAGTCCAAAATTTGAGTCCAAAGCACAAGAAATAAATCTGATATGAAACCTGAAGGTATACACCCATTACTAAAGAACTGTATCAATTACTTATTGATTACGTAACAAGCCACCACAAAATGTAGTGACTTAAAATAATATACCCTTTTTATGGCTATAAATCTGTAGGTCAACTATGTGAGCCTGTTGATCTGCGTAAGGTGTGGGTTATCTCAGCAGGGTTATCTTATGAATTTGAAGTTGACTGACACATTGGCCAGGGCTTGGCTAGGCTAGAATGGCCCCGTATTTTGGTGGTTGACCTGCCAACAGTTGGGACAAAGGTCAAGTCTGGAACATGTATTTTAAAATATCTAGCAGATTAACCCAAGCTTGTTCACACATGATGGCAACAGGGTTTTGAAGGAGAGCGAAAGGGAGAGATGGATAGAGATAGAGAGGGAGAAAAACAGAAGACAGAGAGACAGACAAAGCCTCTGAAAGCTTAAGCTCGGAACTGACATGTTTACTCTTCCACTGCATTCCACCAGCCAAAGCAATTCACAAGGCCAGTTCAGATCCCAGGGAATGCACATCTCTTAATGGGAGGAAATTCTAAGTTATATTGCCAAGTGTGTGAATAAGATTTAGGTAAAGAATTGTGATCTTGTTATTTATTTATTTATTTATTTATTTATTTTTGAGACAGAGTTTTGCTGTTTCGCCCAGGCTGGAGTGAAGTGGCGCGATCTCGGCTCACTGCAACCTCTGCCTTCCGGAATCAAGTGATTCTCCGACCTCAGCCTCTGGAGTAGCTGGGATTACAGGCGCCTGGCTAATTTTTGTATGTTTAGTGGAAACAGGGTTTCTCCATGTTGGCCCGGCTGGTCTCAAACTCCTGACCTCAGGTGATCTGCCTGCCTCGGCCTTCCAAAGTGCTAGGATTACAGGTGTGAGTCACTGCTCCCCACCTTTTTTTTCTTTATAAATCTATCACAGTATTCAGCCCTGCAACAAAGATGGGATTACACACAAGCTTATTATTTCAAATGACCCTAAGTTTTACACCATTAAGTTGAGAGATAAGCCTAGGTCATGGAACAATAAAATAAAGCAGACTGAGGCATTATATATATGTCAGGGTCAGGGCAGAGACTTTGGGTATGATTATTGCAAGAAAGAATTATTTAAGTGAGACACATTAGTGCTCTTTAGTTGAGGCAATTCTATTGTCTAGAAAACATCACTTCCAAAAGACTTTTGCTGTTCAAGAGATTTTTTGTGTCCCCACTTTTGCAGAAGGAGGAAAAGAGTGTAAGCTGTGCAGCTTACTTCAGGCATAGCCATGAGGAATATTAGATAAGAATATACTATAGGTTGCTGAATCAGGATTCCTGGAAATCAATGAACAAGAGTTTTCTTCCCAGAAATGAGCATTAGGATCTAATCATGAAGCATATCCCCTCAATCCCCTCCCTACAACTCTCCATGCCTGCTTGGTGGAAGGATCTCTCAATCCTAACTCAGCAGGATTTCATCATTGCTATTCATGATGAGCACTGTGTGATTCCAATTCTCCTCCTGCTCCCCACCTCCTCCTTTCTCCTTTCCCTTTCCTCCTTTTCTCTTCCTCCTCCTCTTCCTTTGCCTTCCTCTTCTTCTTCTATTTGGTTTCTGCTGGTAATTGAAAAGTGAGAAAGAGAGAGACAGAGAAAGTGTGTGTGTGTATGTTTGTGTTCAGGTGTGGAGGTGGGTGATATGATTAGGCTTTGTGCCCCCACCCAAATCTCATCTTGAGTTGTAGTTCCTATAATCCTCATGTGTCATGGGAGGGACCCAGTGGGAGGTAATTGAATCATGGGGCCGGTTACTCCCATGCTGTTCTCATGATAGTGAATGAGTTCTCATGAGATCTGATGGCTTTATAAGGGGCTTTTCCCCCTTTGCTCAACACTTCTCCTTCCTGCTGCTCTGTGAAGAAAGTGCCTTTCTTCCCCTTTGCCTTCTGCCATGATTGTAAGTTTCTTGAGGCCTTCCCAGCCATGCAGAACTGTGAGTCAATCAAACCTCTTTTCTTTATAAATTACCCAGTCTTGAGTATTTCTTCATAGCCGTGTGAGAACGGACAGTGGGGTAGATATATTTTTCTCCTTAGGTCTTCAGATGCTACAGAGACAAAACAGGCATAGTGGAGAGAAGTGGGCATTGGTGACAGATTCTCAATCTAGGATTGGATGACATTTTTGTATTGGACCTAAAGTTATGTCCTCTTGGGATAAGTCACTGAATTGAATAGGTGAAAAGATCACTGAAGCAGATATTTGGTAGATGGTGGAAGAGATGACAGCTAATCATTGAACTATTTCCTCTTTTTCCTGAACCCGCAGCATTTCTTTCTGCCTTACCATGGTTAATGTGGCCGTGATCCAGAGTCATAGCTAAAAAGGCAATGGATTTATGGATTTTATGTTCAGTTTTAAGGCCTTTTAAGGCATTAAAACCTTGTAGTTATGTTCCTTAGTAAATTTATGATAATTAAGATAAATATATAAAATGAGAAGGCTACATTTGGTAAGAATAATTAAAATTTCAATGTTGCTTATATTATTTTTTAAAATAAGCTTAAAATTTTTTCATAGATCTTCAAATACAGAAATTAAGATTGTGTAATTAATTTAGGACTAAAGAAATGAACTTTAATATATTTTCAATTGCAACTATAAATAAATAATCAAGTTTTACCAAGGCTAGAGATCATTGATTTTAAATTACCTCAATTTATATCTATTTGAAATAACTTTTGTAATTACTAATATTGGGCATGCATATTCTTTTATACCTGTTTATGCTATTAATGTTACTTGGCCCTACAAACATGTAATACTTCTTTAAAAAACATATTTTGTGTAAATTGAATGAATGCCGTCTTACTAAAACACTTTATTCATTTAAATGTAAATAATGATACGTTAGTATAAAAACCAGGTATGGAGTAGTATGATCCAGTGATTCTTAAACTTTAGCAAGAATCCATACCATCTGCAGAGCTTTTAAAAAACAGATTGCTGAGCCCAAACGCAAGAGTTTTTAATTCAGTAGGTATGGGTGCGGTCTAAGAATTTGCACTTTTCCTAAGTTCTCGGCTGATAATGCTACTGCCGCTCTAGGCACCATGTTTTGAAGTCAGCGGTCTGTACCATTAACTAACTTCCCTTCAATTGTGGATATTCACCACTTTTCCCATAGTCAAACTCTGTAGGTAACTTTCAGTTTATATGTTTAGAAAATGTCTACGGTGCACAGATTAACATTCTTCCCAAAATGTGCATGTGCTAATGTCCGGAACCTATGAATACATTATGTTACCTGGAAAGGGGCAAATAAGATTAGAGATGAAATTCAGATTGCTAATCAGTTGACTTTAAAATAAAGAGATTATCTTGGACTTTCCAGGTGGGCATATTTTATTTGAAGGGACAATTACATTACATGGAGAAAAGGGGGGCACAGTGGTCAAAGTCAAGAGAACTGTAAGGGCTGGGTGCAGTGGCTCATGCCTGTAATCTTAGCACTTTTGGAGGCCCAGGTGGGCATTTCACGAGGTCAGGAGAGCAAGACCATCCCCACCAATATGGTGAAACCCTATCTCTACTAAAAATACAAAAATTAGCTGGATGTGGTGGCCTGTGCCTGTAGTCTCCGCTACTTGGGAGGCTGAGGCAGGAGAATCACTTGAACCCGGGAGGAAGAGGTGGCAGTGAGCCAAGATCATGCCACTGCACTCCAGCCTGGTGACAGAGCAAGACTCCATTTCAAAAAAAAAAAAAAAAAAAGAACTGTAAGATGTTATGATGCTGCTTTGATGGCAAAGGCAATGGCCACCAGCCAAGGAATGTAGGTAGTGTCTAGAAGCTGAAAAAGGCAATTATTCTTCACTGGAGCTTCCAGAAAAGATGGAGCCTGACCAACTCCTTGATTTTAGCCCAGTGGAACCAGTTATTGACTTTTGATCTCCTCCATGATAACAACGTAAATTTGTGTTGTTTTAAGCCACTAAGGTTTTGGTAATTAGTTACAGCAGCAAGATGTAACTCTTACAATGTCTATGTACAAAAAATGTGGGCATGTATACATATATTCATTCATCCATTTATTCATTTGCCAAAATTATTATTGAGCATTCACTAGGTTCTAGATTTATTTTTAGAATTTGAGATATATCACACGAAACAGAAATATATCCCTACTTTCATAGGATTAAAATTTTAGCAAAGGTATCAGTAAATAAATTTTAAGCATGTATTTATTTTAATAACTCAAAATCTATATATGTGTGTGCATATACAGATAAACAGTTTATTGAACCCAAGTTATACACATTTTCTGCACTTTCATTTCACCTCTTAACAGTATATTCAATATTCAACAAATATTTATTAATTACTATTATTTATTGAAATCCCTATTTGTCTTATACTAAGTGCTATTGAGAAAATAATGAAAAAAAATTAAAGATACAATATTTCTTCCCTCAGAGAGCTCAATTCTAGTGGGAGAGATAAAAAAATTCATTATTCAAACATTACAATTTTGAGTGAAAGCCATGGTGGTAAATTTATCTTTTATTCTAACATAAGGCATCAGAGGGTTTTAACCAGAATAGTAATATTTAAATTTAAAAACAGCAGCCTATATTCCAACTACTGTATAACTAAAATGTATAGGCCAAGGAGAGAAACAATAATGGTGAGAGAATAATAATAGTGCAGTTAGTAAATTATCTTAACTTATACTATGGTGGTAATTTGGAGGTAAAAGGAGCGGTCATATCTGGCATATATTTGGAAACCTGTCTGGTAGGATTTGGTGACATTTGACTGTGAAGTGGGAAAGAATAAGAGGAAATCAAAGATAATTTTCTAGGGTTTTGGTCAAGCTTACTGGGGGACAATACCAGTGATATTTAAGATAGAGAAGATAGGTCAGACTATGTAAGGGGAAGGATTGCAATTTCAATTTAACATGCTAATTTTGAGACACAATTAAACATTCAAAGTGGGTATGTCTCGGAGTCTTTTATTTATATATGAATTTTGTACTTGACTCATTTTCATGTCAGGGTATATTTATAAAAGTAAAATATATGTTTATAAATATATTTTCTGTCATAAGTATGCATCTATTTAAATTCATAACATACATATTTTATTTTATAAATATTTAAATGATCCATACAAATATATTAGATGTTATTCCATATTGGCATAATGGTCTACTCTGTTGTTGTTGTTGTTGCTTGAAGAGTTTTGGCAGGTGCCTTTGGAGAAATAGACCATATTCTTTGAAATCAGGTCTTCATCAGAAAAATCTCTCTTTACAATTAAAACATTTTGGATTAGTCTTCTATTGCTACTGTAACAAGTTATGACACACTTGATGGTTTACAACAACAGATTTTTTTTTGCTACACCTCTGAAGTCAGGAGTCTGAAATGAGCTTCACTGAGCTGAAATTAAGTTTCTACAGGGCTGATTCCTTCTAGAAGCTTTAGGGGAGAATCTGTTTCCTTGCCTTTTCAGCCTCTAGAAGCTGCCAAGCATTGCTCGGCTAGGTGCCCATCCCTTCATCTTCAAGTCAGCAGTGTGCCATTGGCAAAACTCTCTGACTTTCACTCCTGCCTCACTCTTTCGAGAACCCTTGTGATTTTTCTTACGTTGTTCCTATTACAAGAAAGGAAGGAAGGAAAGGAGGTAGAGAGAGAAAGAGAAAGGAAAGGAAGGGAAAAGAGAGGAGAGGAAGGGAAAGGAGAGGAAAGGAAAGGAAGGGAAAAGGAAGTCAAAGGGAAAGGGAAAGAGAAGGGAAGGGGAAGGAAAGGAAGGGAAGGGGAAAGGAAAAAAAGGATAAAAGGAAAGGAAGGGAAAGGGAAGGAAAGGAAGGGGAAGGGAAGGGGAAAGGAAGGAAGGAAGGAAAAGAAAGAGGAAGGAAGGAAAGAATGAAAAAGAGGAATAAAACTTTTGGAAGTGATGCATATTTTATTACCTTGATTGTGATGATGGTTTCCTGGGTGTATGTATATACCCAAACTCATCACAAAAAAATTTTTTTAAAGAATGCTTACAATTATATTGAGCCCACTGAAATAATCTGGGATTATCTTTCTATCTCAAGATACTAAATTATTAACTGCAAACACCCTTTTACCATGTAAGGTAACATATTTACAGATTGTAACAATTGAAACATGGTCATCTTTAGGGGGCCCATATTCTGCCTACCACAAATTCCCAGCAGGTTTTCTCTGTGTATTGAACATCTTTTGGTTTCTTTTTTTTCCCTTTGTATTCACAAACCTTATCACTCCATTTTGGGATGTGCCCACCATTCCACTGACTTGTTATTCTAAAATCCCTAGGGACTTTCTCTCACTAAATATAATTTTTAGAAGGTCAACGATCATTCTATTTGATTTCTTATTATCTTTTGTCACAGTTAACTATTTAAACAAATTCTTCTGCTATTTCCATAACACGAGTGCCTCCGGGGAGGTGGCTTTTCATTTTCTATTGCCGAATCTTTCTCTTCTCCCAATATCAACATATTCAATATTCTCAGGACTTGTTCTTGGACCCTCTTCAGTTGTTATCACATACTCCCTGAAGAAATATCATCTATGGTCAATATTTAAATGCCTTTCTGGGAGATATATTGTCTGCCTCACTGCCATTCTTCCTTTTACCTTAAGCACTTTTCTTTTTAAAAAATAGATTTTAGCTTCTTTCATGAATGGATGGCCTTTTTCCAAACCAAAAGGTGGGTGAATTTTTATTAGCATAAAACAAACATGATAATTCCAGTCTTCTTGGCACCAATTGCCTTGGTTATGGACACATAACCCAATTCTGGCAATGCAAAATGAGGGAAGTTTGCTTAAAAATTACCTAATTAGGTTTTTTTTTTCTTTGAAAAGGTCATATGGAAGGAGACTTCCCTACTTCAGTGTGAGCAAGTGATGACCAGAGCTACAACCATCTCAAGAACTGGATTCTTGTGGATGTCATAGTAAATGGAAAAAAGAACCTCCATGGTGCCCCTGATTTAACTGCTTATACTTCCCCACTTCCAAAAGTCTTGTTATGGGAGACAATTTTCTTTCCTGTTTAAATTTTATTATTTGTGCCTAGAAGGATGATAAGCTGACAAAGATCATCCTCTTGATGATTCCTATATCAATATCCTCAGATGTACAAAATCTTCAGAGAGGTAATATGTAGATACTCATGATCATTGTGTGTGTTTCCAACAAAAGATTTTTCTAAGTACATGAGAAGAAATGTCTTTGGAAGAAATAATCTTGAGCAGTGTTTCTCAAACTGTATGTGATAAGGCATTTTTTTTCCCCAATTCTTTACAGCCTAATATTTTGGTAATGTATGAAATCACATGCTCAGAGGTCATCAAAATGTCAAATTGCATTGAAAGTTTCCACAGGATAATTCTCAATTTCTGTCCATATTTTGTAGCACAACAGCAACAGTCTACTGACTACATTTTCAGAGGTACTGACGTAGTGTGAGTCTCATGTTCACAATGATAACTGTGTGATTGGGAATTAAACTCTTTTTAAATTTCTTCCATAGTTTTGGAAATTTGTTGTTTTCAAATTTTGTTTTGATTTTGTTTTGCCCAATAAATTTATATTTTTCTTCAGAAATGCAGATTTTAATATGAACAAATATACATGAGTCCAAGGATTTGTATTTTTAATCTCTTTAATAGCTGATGTTGATATAAGCAAGTATTGTATTTTGTGGTTACTATATACACTTAGAATGTCTGCTGACTTTGTTATTTATTTTTCAGAAATATTTTATTAGAAGGGAGCTATACATCATTTGCTCTAATTCCCAATGTGGAATTATGTCACAGTTCTTGGAATTAGCTCTAATTTACAGTTTATCTCTAAAGAAGCGAGTTTAAGAATGTTTATGCCATCATTGTTGCTCCAAAAATGCCCTGAAATTGTCCCTTGTGCTATTTAATTTGTTTCAATAGAGAAGGTTAAATCTTACAGCTGTGCTAAGGCTGGTTAGCATGATACTCCGGGACCTCTGGGTAATTGGCCTTTGTTCTGTTCAGCAGCTCTGGGTTCAGGAAATCACTCAGACCAGACTGTGTTAATCTGGAGAGGTGGAGAGTGATAAGGGAGGGCTGTATTTGTGGCTACATGTTCTGTATTGTTTGGCCCTCCATAGTCATATACTAAGTTTATAAGGCTGAATTTATAAAGTACTTCCTGGTTCAGATGAGGATGAGGGACCCACATTCATTCTTGGGGTCTGATGCGAGTCTCACTCATTCAGACTTTGTCATCTGAATCTATGTAACCCTCGAGTGAGGATTTGGGAAAATGGGAAGCCTGTGCCGCCTTGTCGGCCAGAGGAGGTTACTGATCTCCCAAGGTTGTTGATCTCCTGGCTGTGTGGACTCACTAGACTGACTTGTGTCCATATTCTTATTTTTTTGAGGTGGAGTCTCACTCTGTCGCCCAGGCTGGAGTGCAGTGGCGTGATCTCGGCTCACTGCAAGCTCCACCTCCCATGTTCACGCCATTCTCCTGCCTCAACCTCCTGAGAAGCTAGGACTACAGGCACCTGCCACCACACCCAGCTAATTTTTATTTATTTATTTATTTATTTATTTATTTATTTATTTTAGTAGAGTCGGGGTTTCACCGTGTTAGCCAGGATGGTCTCGATCTCCTGACCTCATGATCCACCCTCCTCGGCCTCCCAAAGTGCTGGGATTACGGGCATGAGTGATAGCTGATTTTATGTGTCAACTTGACTGCACCCCAGGGTGCCCAGATTAAACATTATTTTTCCTGTGTCTGTGAGAGTGTTTTCAAATGAATTCATCGTTTGAATTGGTGAACTCACTAAAGTAGATAGCCCTCCTCAATATGGGTGGGTGTTAGCCAGCATGTTGAAAGCCTAAATAGATCAAAAGACATAGGAAGGGCAAACTTGCCCCTTTTTCTTCTGCCTTCCTTCTTAAGGTGAAATGATAGCCTTTCCCCTGAACTGGGATTTACACTGTCATCTCCTCTGGTTTTCAGGTGCTCAAACTCAGACTGGAATTACCTGGTCAGCTTTCCTGATTCTCCGGTTTGAAGACAGAAGATGGTAGGACATCTCAGCCTCCATAATCATGTGGGCCAATTTCTCATCATCTCTCTCTCAATCTCTCTCTCTCTCTCCCTCTGTGTAAATATTACACATATAAAACTATGTCTAGATATATGGATTTATAGATATCCTATTGGCTCTGTTTTTCTGGAGAATACTGACTAATGCAGATTTTGGCACTGAGAGTGGTTTTAGAAGAATAGAAGTTCAAAGATGAGTTTTCTGAATTTGTTCCTGGGTTTCTGAAATGGGTTCTTTAATCTGATTAGATTTCAAGATAGAGACACACAAAATATCTGCATATGTTACTCCTACTCAAATGCTTATATGAAATAAGGAGTTGGCTGCCTCTGTATATGACATCTGTAACATTTTTGGAAAATTAATGAATGTAATAACATTGGCTGGTTGCTATTAATGTCCCTGGACAGAATAGTGCAAGAAAAGGATCAACTCAGGGATTGGATTTCCCAGCTTAAATAACCCATGAGATTTCCCACATATAAATAACCTAAGCTCTTCTATGTGTGTCCTGAAAGAGATCTTTATTTCCTGTAGCACAAGACTCAAATTGCTGAAAATTAAACACAAAATTTCATCTGTGATTGGCTGAATTAAAATGCAAGTTGAACTTCTAGCTTTGGAGGGTGCCTACTGTTAAAGTGAGCACCCTTTACGTTGATTAGGAAAACATACATACACACACACACACACACACAGACACGATCTTGACAATTGGACTAAGGAAATGTGGGAAGACCTTGGTAAAGCTGGGAATTGTTGAACCCTTAAATTCTAATGAGTCTTCTTTGCCAGGCCTCCCTACCTTCAGTGATATCAGCTTTTACATCCAGAGTGGTATCAGACATTCTGTTTCCATCTGAGGGATTAACCCTGCATTGCCTAAGGAAGTTGCTGTGCAAGACAACACTGATTCTCTTCAGGTCCCACCCCAACCATTCCTTTTTGCATTTTGATCTATAACTAGACTCAAGTCTCAGCAGGACTCTTAAGATGAGATACAATGTGTGACACATAAAGAGGTGTGTTACACTACAAAAGAATTGCTTGAGTTTTCTAGTTTATACAGACAGAAATCCAGGAAACATGTTTGGGAACCAACGAGAAGGGTATAGGATGATGGTGGAAGGAGCACAGAGTTGAATCAGGCTGATTTATTGAAAGGAGGCTCAATAGGTAGAGATTCTGCATTTAATGTTACAGATAGCAGAATTAGAAAAAGTGCTGACACAGAGGCTGCGCGTGGTGGCTTATACTGCTAATCCCAGAGACTTGGGAGGCCAGGAGTGGAAGATAATTTGAAGCCAGGAGTGTGAGACTAGCCTGAGCAAAATAGGAAGACCCCGTATCTACAAAAGATTTACAAAATTAGCTGGGCATGATGGCGTGCACCTGTAGCCCTTGCTACTTGGGAGGCTGAGGTGAGAGGATGACTGAAGCCCAGAATTTTCGAGGTTGCAGTGAGCTGTGATCATACCACATAACAGATTTTAGGATTAGGATTTTTTAGTAAAGCCATGCTGTTAACTACTCTCCTATTGAGAAATGTCTCTTGACCTGCTTCTGAGTCTTAGGAGAGATTGGTACTTAACCATGGACCACAAAATTATCCATTATCAACTGGATATTATCTGACACATTGAACCATAAAGTTGGGTATGCACAGGAGCACTCCGCTATTAAAAGGAAGTGGTATGTATGTGATTGAGTCCAAGCAGGCCTTAGAAACTCAAAGAAATTACATAAAGAAGTGGCCCAAATGCCCATAGCTCCTTTTCCCCTGCTGCACAGCCTTCTCTCTCCCAGCCTGCACCCACGGCCTCCTGGAGACCTCCCTATGATCAGTTTACAGAGAAAGAAAAGACTTGGGACTGGCTTCCAGATGGCACTGCATTATATGCAGTTCCCCAGCCGAAAGTGGACAATTGCAACACTATAGCCCCTTGCTGGGACACCCCTAAATAACATGGATAAAGAGAAATACTCCCTGTATGCAAAAATACAAGGAGCGCAGCTGAGTGTTCACTTTACTTGGAAGGAGAAATGGCCAAATGTGGATAATTAGCAATCGGTGGCCTGAGGCCAATCATTTGGCTGGATAGTCAGAGACTTGGAAGGAACATGATCAGAAAATTGTTGACAAAGAAATTTGGGGGAGAGACACGTGGATGGACAAAAAAACTGACTAGACAGAAAACCCATAGATATTTGTGTCCCATGTAGTGACCTTAGCAGAGGTGGATTTTTAACAATAAAGTGACTAGGATGCCCCATTCTGGGGATACCAGCCAGCCTCCTTCCATAGCCGCCCAGGCATTGCACGGTGGGCTGATGAACAGTGTGGCCATTGTGGCAGGGATGAAGGTTTTTACATGGGCTCAGCAACATGGTCTTCCACTCGCCAAAGCTGACCTGGCTAAAGCTACTGCTGAGTGTCCAGTCTTCCAGCAGCAGAGACAAACACTGAGCCCCTGAAAAGGCATTACTGCCAGGGGCAATCAGCCAGCTCCCTGGAGGCAGATTGGATACAATGAGCTTCTTCCATCATGGAATATGGAATGCTTTGTCCTTACTGGCATAAACACTTACTCTGGATGCATATTTGCCTTCCCTGAATGCGTCGCTTCTGTTAAAACTACCATCTGTGGACTTACAGAATGCCTCATGCAAGATTAGGGTACTCCACACAATATCGCTTCTGCCAGAGAACTCACACCACAGCAAAAGAGTGTATCAATGAAGCCACGCTTACAGAATTCACTGACCTTACCCTATTCTTTATCAACCTGATAAAACAGTGCAATGGCCTTTTGAAGATTCACTTACAGTGCCAGCTAGGTGACAATATTTTGCAGGGCTGGTGGAAGTTCTCTAGAAGGCTTTATATGCTCTGAATTAGTTTCCAATATATGTTACTGTTTCTCCCATAGCCAAGATTCATTTGTCCAGAAATCAGGGAGTTAAAATGGGAGTGGCTTTACCCAGAATTATCTCTAGTACCCATGAACAAAATTTTTGCTTCCTGTTCTCATGCTATTATGGTCTGCTGGCCTAGAGGTCTTGTTTCTAGAGAAAGAAATATTTCGATCAAGAGACAGAGCAGTGATTCTATTAAACTAGAAGTTAAGATTATCTCCCAACCATATGGACTCCTCATGCCTCTGAATCAACAGGCAAACAAGGGAGGTATTTTGTTTTTGTTTTTGTTTGTGAGATGGAATCTCGCTCTGTCACCCAGGCTGGAGTGCCGTGGCACGCTCTTAGCTCACTGCAACCTCTGCATCAAACAAGGGAGTTACTGTGATGGCTGGGGTGAATGATCTGTAATTGTCATGAGTACTTCCTTATTTTTCTGGAAATGGTTGTGTGTGTGTGTGTGTGTGTGTTTTCTCTCTTATTCCTTTACTTATGTTATCATCCAGTATTAGGTATATTGACTTTACATCAGTATTTAAATACTGTTGATTTTACATCACAGAAATTAAGTACAGAATATAAAGGAGAGCAGTAAACATCACTCAAGTGCTTCATAACATCTTCTGGGGAAGACAGTGCATTTTCTATTGTACATGGAACAAAGTATTAGGAGAAATTATGACCTTTTTATTGTCTTCATGTGAAGATTAAGTATAATTTTAAGGAGATATTTATGGTTGCCAAGTTGACAAGGGCTGGATTTGTGACGTTTAAGTTTATCTGTCAATTTCACTGTGCCAGAGGGTGCCCATATTAAACATTATTTCTTGCCATGTCTGTGAGGGTGTTTCTGGATGAGACTGGCATTTCAATTGGTGGACTCAGTAAAGCATATCGCGGTCTCCATTGCGGGTGGCCTCATCCAATTCACTGAGGGTCTGGATAGAAGAAAAGGCAGAGAAAGGATGAATTCATGACATTTTCTTCCTGCCTCTTGCTTAAACTAGAAAATTGGTCTGCTCTTTCCCTTGAATTGGGATTTGCACTATTGGTTCCCCTGGTCCTCAAGCCTTCTGATTTGAGCTGGAATGCAGCACTGGCTTTCCTGGGTCTTCAGCTTGCAGGCAGCATATCATAAACAATGATATTTCTCAACCTCCCTTATCATATGAGCCAACTCTTCAGTTATATATATATATATATATATATATATATATATAAAAAATATATATAGTGTGTCTGTGTGTTTTTTGGCGGGTATCCTGTTGGTTCTGCTTCTCTGAAGAACTTGATTGTAGTGCAGTGATCATGGAGACATGATAGTTTTATATATACATATATGTATATATATGCATTTGCACACAAATGTATCACATTTTTATTTATGCACTTTTGAAAAGTCATTTATTATTCAAATTAGGCATAGAAAATATGTTAGTACGTTTCCCATATAATTGCCGTATGATTCAAGTAACAGAACATCAATGCAGGATTTACTTGATGGGTAGTCTTATGAAAAGGAGACTTTTGTCTGTAAACCAAAATTGTACTGTATTGTTCATTAAGTTATCTACTTAACAGATATATGTCAAGCAATAACCATCTGCCACATAGTGTGAAATGTAGAGAAATCCTAGGACTTATTAATTTAATTGTAGGAGAGTGAGGCACGATCTCTGATACATATAGTGTGTAATATCATAGAAAGCATTTCTTAAAAAGGAAATTATTTAACATTATTTGTCAATAAATAGGGTTTTTGTTTTAAGAAAAAATTAATCCAAGTTTTTATAAATTCTCAGTTTGTATTGAAAACTACTTGATTACAAATATAATTGCTCTTTTGGCTGTTTTGTTTTTTTTTTTATCTTGCTTTTGAAATTTTTGTTACTGAAACTCATTTTGTACTGAAATTAATCAGTGGGAATTTTGACCTTGTTGGTCCCACCTCCCTTAAATGATTATATCAACAGTCAACAGTTACTCTTACTAAGAATTAGTCCTTCAGTCCTACCTTAAATATTACTTATTTCAAGAAATCATCTTGACCATTCCTTCGTTTTCCCCCACATCATCTTAATTTACAGGGTATTTCTCTTTGTGACACACTTCATCGTTTGTTTTAAGCTGCTGCATAATTTCATTGTTAAAGTATGACCCCAGCCAACAGAAAAAAATGGACTCCGCATGGCTAGCTGAGGTGCTCGAAGTTAAACTGGATCAGGCAGCCATGACTGGATGAGGGAGCAGTCAAGTGCTCTACATTCTCGAAAAGATGTTCTAAAAGTGTCACAGCACCTCCCTTTATACAACCAAGCCAATCAGTTCCTGTTGTCAGTGCTGAAATAGACTGCAGCTGGAAATGCCCCTACTGACCATCAATGGGCAGCCTTGTGCCAACCCACCAACTACCTGAAACCAGGCAGTTAAAAGAGACTGGCTATTTGGGGCTTAAAGGCTTAAAGATAATCTAATCAAGACTGGACCAGAGGCACAGTGGCTCATGCTTATAATCAAGTACTTTGGGAGTTCAAGGTTGGATAATTGCTTGAGCCCAGGGGCTGGAGACCAGCCTGGGTAATATAGTGAAATCTCATCTCTCCAAAAAAAAAAAAAAATGAAGAGGGAGGATCGCTTGAGCCCAAGAGGTCGAGGCTACAGTGAGCTGTGATTGTGCCACTGCACTCCAGCCTGGGTGACAGAGCAAGACCCTGCCTCAAAAACAAACAAACAAACAACAACAGCAAGAAAACCCCCAAAAATCTCTCTTCCTCTCTCCTCTGATTCCCCGCCCTGCCCTACATTTCTTGCTTTTCTAATCCCTAACTCTCCCTAACCCCTCCTTGGAGCACATTTTTTGGCTTGTGCAGAAGGCTTTGTCTCCCCAATCTGAAGATTGCTTATAGAAAATAAAGCTCTCTGACTGGGCGCGGTGGCTCACGCCTGTAATCCCAGCACTTTGGGAGGCTTAGGTGGGTGGATCATGAGGTCAGGAGATCGAGACTATCCTAGCCAACATGGTGAAACCCTGTCTCTACTAAAAATACAAAAATTAGCTGAGTGTGGTGGCTTGTGCCTATAATCCCAGCTACTCGGGAGGCTGAAGCAGGAGAATTGCTTGAACCAGGGAGGCAGAGGTTGCAGTGAACAGAGATTGCACCACTGCACTCTAGCCTGGTGACAAAGTGAGACTCTGTCCGCACTCCCCCCTCCAAAAAAAAAGAAAAGAAATCTTTCCCTTTTTCTTCTGCAGATCTCATGGTCTTTTGTTAACACCATGTGTTTCTCGCTCCGATAAATTTATAGATTTCTTATTTCAAGTGCCTGGATTTTTTTTTTTAATATCCCACACCTGCCAAAAGGCAAAACACATAGCAAATGTTCAAAGAGTATTACAGGTTCTGAATGCACAGAGTTAAGATTCCCTTAGTCAACAATGAGGAATATTAACATTTGAAAGCTACACAGTCTCTTGAGTTGCAAGGACATAAAACGAGAGCTCTAGTGGTTTACCAAACCACATATATTTATTCAGATGTGCTACATTAAGTTTGGTCTAAAGCTGTCTCTTTGCATATTTTAACAGTTTCTCTGTATATAGTGAACTCTAACGTAACTGGATGTGTAAACAGCTGTACATAGCCTTGTGCCAATCATCGAGTTTTAGCCAAAGGTGGCCAAATGTTAAAGCCATCTTTAAATACGGCAAATGCCAGGCTGTAGTCAGTCTGGCTGTTTCTGAACTTCACTTCTATTTTCTGTATGTCACTTCCGTTTTTCTGTCCTAAATTTTCTTCTACTATATGGTAGCACTAGAGTCTCTGACCCTATTCTGGTTCAGGGGCTGCCTGATTAGCAAATCATTCTTTGCTCAATTAAACTGTTAATTTAATTTGTCCAAGGTTTTCCTCTTAGCAATGCATTCATCTAAGATCAACTATTATGTATACGTCGGCATTTGTTATTTTTTTAACTTCTCAGAATTCAACTGAATCTTTAATTATTGATAATATTCAACAGGGAGATGGATTTTGTGATACATAAAAACCAGAATATTTTGAATTTATTGTGGAATCTCCCGAAAATGTCTGGACATAATCTTTATTCCAGTAGGTTAAAAAAAATATTAAAAAGGAAGATTCCCTATTAAATGTAATTTGTTTATACTTTTTCAATTAACTAATATTCTGGTCTCATACAGACATAAGTCATTTTCTAAAAACAAAACATTGAAAGTGGTTTGACTTCTAGGGTGTTCCCCCTGGTCCTAGGAAGGAATAGATAATAGTTCACCAAATATCTGTTTGCCAATCAGTCAAAAAAGTAAGGTGCTCCCCCTGGTACTAATTAGGTTAATTCTAAAATGTGAAGGGTGAGTTGTGTGCTGGGTTTTTATTTTAATTCTGTGGTAAAATATTCTGAAACTTTGACAGAATTTTTTATTGAGTGGGAGTGAGTAATTTCACTGAGTCTGTGCCCATTTTGAATGCATGAGATGTTTAAGTTATAAAAATTGCAATCAGTGAGTTATCAATTAGTATGCTTTTAAGAAGTGAAATAACATAAAAATGGATATTTTATGAATTCAGCACATAAAAAAAAAAGTTTACCCCTGACCTGAATTTCAACTACAAAGATCTGATTAATTTGTTTTTATACTCTTTCGGTCATTAGAGCTGATAGTTTGCAATTTTCCTGTGGTTTCAAGTACTGTAGTTATTGGATTATGGTCTTGTGCATCAGAAAACCTGGGTTGTTATCATGAAAGCAGTGGGTAATATTCTCTCTATCTTTCCTATCAGCTGCTGTCCAGGGCCACCCATAGGCTCCTCAAATGGTAAGCCGCAAATGCCAGCACTCTGTTAGATGGAGCTACCACATCTAAGCATTGCCTTGGATTCTTTTCTATATCCACTAACTACTCATCAGTTTGATTTCCCTTGACTCTGTGTCCTAGGTAGAGACATAAAAATATGTCTTACCCTGTACCCACTCTTTTATGTATAATAGCTACATCTCTTGGATGCACTAGAGAATGTATCAGCCTCAACAGAGCTTGGAGGAGTCTTACTCTTTAGTCAGAACTATTTATGTCACTCTAAAAAAATGCCTATGACCATCTATTCTTTAGGAGACTCAAAGCTCTGTCCAATTTACTTTTTTGACTGACTGGTGAACAGATATTTGGTAAACTGTTATCTCTTCCTTCTTTCCTAGTTTACGAACCTAAATCACCTACTGATTTTTTTGTGTGGTGACTGAAGCATATCTAGGATGTTTTATATGAAAGCAATAGTGCTTTTATCACCTTATTTAAATGCAGTGAACTGGCAGAGAATAAACTACACAAACTCCAAAATCTATGCATTAAGATCATTAGTATACATCCTATATTTAGGCAGCCAGAATACCCACTGTAATTTGTACATCTTAATATCTTTGGGAACATATCACGTGTAGCCCTCTCCACTCAATATTGGATAAAATCCTCAATTTGATTAATCTTTGTGTTTATTCAACATTGTAACATATTCAGCCAAAACTGAAAACATAGGATTTTGCTTCTCCTTTTACTCTTTAACAAATATGACCAATAAATGGTACCAAATATGGTCACATGTCACTTAACAATGGGGATGAGTTATGAGAAATGCATCATTTGGCAATTTTGTTGTGGGAACTTCATAGTGTGTACTTAGACAAACCTAGACAGTACAGCCTGCCGCACACCTGGACTATATGGTATAGCCTCTTTCTGCTAGGCTACAATCCTGTATAGCATGTTACTGAGCTGAATACTGCAGAAAATTTGAACAAGATGATAAGTATTGGTGTATCTAAATATAGAAAAGATACAGTAAAGGTACTATATAAAAGATAAAAATAGTAGACCTGTATAGGGCAGCTTCTTTATAGTCTTTTGAAACACCAACGTACATGAGATGTTTATCAAGATGTTGCTCTGCGGCACATGACTGTTTATTGAGTAACCATCATGCATTAAGAACTGTTTTAGAGGCAATGAGAATCCACCCAGATCCCCTTCTTCCAGGTGCCATGAGCATTGGGTAGTAAAAACTCACTGCCCACATTCTCAAGAGACTTGTGCTGGGAGGTTGCAGACTCTGCTCTTCTATTGCTCCTGGACCAGGTAGCCAACCTAAGCCTATGATGTACTGATAAGGCTGTTAAAAAAAAAAATACAAGAAAGCAAGCCTTTCTCCCTTGCCCAGAGGTGCAGAGGTGGGTTGGGAGGGGCAGTTAATTCTGTGAGGATAAGCTGTGCTCCAGAGCTGCCTATGGTTCAGGGGAAGGCTACACTTTGCCTGGGACCTGAGCCTGCACTTTTGCTCTATCCCTTCATCCAGCTGACCTTCCTCACCATCTCACAGATTTTCCCTGAAGAAAGTGCACTTAATAAACCATGTGCTCCTGAATCATTGTTTCTGACTCTGTTCCTAGGGATCGACACCTGAGGGAGAAACTAGAATGCACAAAGTAAACGGTGCCCATGACAGTAACTCATCGTAGCTCTCCCCTGCTTTTACGGATGAAGGTGATTGTGTGTGTGGGGAAGCGGGCTCTGGAGCAGAAACCTGGGTTTGAATCTGGACTCTGGGTGTACATATCAGCAAATGACTTAAGTCCACGTGCCTCAGTTTCTTCGGTTGTAAAATAGGGGTAAAATAGTGTAATTATTCTGTGGAAGTTACATGTATTACTGTATGTTAGAATGTGATTAGAATAGTACTTGGCACAGAAAATGCTATTTGTTACTTGACATCGTGATTATGTTAATAAAGGCTGAAAGAGGTTAATTAAATTGCCTCAGGTTACACAGACAGTGAGTAGGAAATCTTTTTCTTAAACTACATTAAGCTTCCTTTCAGATCCTTTTCTTCCCATTCACTACTATGTTTAAGAATTGAAGATTTCTTCAGATTATTTCCTTTCTGTTTGTCTTGCTTATTCATATTTGCCTTCAAATCTCTCCAGTTAGGATCATACATTCCACTGGAAGTAAACTGTTTTTAGTACAACTATAGCAAAACATCCACCCTCTTTGGCAACCTGACCCATACCTGGAGCAGATTATACGAAGTTACAAAGCTTAGGCTTTAGGGACCCTTGCAGGAACCCTTCCTGGCAAGGCCTTGGGGTTCTCCTATTCATAATTTTGGATGATTATTCTTAAAGAGTCCACTCCCCCATTATATAAGCTTCAGCAGTCACAAAACCTGTGTACACACCTGGTAGACAATATTACTACAGAAGAGCCTATTGAAGGCTGGTTGTTGTCATGCGGTTATTGATTTACTACTGCTTAATATCATCCACTCATTGCAGGAAACTCACCCAGTGTTATGTCAGGTGGCTGCCCCCTCTGAAGCTCTTGCTGTATTTCTGTCTGTATTTCACTGATTTTTAAAAAGCTGCAATCATTTATTTATTGGTGGCTTACTAGCTGTGTGTCAGTGTGCTGGACACCAGAGGATATGATAATGACAATAAGTCATCTCAAAGTGTGGAGGAACACAAATAAAGGATGACAATGGTAAGATCTATTTAATAATAAAGTTATTTTCAGGAAACAGTGAAAGCATGGGGGGAAGTCTGTGTAAATCATTTGGATACAGGAAAGGATGTACAGAAGTGGAGGGAGCACACCGAGGAAGCTTGAGTTGGTGGAAAATGAGAGAACATTTTGTAATGATCAAATTGAGATAATTGAGGGCATTCATCACCTCAAGCATTTATAATTTCCTTGTGTTAGGAACATTCCAACTCCACTGTTTTAGTTATTTTGAAATCTACAATAAATTATGTTTGTGCTACAGAACACTAGATCTAATTCCTTCGAACTGTTTTTTGTACCCATTAACCATCCCCACTTTATTCCTGCTTCCCACTGCCCTTAATGTTTTGTTTACATAATTGTGAAAATAATCAAGCTGAGGACCAGAAATGCCCTGTTGACTATTTAAGCAATTGTTCCATATCTATGAATTGAAATAAATTAATCATACTTGAATTATTTTTAAAATAATATAATAGAAATTCCTCCATAAAAGGAAATGTCTGTTCTAATATTCTACTAGAGGACATGATTGATTTTTATATATCAGCTGCATAGATAATCTATGCAGTTCAAATCTATAGGTTCATAATCTATGCAGCTTTGGAACTATTTGAGAGGGTAAAACCCACAATTAGTTTTCTTTTTTTTTTTTTTTTCTGTTTTTGAGATGAAGTCTCACTCTGTTGCCCAGGCTGGAGAACAATGGTGGGATCACAGCTCACTGAAACTTCCGCCTCCTGGGTTCAAGTGATTCTCCTGCCTTAGCCTCCGAAGTAGCTGGGATTACAGGCGCCTGCCACTGCGCCCAGCTAAGTTTTGTATTTTTAGTACAGAAGGTGTTTCGCCATATTGGCCAGGCTGGTCTCAAACTCCTGACCTCAGGTGATCTTCCCTCAGCCTCCCAAAGTGCTGGGATTACAGGTGTGAGCCACTGCGCCCGGCCAGTTAGTTTTTATTCTTAACACACTAACATTGTAATGCGCTTAGCAAATAAGTGCTAAGTTACTGTAATAATGTAACAAGAAGTTGAATTTATTTTAAAAGTAAAATACTGAAATGGGATAGTTCCCTTGACCCTTTTGTGGGACTCGTGAAGGGGTTGGCTCATTTACTCAGCTCGCAGCTCTCAACCCCTGTGGAAAGGGGACCGACCACTCAGGTGATTGGGTGTAGAGGCCAGGACAAGTGCTTCTGGGCAACCAGCAGAAGCAGAACTCTGTGTGGGCCCATGGCAACATCTAGGGGTTGCCCACGACCCTCAGAGTCCCAGAGGGCATGTGTTACACTGTGTTCTTTTAGCTTTGCCATCAATAGATGGCTTAAGTGCTAAACAGCTCTGTGGAGGGTCAGTGTGACAATTTCTTGCACCTGCACCTGGGTCCTTGTCTGGTGTCCGAGAAGAATCAGGTTACGGGCATGAATTGAAGATTGGTGAATGTGGAGGATTTTATTGAGTGGTGGAAGTGGCTCTCAGTGGGGTGGGGAGCTGGAAAGGGGATGGAGTGGAAAGGTGGCCTTCCCTTGGAGTTCAGCTGTCCCTGGCCAAGCTCTTCCCGAGGTCCCACCCTCAAGCCATCCCTCTGTAGTCAAGGTGATTCTCTTTGACCTCTGGCTGTTCTTCTCTCCTTCTCTGCTGCTGTGCCACTCTGCCACTCTTCCAGTGGAGCCTGGGGCTTCTATGGGTACAGGATGGGGGGGTGGGGCAGGTAAGGGTGATTTTGAAAAAGGCAACATTTGGGCAGGAAAACAGGAATGCATGTTCTCACTTTAGGTCACAGGTCCAGGTTTGAGGGTGTGGCCCTTGCCAGGGATAGACCTCTTCTACCCAATATTTCCCTGTCTCCTGTCTGTGTCAATACCATTTTTAATACACACACATGTGTGTATCTAGTCTATTTAGATCTGCTACATAATAACTAGAAGTAAATATTCTCCTCCTAAACTACATATATTAGTTTCATCTTTTCATGAAATGCATAAAATGAAACGATATTGCCACATTCTCTTTAAATAAATCATATTTTTTCATACTTTATTCTCTATTATTTTTGATGACTTTTGTTTTATGGCATGCTGCTATTAACTTCCTTCTTCCATGTCTTCACCAGTTGCAAATTCTTATGTTTTACATGATGGGACACATGTAATGGGAGCACAATGAAGGCAGCTAAATACTGAACAATAGAAGAAGCATAGTCATATATATATATGTGTGTGTGTGTGTGTGTATGTGTATTTCATATATATTCTCCCACTGATATGTATTACACATATTTACATTTATTTATTGTGTTTCATCTGAGAACACACTAAACACCATTATCTTTCCATTAAGAAATTAGAAATAATTACATGAATTATAGAATTACACTTGGACTGGTGAGAAGACTTCAAGGAATCAAAGAGATCGGCCTTAGAGTAAATTTAATAATACTTTCCAGTCCCTGATAATACGTCATTCATATTATGTATCTATACATAAGAGATGTATAGATACATCTCTTAGCTATGTTGAAGTAAACAATTTTTTTTTAATACTCAGATTGGAAAAAACAACTGGCATTGACCTTCAAAGTAGAAATCTGAAGAAACAGGGCTGGAGGAATTCACAGTAATTTGAGCCTTGGCCCTCTTCAAGCTCCAGAAAGAAATATACTGTGTTTAATTGAAGTAGAAAAGGAATATCAGGCTTTGTTTGATCAGGACATATAGTATTTATGTCCTGGGTAATTTCAGACAATGGACTAGTTTACAAAAAGTAGGTACAAGATAGAGAGATTAAATTTATTCATTATTCTTATTTTGTTGTCCGGGGATGTTAGTTACAACTTCTTAAATGTGATTTAGGCTGAATTGGGAATTTCTTCCATGTATCTATGCTAAGATCCTTTTGTATTTTTGACAAAAAAAAATTTATAGGAAGGATTTTAAAATATATTTATAATAGATATCATATCTATTGAGTGAAACATCACCAACCCAATGCTTTTTTAATATTATGCTTGGGAGCACATTGTTGCTTCTTTGTGTAAATATGACATCCAAAAGAGGGAGTTACCCATCTGTTTTATTCCCTGTAATAAAGGTGATTTCTGGGAATTGTTTGCTGAATAAAACCACAATAAGATGTATATCATTTTTATTGATGACATGGGAGATGTCATTTATAAAGCTTAGGTACATCATTTTCTTATTTGGAAAATATAAACCTGTTTGACTCATGGAAAAAAAAAAAAGAAAGACACAGACTCTTATCAGAGATTTACTCTTATCAGAGATTTATATAGAATTGGAAGTAGATTTTAAAATGATCACAAAAACGTTTTTAAAAAAAGGTTTTTTTTGTTTGTTTTTTTTTTTTTGAGCCAGTGTCTCGCTCTGTCACTCTGGCTGGAGTGGAGTGGTGGAATCCCAGCTCACTGCAACCTCTACCTCCCAGGGTTCAAGTGATTCTCCTGCCTCAGCCTCCTGAATAGCTGATATTACAGGCACGTGCCACCATGCCCAGACAATTTTTGTATTTTTAGTAGAGGTGGGGTTTCACCATGTTGGTCAGGCTGGTCTCGAACTCCTGACCTTGTGATCTGACTGCCTCGGCCTCCCAAAGTGTTGAGATTACAGGTGTGAACTACCATTCCCAGCCTAAAAAAAGTTTAACTGTATCTATCTAAAAGATAAATATCTAGATCTTTTCAATGCAGAGAGTAACTCCATCAGCCCAATTAAGACACCAGAGCCAGAATCCTATCTAGTTATATAGAAGTCTGTGAAACAAAAATAATATTTGTCTGCTAGTGCCTCACTTGTGTGCCCCATGCTTTAAAAACAAATGATCCTGAAGTCACAAATTGGTGATCAAAGATATTATCATGTTTTATATTTCTGAAAGCTAATATCTTAAGTTTAAAAATATAACTTTAAAGCGTGGTGTGGTGGTGAAAACTTTTCCCTCAGGTAGTGCAACTTTCTACACATCCCGGTGAGATTAATACTCAACGTATCACAATAAATTAATAATTTAGTGGTAAATTTCCAAAGCAAGTTCAAGAGTGTTACTATCCAATTGACAAATATTAGCTTTCCACTTTTCCCTAAATATCAATTTTATCTAAAAACTAATGCAGGTGTGATGATGGAAATGTGGATTTGATTTTACAATAAGTGTGACCAAAATCTCCTAGTTATAAGAGTCAGATAATTTAAAAAAAAAACTAAAATAAGTAACAGGGCTCCCTTGGCAACCACCAAATTATTTACTTCTCAATCTTGTTACTTTTTAAATAGGGTTCCTACCTTTCAGATAAAATATAAGTGATGTACTAGATCACCTCCATCATCACTTGTAGTATCTCCTCAATGCCCTGAGATTTAAAAAAATTTACTTATTTTTTTTTTACTTTGCTTAGCTAGGTAATGTAGTCTTGAGACTTGAAAAATATTTTCTGATATTAACGTGAGTTCTAGAGGGTTGGAAATTTGGAAATTCTTATATACAATCTATTTACTGTTGGGTACTATTCATTTATTTAAGGACAAAACCAGAATTCATTCTGGTTCATTCATTTAAAGGAAAAATGATACTCGAATAATCTCTTATAATTTTATTTTCATTTTTTAAATTGTTCTTTTCTTAAATTCACCAAGGTTGGCTTTCTAGAATCATTAATTTTAGCCACTTAAATCAGTGAGCCACAGATTCCCAATGCCTAAGGATTTCTTAAAGCATGATTAACTATTTTAGTCTGTAAAAGTGTTAATTTTTTAGATTGTAATCTAATGATATAAAAATTGGGTTTTTGTTTGATAATAAGACATTTGTCTAAGGAAATATTTTCTTAATGCAGGTAATAGGTCCAGATGCTATTTTTTAAATTTAGTTCACTTTTTTAAAGAACACCTACATTAAATTGTTTAAATGAAATGCTGAATTCAAATAGTCAATACATTTTTGGTTGTTCTCTGTAAACCAAACCCTGTGCTTACCAATTTAAAATTCTAGTGTTTTAATTTATATTTGCAACATAATATTCCATTTATATTGAATTTATTTAGTCAATAAATTATTAAATGTAGGGATATAATACTTAAAAGTTTAGCAAAACTAGATACCATAGCAATAGGAAACTTTACTTTTCCAAATATTCATAATTATATTGCATATTTATTTTTACATAACTTTCATTTAAAAAAATGTTTTTCATATAATTTCATGTATTATTTGGCAAAACTAGATCAAGAAAAGCAGTTAATTCCTAACCTCATATTACAATAAAAGTGGCATGGTTAATGTTCTGTATTTTCAGAAGATTTCAACACTACTGTACAATTTGGAAGGAAGTGTCCATTTTCAATTAAAGTGTAATCAAGATTCACAAAGGCACTCATAAATAATTCTTAGTAGCAAAGGCAAGATTGACACATTTGTGAACAGGTGTTTTATTTGATTACACACATTAGTTAGGTCAAAAATATTCCAAGCTTCTTTAGCAGTTTTGAGAATTCACAATGTGCTTGGTGCTAAAAAAAAAAAAAACTAATTCTGACTTCAAAGCCTCTTATCTGGGATGACACTGTATCCCCAAGTAGGATATTCTCCTGCTCCATGAGGATCGATTTCGAGTTGAGTTTGTTTGTTTCTCCTGGTCTGGTCCCATATCCATCTGAGATATTCCTTGGCATCTACAGGCTATAACTGATGGTCTTTTGTTCAACTTCTATGATCTGGATTATTATCCTAACATTTAAATTCAATTACATTTGATTGGTATATATAAAAATAGCAAAATATAAAACTTATGAAGGTATTCATTGTATAGAAGAAATATTATTGTGTTAGAAAGTATTTATTACATTTTTATGATTATACCGTATCATTAGGTATGACAGAATCCAGCCTTATTTTAAATTGTGGCTTCTGAATGTAATAAAAATTTTCTTTGTGAGTAGTTCTCACTAAGGAATTTAACTCTGCTATCTGTAGCTGGTTTTATTTTTGCTATGTCTTCCTTCTACTTTCTGCAGTAATTTAAAGCAAAGTATTACTGGGTCTATTTCTCTGGGGGAATAGCTGTCAACTGGTAGACAGCCAGAAACTAACAATTGTTGAAAAGCCTACTACTTGCAAGGTATTTTGTTACATCATTTCATTATTAATGTGACTTACAGAGACAGACACTCCTAGTACTTGTTATAGATGAAAAACAAACAAACAACAACAGCAACCACAAAAAACAGAAGCTCAATGACACTGAGTAACTTAACCCATTTCACCAAATCAAGCATGTAAAAAATGAAGATTTGAGTTTCTCTTTGCCTGATCCTAAAGAGCACAGTGTTTCCATAAGACTCTCTTAAGTAACCTTATATACCTGATTATCCTGACATTCCTCCTATGGCAGGCAGGCACTGACTCGTCTAAGGATAAATAAGATTGTGAATTGTTCAGGATAAGCCTGTTAATATAATCCTACCAAAAATGGCTTGCGTTTGAAGGCATTGCTTAAACGTTTTATACTTGTTTTGACTTTTCATATCTTCATTGAATTTATATGTAGAGCTTCCCTTAAAAAGAAATATTTTCAAAAAATAAGCAAAAAATCTATTTAAAATGTAATTTTAAAGAGGAAAAGAGTAAGGAATAAAAAAAAACTCAACATATGTTCAGTGACTGAAGTTAAAATTGATCTGCCTATAAAATTGTTTTATAAACAATTAATTATTATTGCATACACTGTAGTAAGTAGATTATGAGCATTAACTCCATTTGATCATTGCAACAAGCGTATATTTTAGATATCATGACGTTTGTTTCATTGATGAGCAAACTGAGGCATAGAGCAAACTGAGGCAATTTATTCAAGGTAGCACTTCTGCTATCGACAGAATCGAGTTTTAAACCGGTCTAGCTTCAGAGCCTATGATCCTTCTAATTATTGTTATTATTAATGGCTTGTACTTGAGAACTTACTTTGTGCCAAATATTGTTTTAAGCATCATTCTATTTCATAAAATTTTTGCAGCTATGCCACAAATATGTACTGTTTTTATTTCCAGTTTCAAGGTAAGGAGACCAAACCTTACACAAAGGAAATCATCTAATAAGGGTAACACAGACTGCCGGTCGCAGAGCTCAGATGAAAATCCAAAACTTAAGGGATCACAAAACACTTAGCAGCAAGATAAAGCAGATGTTAATGCAATGGTTTGGAAGTTAAAAAGCAATGCCCAAATAATCCCTAATGAACAAATATCAAATTTTAAAAAATGGCAAAATCCAACCAGGTCAGGATTAGGGTAAAGTGGTAGATTATTTGAGAAAAAAATAGAATTTAAAAATGCGTATCAATTTCATGGAAATTCACATTCTGTTATTTATTTAGGTGGCTTTGCTATTGTGATGCTAGAGATACAAATAAGGTAATTAATAACTTAGTTACTTGAGAAATACAGAATATATATATTCTTTTAAACTTGAGGAAAGAAAATAATATATGACAGAAAAATTGGCTTTATTTCATAGTCCTCTATGGTAAGTGATAGAAAATATCAAGCTCTCTAAGCTTCAAATTTCTCATCTCTAAAATAAACTGTAACATAAGCCATTGATTTCAAAATAATGTTTGCATAACGCTTACTATGTACCTGCAAATGTTTTAACTCCTTTGCAATGAATAACTTGTTTTATCCTCAATGACTTCATTTTACAGATAGAAAAACCGAGGTTTAGAGAGGTCAATGCATTCTCTAGGCCAGGTGCAGTGTCTAAGGCTTGTAATCTCAGTATTTTGGGAGGCTGAGGCAGGTGGATCGCTTGAGCCCAGGATTTTGAAACCAACCTGGGCAGCATGATGGAATCCTGTAGCTTACAAAAAATGCAAAAATTTAGCTGGGTATGGTGGTGCCCACCTGTAGTCCTAGGTACTCAGAAGGCTGAGTGGTAAGTTCTACTGAGCCAGGGAAGCTGAGGCCGTAGTGAGCCATGATCCTGCCACTGCACACTCTAGCCTGGGCAAGAGAGTGAGAACCTGTCTTGGAAAAAAAAAAAAGTCTCTAAAGTTCCAATTTACTTAAAATTGATAACATTTTCCCCATCCAAATTCTCTCAGCTAGTTAATGCTAGAGCTAGAACGTGAACCTAAGAAATCAGGCTCCAAAATGCAAGGCCTGAACAGCCACAAAGAACTGCTTCTTATGAATCTGTGGTGATTAGATGAGGGCATGTACCAAAGTCCTATTCTCTTATTACCTTCTTTAGTTCTCCTACAAATAGTATTTAGGCTACTGTATTTTATTTGCAGTATTACTTCACCTCTCTACTGATCAGATAACCTACTCATTTAAATGCAATCTTCCTACTTAATTGTTCACAGGTAAATGTAATTAATATTATTCATATTTAAATTTAAGAATAAATTTGTATCTTATTTATTCAAATACTCTCTGTGATACATATTATTCAATAAATACATAAGATGAAAAAGAATCATCGGCCAGGCAAGGTGGCTCATGCCTGTAATCCCAGCACTTTGGGAGGCCGAGGCGGGTGAATCACCTGAGGTCGGGAGTTCGAGATCAGCTTGACCAACATGGAGAAACCCTGTCTCTACTAAAAATACAAAATTAGCTGGGCATGGTGGCACATGCCTGTAATCCCAGCTACTCGGGAGACTGAGGCAGGAGAATCACTTGAACCTGGGAGGTGGAGGTTGCGGTGAGCCAAGATTGCGCCATTGCACTCCAGCCTGGGCAACAAGAGCGAAACTCAGTCTAAAAAAAAAAAAAAAAAGAGTAATAAATCTTTGATCCTAAATTTATATACAAAGCAGACTGTTGTTTAAATTTTGTATCTCTTTTGAGAAAGTTATATGATACATTTTCTGAAAGGATTTATACCAGTCAGTTAATTGCAGATATATCTGACTGATGATGTAATGGGCAACTTTTGTTGCTTTTCACCCTTTCTTTTTCTATCATTTTGATTTTTAACTAGTAAACATGCTACTTCTATAATAATATAATAAATGATATACTGTATTTAAATTTTGAATTCATTATTCTTACACTAGAATATTCTAAAAAAGGACTGACTGTCAAATAACTCATGTAAAGAAAGACATTGCCCAAAATATGTGTTATTTGCTGAAACATTTTTATAAATAACTTCAGATGTAGTATTTATCCAAAGAATATTGTCTTTTATCACAGATTAAATATTTAGAGAGAAATAAATATTTAATATACTGTTCTAATATACTGAATTATTTTATATTTACTGTTATCTACCGAACTTGCTTTATTTTCACTGATTTAAAAAATATTGTTTCTTATAAATAGTAAATTTCATTTCCCTCCTAATGAACATATTTTGTTGTTTCATCTTCCTTTCTTACCCTTCTCAAATCACAGTCTACATGTAAATAAATCTTTTCTGAACTCTTTTGTAAAAGGCATACCACTGTTATAACTTCTCCCCCATCCCTGCCCAGAGAGTTAACAGATGGTTGAGAGCACATTGGGGAAAGAATTCTAACTTGAAGAGTGACCCCACTGTTAAATGCTGTGTTACTTAGCTTAAAATATGTATGTGTATTTAATTTTTTTCAATCAATAATGGACGTTGTAAAGATAACAAAACTCAGAATAATCCAGCTTTGAGTGCTTCATCAAGCTCAGTAGTTTGTGACCTTACATTTCTGCCTCATTTTCCAGAAAATGTTCCTAGTACATTTCAACAGTGTTTTGATATCCAATATCCCATTCTCAAATGAGACAAACATTTTCAGATGATGGAAATATCATCTACTAGAAGGATAAAAACCAATGCCTTAAAATCACTTTTAAATGCAACTGTATCCTTTACCCCCAACAGCCATGGGTCTGAGATAAAGGATCTTGCAGACCATTAAGTTTCATGTCTTTTCTCTGATTCAGCACAAATTCCTCAGCACAGGTGTTTCTGTAATTATGATACATTGGGAAATTCTCTGTGTTCAATGGCCCTCAGACTCATACTTCCACCTCATCAGTCACATGTCAGCCTAACTCCACCCTGTGCCCTAAATCGCTGGTGTCATTAAGAAGCTGCAAACTTCAGATGGCAGATTTGCAGCTGTGATGTGTAATACAGAACATTTCATGAAAAATGTATGAGTAGAGATTTTTTTCTAATATTTCTTCTATAGTGATCTGCCAGAACCATAACCATCTAGACATGTTTATTATACAGATTTTTTTAAAAGAGGCTTTCATTGCTCTTTGTGATGTGATGTTCCCTTGTTATTTCATAAACACTCCATTGATATTCTTTCTGCAACAAAGTGCTCTAACCTCAGGAACACAGCTGCTTCTTTCCAGTGAAATCTGTATTTTCAATCATAGAGACAGCTTCACCTTGATTTAACTGTAGTCTTTGGTATACTTTCTGATTTGCTAATCTAAACCAAGTAGTATATATTTAGTGAAGTGATTGATATTCTGTAACAAATATTGGAAGCGTGGATAACCAGACAATTTTTAAAACTTATGTTAGTGAAGAATATGATAGTGCTTGAGTCACTGGACTCCATAATGAAATAACAAATATATATGAAATATTTAGCATTCTGGCTCTTTTCTCTGAAGTCCAATAGCATTTAGAGACTTTTTAGCCCTTGATGATTGACTTATACTATCTTGTTTTACTATTTATATATATTTATTTATATATTTATATATATTTATATATTCTTTCATATATATTTACAAGCTCATCATTTGTATTCTAATCTCTTTGGGGGAAATAAACAAGCATATTACTTATGCCCCTTACGCTTTGCAAGTGCTATGGTAGGTACTAAAATGTTTCCTCCCTCCTTCCCTTCCTTCTTTCTTTCCTTTCTTTTCTTTCATCTTTCATACATGAATTTATTAACTACCTCTTCAGAACCCCAGTGAGCCAGGCACTGTGCGCAGGGTAATTATCCTAATAATACAATGGTTTGAGGAGCTTTGTAACTCTATGTCACCTCTGTATTTACTGTGGACATCTGAGATTACTCCACAGATCCAAACATATTTGCAATCCCTGAAGAGAGAAACACACATACACACTGCAGACAACTCCAATATGGTCATAAAAGCTCACCACTGATACTTATCAAAAATATGCCCATTAAGTGAGAGAATATATTTCAAGTTGTACACAACTGGCGGCTAACTGCATGATAAGTAGTAATAAGCAACACTTATTTTTGTTTCTTTTTATTTAGATTTTTCTTTTTTGGAAGAGAAGCATATAATCTATGAGTGGCTTTGATGGTGAGAATCAGGAGTAAATACCACACACAGAAAAATACAAATGCTTTATTTAAGGCAGATTAAAATCTATTCTAATTCACCTCCTATAGTGGAAGGCATCATGACTTTCATACACAATTTTAAGAAAAGTCTAACCGGTTCAGAAGAGTAATACTTAAGTGGTCAATTAAGCCATATTGTGCTTGACTAGGCACAGTAAACAAACAAGCAAACAAACAACAACAAAAAAGGACATAATTTACAAGAAAAAGTAATGTCTAGTGCTCTTATTTTTTAAATACTGACTTTTTACATAAAGATTTTCATAAAATTAGAGTCAGAGAAGTGACATCTTAGCATATACAATGGATATTATAAAATAAGATTTTGGCAATGATTATAGCATATTGATTCATTGTGAAAGAGTTATAAAAAGGACTATGTTTATGGATATCTTGCCTTATTGCAGTCAACATTTGGATTGAAAAATGTTAAATCATGTTTTTCATGTGCCTGAATTCAATCATAATTGATGCATAGAATCACTTTTGCTGAATGTCACCATCAGTTTAAATAACAATATAATATAAAAACAGCAAAGAATGCTGGAGCTGTTTTATTTTGATTTCTGTTCCTGGAACTCCTATTTCTTGGGCTTGTAGTATGCTCCAAGCCTTGTGCTCAGTGCTTTTCATGCCTCGCCATCTTGAATCCTTTAATAAATCTATGCGATGGAATTTTTTATCCCAATTTTACGTGGAATCTCACAAAAATTGACATTTAGAGTTGTTTATTTTACCACACAATTTTCTTTATTGGCAAACTTGTGAGAAATTCTTCCATGGTCACAGTACCAGCAATAGGTATATTTGTCTTAGGAATTGGTGTGTTTTTAATTATTAGCTATTTGTGTGAGAGGTTCAGTGTTTGTTTCATAGCTGTTAAAATAAGTGGAGCCAACACTGGAACAGTGTACCTATTATTTCAGAATTCCTATTTATTTTCATTTCATCTGAATGTTCAGTCTCCATTTCAGCAAGTTCTTAAACTTACTTTTCTCCATTATTTTTACTTTAAGCTAGCTTTAAGGTATAACACAGTGTAACAAGGTAAACAAATGCATCTTATCAGATTTCATAAGTAAATGTATGAATATCAGATTTCTTTAGTGGCCTGAGTGGTCTTTTCTACTGTCTGGAAGGAGACTCCATTTAAAGTCATCAACTAAGTATTGTGATTTAAATTAGCTTCACTTGTCTGTGGTATGCTGAGTCAGCATTTTCCCTTCCTGGGTCTGATCACTCCCTGAGTAGGTAAGAGAAAGAAATATCTAAAAGGCCTAGGAGTGTGGCAAACTATATAGCCTGTAAAATAGCGATTTCTTTGTACCCTCGGGACCACTGCTATGAAAACTGGCTTAGAGGAAAAATGAGTTATTGTATTTTTACCTTAATCCACATCTTATTTATGCTGAATTTGTCTTGACCCTTACTCTCCTGCATCCTAGCTATATGATCTTGCTCAAGTTATTTCACCATTCTATGCCTCAGATTTCTCTCTGGACAATGCGGAATAGTACTACCTCATCACAGAGCTGCTGTGAGGATTAACAGGAGAAATCCCATATAATGTACCTAGAATATAGAAACCACTCACTAAACGTAAGTGGTTGTCATCTTTATTACTACTGCTATAATTATTAAGGAGTCTAGAGTTGTACCCCATTTTTGAAAGTATTATGGTGGATTTGTTCTCACTCTTCTGAGAGACAATAGGTTTTCAGGAAGTCTGGGGGGAACACATTCAGTATTCCTAATCAAGTTTCTATAAGGATACTATTTGTTTTTAAACAATGAATTATAAATATTTGATTTATAAGGGCATTTATGCAAATCATGGAATTAGATACTCACTATGTACTGTTTGGCTAACTACACTGGATTTATTAGAATTCCACTAATTAATCCTCTCAATTTGAAAGTACAATTTATGTAAAATGAGTACTCAAAATAATTGCAGTATTAGTAATGCAAATATGGGTTGTTTAATGATTTTCAGCTAAAGTTTGCAATCTCAATATATGGAGTTTTGGTTTGTTTTAATGACATTTTTCTTTGAAAGTAGATTCGGAGTGAAGCTCACTTAGCCTTCAATGATTTGTGTATTTGTCATTGCTGTTTGCCTTTTAGCTATAAACAACTGTGTGCATATCTGTATAGGAATTCACTTTTATTTCTCACTTTATTTTCCCTTAACAAACATGTGAAATATTGCAAATTGTCAGCAATACTAAAAGTTTTATTTAAATTACCTATTTATTTATGTAAGTATTTTGATAATTTAAATCCAGGTTTGAAAAAATCAATTTTCTATTTACAAGAACATTTTTTAAATAAACATTTCACAAGTATTCTCTTACCAATTTAACAGTTTTGTAAGTTTAAATTTTTAAAAATCTGTCTTTTTTTAATGTTAGGGAGAGTTGTAATATCTGTCAGTCGAATGGAGTCTAGAAAAAGAGAGTTCTGAGAAACAACACTAACTCTGGCAACAAAATTACTTATATGAGGTAATTATTTTAAGGAAAAGTGTATAGTAAAGAAGCAATTTTCTTCATTGATGAAAAACTGATTTTTAAAAGAATGTGGACCTGAAGAATTTACCAGGAAGAAATAGCATAACTTGCTTTTCTTGTTACTGGAAGTTCAAATTACAGAGTGGAATTAGTCATTTGCTACATGAAAGATAAGCAGATCCCCCAACTTCTATCATTTATGGGTTCTAGCTGGAGAGTAAATTTTGGTAT
Organism: Pongo pygmaeus; assembly: GCF_028885625.2. Lineage (NCBI taxonomy): Eukaryota > Metazoa > Chordata > Mammalia > Primates > Hominidae > Pongo > Pongo pygmaeus. Next base: position 78,824,605 of record NC_072376.2, read on the forward strand.
CCTTAAAGAAACAAGTAATATTATTTATATGAGAAAATTCTTTCCAGCATATCAAACTAAGAGTTTCAATATTCAAAAGCATATTAATCAGATCATGAGTTTAAGAAAGCACTTATTTATATACTATTTATAAAATGCTTATTTTTCAAATTTAGCAAAGCAAGTTTACATTCATTAATAAATGTCTGGTGAATGTATCTAATCATAGCTTGTTTTTTATAAAATGTTAGCAATATGTTACAGGAGAAAATAAAGGAATAATTGTCAAGCTACAAGGTATTGCTAATCTCTGGTGTAAACCATTATTTGTGTTTTTGCTCGTTTGGTGGGAAGTGGGAAGTATCTGAAATTATGTGGCATAGAAATCCTGAGAACTTAATCCTTTTAGGAACATTAGATTTGTAATAGCAGTCTGATTGTTATCATCAGCCACGACATAAACAATATAGAGTACTTACCACAGTTTTCACTGACTTTTAAAATAAATTATTAATTTCATTCTTGCCTTACGTTCATGATAGAGTATTATTTTCCCAGTATCATGGATAGAAAAATTAACTTTCAGGAAGATTAAGTAGTTTGCCAAAATAATAGAAATAAACACCTTGGAAAGCTGAAATTTAAACTCAATTCACTCTGGCTCTGGAGTCTGTATATTTAATCAATACAGGCATTCTTTTTATTGCTTTACAAACCAGATGTTTTTAAAGAAACCCTGTTATAATATTAGTAAGCTCTAGAAGATATTGAAGGTATGGGAGTAGATTCATTAAATATATTAAAATCTCACATTGTATTGACTTGGTGATAAAATAAACTTTATTACCGTGAATGAAATAATGTTCCATGTTATATATATTCTGTTGTTTGTAAAGGGTAAGTGGAAACTTCCTTAAATATTATAGAATCAAATTAGTATTGAGTGCCATTTTAAAAATCAATATATTACTATATATTAATCAATATATATTACTATGTTAATCATTTCCTGCACTTCAGTACATAAGAGTCATCATCACCAAACTCTTTTAAACGTATCTGTGAGTTTTTATAACTCTACCTATTTAGAGTGAATTTTAGGCAGGTCAAAATTAAAAATTTAATAAATATGTTCTTTAACTCTTTTATTTTGAATATTTTCTCTTTATTCATTCACTATCATAATTAGTACAATAATTAAGATCAAACATTATTTACAACCTGTCTATTAAATTGTATCTTGAAGCATGTATGCTTTGTGATGTACTTTTCCATCTGAAATGCCATAAGGCAGAATGGAAGATTTGTATGCATAAATTAACACTTGACTGGTATGGAGTAAGCCATTTAATCCTACACCTCAAAACCCACTACTGTAACTGTTGTCTACAGTTCTGCATACTCCACTAGATAAAAAATCACCTGCAGGAATTTTTCTTATGATTTGTAAAATATCTATAATACTGACTGGTCATCTGTTGATGTACCATAAATGCTTAGTAATTGAAATGAATGCATGTCTCCTATAACATTGGCAATACATAATATATCCTGTAAGTGAAACAGATTTTAAAACATTGGCAATGCATAATACAAATAAGTATATGAAAACACAAACTACTTTAAATAAAGCACTATTTTAATTCATGGGTTATTGGTTTTGGAAGAATATTGAACTAAAGTATTTTACTTGGAAGAAAGAAAAGAACTTGCTTTTATCATTCCTGGAAGCACTAATCATGGGATAGAATCAGTTATTTACTGTATACAATTTTCCTATGAGATATAAAGGGATGCTGGGCAGGTGAAGATTTCATTGTCCAAAAGGCTATTTGTAAAGTAGTTAAAAAATTAGAATAAATATTGAGTTAAAATATTCATTTATTTATTACAAATAATAATATTCCACTTAATAAATTTTGTATTTGTTCCTAGGACATTCCCAAAAGTCTATCATCACAATATGGCTGAAGTGATGTATTACAACATTTTGTTAGGTCAGTGTTTAGGGTACAGTAACAACTGCAATACAACTGCAAACTCTACTGCTTATATATCACTTGAATAACATATGCTCACTGACCACCTATGAAATTTAAAAGATGTGATTGTTCATTTATCATGATGCATATCTGTTATTTATGCAGTGATGTGAAGACTGAAGAGCTAGCAGTAAAATTCTGATAGTCGATAATACCATGACAACTCTAACTTGAACAATGTTGGTGAAGAGACCAGTGTTATTTTACTAGACCATTGTTTCTAGACTGGCACCAACCAAGCTGACAAGGGAGAAATATTCTTAGTAGCTAACAATCATAAACAAAACAGACTTTGTTTCATTAATATGAGTAGATGTAAACATAGAACTTGTAGTGAATACAGGCAGTTCATGCTTTGCACAGATATGGTAGTACTTAAAACTGTACAAGCAGAAACCACAGTGAGTGATCCTAATTATCAATGGAAAAATTCATGATTATTCTTGACTTTTAAACATTTTTGTCAGACCATAAAAACTTCCCTTCCTCTAGGTTATAAAGGTATAGGAAAATGGGAAAATCATGAAAGTAATATTACAGAATGCACTGTGATTTAAGACATTAGAAGCATAGAAAACTAAGTAGAGCATATTGTCATGTGCCTGTCATCTTAGTCCAGGCAAGATAAGTGAGGCTTCATCAAAAAAAAAAAAAAAAAAAAATATATATATATATATATATATATATATATATATGGGATTAAAGTTGTTCTTTTGTATTTTTCTTTTTTTACTTTTTGCATAGAAACTTAAAAATAATTAGAACAATGTTTGCTTTTTTCTTCTCATCATAAAGATTATAAACAGAGTGAATCATTTCTATGCTTGATGAATTGTCATATGGCTTTCAAAGTATGGATCAGCTTCAAACTATCCTTTGCACTTTCAACATCATGAAATATTCCAGATCATTCCTCTAATGGGAAGGTTTTGCCAGTGTCACTTCCTCTGGTATGCCTTCATCCTTCTAGTTACACCCACTTTCTTCATTTATGTTGACCTCTGCCTCAGTAAGTTTCTCTGGCCCCATATTCAGTGTCTCTTGAATGGCAGCAGGGCTAATATTCCAGGGTCAGGATTTTCTTCTATAACTCCACTTAAGTTCAATTCGAATTTTACTTCCAGCATTGTCACTTTCTTCCTTTTTTTTTTTCATTTTTGTTGGTCAATTCATTCTTTTGATTATTCATTTTTGTAAAATATCATGTGGGAGACAAGGAGGTAATACAACTGCAAACTCCACTGTTTATGTATCACTTGAATAACATATGCTCACTGACCAATCACTTTAAAAGATGTGATTGTTCATTTATCGTGATGCATCTCTGTTATCTATGCAGTGATGTGAAGACTGAAGAGCTAGCAGTAAAATTCTGAGAGTCAATAATACCATGGCAACTCTAATTTGAACAATGTTGGTAAAGAAACCAGTGTTATTTTACTAGACCATTGCAACTGAAATTCATGCGCATTCAAACCATCTAAAGCCAATACCATCTGTAGTTATTGTTTTAATATGTGAAAGCTACTCATTTGGTATGTCAGTTTCATATACTGTTACTTTATTATTCATTTAGTTATTGGTGAATTTTCTCCTAGACACTTGTGAGCATTGATTTTAAACTATTATATTATCTGCAGATAACAACAGCAATGATTTTAAACATTTCAATATTTTCTATTTTCTGATTATACTGGTTAATTCCTTCAACAGAATACAAAACAGTGGTAAAGTTAGTACCTTGTTCATCCCTAATTTAACAAGGATGCAAACAGTATTTCCCCATTTAAAAACAGGTTGGCATAACATTTGCTAAGGAAAAATACATCAATTTACATATTATTATTGTTTTATCAGAAATGAGTGATTGTATTAATCTATTTTAATGCTGCTGATAAAGACATATCTGGGTCTGGGCAATTTACAAAAGAAAGTGGTTTATTGGACTTACAGTTCCACATGGCTGTGGAGGCCTCACAATCATGGCGGAAGGTAAAAGGCACGTCTCATATGGCAGCAGACAAGAGAAGGGAGTTTGTGCAGGGAAACTCCTCTTTTTAAAACCATCAGATCTCATAAGACTTATTCACTATCACGAGAACAGCATGGGAAAGGCCCACCCTATAATTCAATTAGTTCCCACTGGGTTCCTCCCACAATACATGGAAATTCAAGATGAGATTTGGGTGAGGACACAGTCAAATCATATCATTCCACCCAGCCCCTCCCAAACATCATGTCCTCATATTTCAGAACCAATCATGCCTTCCCAATAGTCCCCTAAAGTCTTTACTTATTTCAGCATTAACCCACAATCCAAAGTCTCATTTGAGACAAGGCAAGTCCCTTCTGCATATGAGCCTGTAAAATTAAAAGCAAGTTAGTTACTTCCTAGATACAATGGGGGCTCAGTTATTGGGTAAATATAGCTGTTCCAAATGAGAGAAATTGGCCAAAACAAAGGGGCCACAGCCCCCATGCAAGTCCAAAATCCAGCAGGGCAGTCAAATCTTAATGCTCCAAAATGATCTCCTTTGACTCCATGTCTCGCATCCGGGTCACACTGATGCAAGAGGTGGGTTCCCATGGTCTTGGGAAGCTCTGCCCCTGTGGCTTTGCAGTGTATAGCCTTCTTCCCAGCTGCTTTCATGGGCCAGCATTGAGTGTCTGTGGCTTTTCCAGGTGCATGGTGCAAGCTGTCAGTGGATCTACCATTCTGGGGTCTGGAGAACAGTGGCCGCCTTCTCACAGCTCCACTAGTTGGTGCCCCAGTAGGGACTCTGTGTGGGGGCTCTGACTCCACATTTCCCTTTTGCACTGGCCTAGCAGAAGTTGTCCATGAAGGCCCCACCCCTGCAGCAAACTTCTACCTGGATAGGCATTTCGATACATTTTCTGAAACCTAGGTGAAGATTCCCAAACCTCAGTTCTTGACTTCTGTGCCCCCATAGGCGCAACACCACATGGAAGCTGCCAAGGTTGGGGGCTTCCACCCTCTGAAGCCACAGTCCAAGCTCTATGTTGGCCTCTTTCAGCCACAGCTGGAGCAGCTGGGACACAGAGCACCAAGTCCTTAGGCTGCATACAGCATGGGACCCTGGGCCAGGCTTGCGAAATCATTTTTTTCTTCTAGGCTTCTGGGCCTGTGATGGGAGGGGCTGCTATGAAGACCTCTGACATGCCCTGGAGACATGTTCCCCATTGTCTTGAGTATTAATATTCAGCTTCTTGTTACTTATGCAAATTTCTGCAGCCAGCTTGAATTTCTCCTCAGAAAATGGGATTTTCTTTTCTGTTGCATTGTCAGGCTGCAAATTTTCCAAACTTCTACGCTCTGCTTCCCTTATAAAAGTGAATGCCTTTAACAGCACCCGTCACCTCTTGAATGCTTTGATGCTTAGAAATTACTTCTCCTGGATACCCTAAATCATCTCTCTCAAGTTCAAAGTTCCACAAATCTCTAGGGCAGGGGCAAAATGCTGCCAGTCTCTTTGCTAAAACATAACAAGAGTCACCTTTGCTCCAGTTCCCAACAGGTTCCTCATTTCCATCTGAGACCACCTCAGCCTGGACTTTATTGTACATATCACTATCAGCATTTTGGGCAAAGCAATTCAACAAGTCTCTGGGGGAGTTCCAGATTTTACCACATTTTCCTGTTTTCTTCTGAGCCCTCCAAACTGTTCCAACCTCTGCCTGTTACCCAGTTCCAAAGCTGGTTCCACGGTTTCAGGTATCTTTTCAGCAGCACCTTACTCTACTGGTACCAATTTGCTGTATTAGTCCGTTTTCATGCTGCTGATAAAGACATACCCTCGACTGGGCAATTTACAAAAGAGGTTCATTGGACTTATGGTCTCATGTGGCTAGTGAGACCTCACAATCATAGTGGAAATTGAAAGGTGTGTCTCAGATGGCAGCAGACAAGAGAAGAGAGCTTGTGCAGGGGAACTCCCTTTTTTAAAACCATCAGATCCTGTGAGACTTATTCACGATCATGAGAACGGCATGGGAAAGACCCTCCTCCATGATTCCATTACCTCCCACTGGGTCCCTCCCACAACATGTGGAAACTCAAGATGAGATTTAGGGGGGGACACAGCCAAAACATATCAGTGATAAATTTGTTAAGGGCCTTTTTAACAATTAATGTGATCAAATAGCTTTTGTCCTTAGATATCTTCATAAAGTGAGTAATAGTAAATTGTAGTATGATATCAACCATCCTTGCATTCCAGGGAATTATAACATTTGGTTATGAGGTATTATTTTTTCACATGCTAATTTATTTGTTTTTGCTGTTATTTATTTCAAATTTTTATTTTGATATTTCTAAAAAACATGTTCCTTTCAAGTTTCTGAAGCTGGGTCATTTTTGGGGAGGTGCTTTGAATTTTTTTTCTATATTGGTTATTGTCACTGGATTATTTAGACTTCCAGTCCCTCATCAGGTCATATTTTGTGAATTATTTTTGATACTATTATTCACAACATCTGGCCTTTCAAGTTTGCCTTAAATTCTACAAAGTAAAGTTATAATCTTTGCTTTTTCATTATCATTTTCTATAATTTGGTAGTTATTCTTCTCTTTCTATTTCTCATATTTTATTGTATGTATCTGTCTTCATGTTTCTTCTCCTTTTCTGTTTTTTTTAGCTTTTGATTAAATGGGATAAGCTCACCTATTAATAACACTTTTTAAATATATGCCTTAAGCACATTTATATTTATTCTTAAGACTAATTCATTTCATCCAATTCTGCCATATTATTTTATATTTCATTTACCTGGTAACATTCTTTGTTTCTTTTTGTTTCTTTTACTTTTAAAAAGTATCATTGTTCAAGAGATTATTTTTAAACCAATACCTTTATAATTTATGAGTAGGCACAGGTTTCTGGATACTCTCTTTTGCTTTATCAGTAATAATTAAGTGGTATGTTTTCTTCTCCTTTTCTTCCTCCTTCCACAACCTTCTTTTATTAGTTTTATTAATACTGTTTTAATGTTAATCTTTCTATATCATAGCATCTACTACCAGTAGCTAATATTCTGGTCCAGCAGGTCTCATTCCAATTCTTCATATATTCACTCAGATTAAAGCATAATCATTGTGAATTAAAAACTAGAAAATGCAATCTGTTTTTTCTCACCATTAGAAACTAACATACTTTCCTTTAGTTCATGAAGCACTTGTCAATTTGCTTCTCTGCCATTAGGTCTCCTGAAAATATTTATCCACTCACATAGAAATGGAAGTCTGCAGCCTTCTCTATCTCCTAGTTATGCTAAAGTTGTTAATTATGGGAAATTTTAAAGTAGTTTTCTTGTTAAACTGTAAGTTTGCAGGTGAGTATTTGGAGAGATTCAAATTATAGTAACTTGTGCTATCCCTCACTCTTTTTTAGAGGAGTAAAGGCAGAGTTTGTTCATGATGTATGCTATATATCACTATGATTTACATTATATTGTAATGTTATCTTAAACACTTTTCCAAATAAGCAACTCAAGATAATCAGTCATCTTTGGACATGAATGGTGGCATTATTTGTTAGAAACAAGAAACTGCTACCACTTCCAACACTCTTTTGAACCTATGTTCCGGGTATATAATTCAAAAACATCTCAAAAAAAAAATAGCAACAACAACAAAACAAAAACAAGTTTATAAATACACCCATTTCTAACAGCACAACATCCATTCTCATGCACATTGCCTATAGAAAATCAATATGCAAACCATTTTATGAGTATAAATACCAGCAATGGCTTCCTATATCAGGTGGGGCCTCATGAAGAGCCAGACAGAGAATAGAAACTAATTTTTTTGATATGATTCTGAAAGATTGACTCATGCTAAAAAAAAAAAGGTAAGTTCTAAAAGATTTGCTTATTAAATTTATAATGTACACAAAACTATATGTTTTTTCTAGTATTTTGGAAATCCTACATGTCATTCTTAGAAAAATTAAATTAAAAAGCTGTGGTAATCATGGAACAAAGAATATAGATGAACTTCAAGACTACTTTAGGCTTTAGGAAAAGATTGAGAATTATATCTGTGCTTTTAATTCATGCTGCTCCACAGAAGTCTATTCAAAGTTTTTTTTCCAATGTTTTCATTGTGGTAAGATATATATAATACAAATTTATCCTTTTGGTCATGTTTAAGCTTATATTTCAATAGTATAGCATACATCAGCATTGTTGTGAAATCATCAATACAATCTATCTCCATAACTCTTTTCTTCTTGCAAAACTGAAACTCTATACTCATTAAACAATAATTTCCATTTTATCCTCCCTTTAGCCCCTGGAAGCTGCCATTCTACATTCTGTATCTATGATTTTGACTACTCTAAGTGCCTCACATAAGTAGAATCATACAGTATTTGTCTTTTTGTGACTAGCTTACATCACTTAGCCTTATGGCGTCAAATTTCAGCTGTGTTGTAAAAGATGTCAGAATTTTTTTTCCTTTGAAAGGCTGAATGATATTCTATGTATATTCCACATTTTGACAAAAACTCTGTTCCTTAAGCAGTTTTGTCCCATCCCTTTGTCATTAATGTCACAAAGTTACATCCTTATACACCGTGTGTTCAAATATAACTAATAGTTTTAATGACTTAGTCCCTTAAATTATGCAGAAAACAAAAAGTAGAGTTATGCATTATTGTTATAATAATACTACCTTTTAATAATTGCCCACATCTCCATATTTACCATTACAGAGATCTTTATTTCTTCATACTGCCTTGACTTACTGAATAGTGTCCCTATACTTCAAATTGTAGGCCTGTTTTTAGCAATTTTTGCAAAACAGGGTATTGTGATAACCATCTCTCTTAGCTTTTGTTTATCTGAGGATGTCTTCATTTCTCCTTCACTTTAAAAAAACAGTTTTGCTAGATATAGAATTCGTCATTGACAGTATTTTTTTCTTTTAGAAATTTAAATGTACTGGTTCATTGCCTTCTGGCCTCCAAAGTTTCTAATGAAAAACCTGCTGATAATCTTATTAAGGATCCCAATTTTATTGCAATGAGTAGCTTCTCCTCTGCTACTTTTACATTTATCTCTTTGTCTTTTAATAGTTTGATTATAATATCCCTTGGTATGGGTCTCTTTAGGTTCATCCTAGTTGATGTTTATTCAGTTTCCTGAATGTCTGTATGCATTTTTTCCACGAATTTTGGCCATTATTTCTTGAATATTTTCTCCTCTTCTGTTTTTCACTCTTCTAACACATTGTGTAATTAGTTTGTTTGATGGTGTCCCACAGGTCTGTAAATTTCTGTTCATTTTTTTCTTTAATCTTATTACTTTCCAGTTCTCAGATTTAATAATTCCCATTGTCCTATCTTTAAGTTGCTGATTATTTCCTTCACCTGCTCAATTCAGCCTTTGAATTTCTCTAGTGAATTTTTTATTAGTTTTCTATCCCTCTATTGATATTTCCACTGTGTTCATCATCTTCTTCTCCACATCTTCTTTTATTTCTTTGAGTATCTTTAAGGCACTTGTTTTAAAGTCTTTGCCCAGTAGATCCATTAATAGGTCTTTTTTTGATATAGTTTCCGTTGATTTTTTTTCCCTTTAGATGGGCCATGTTTTTCTTTTCTTTTTCTTTTTTCTTTTTTTTTTTTTTTTTTTGCCTTGTGATTTTCTTGTTGTTGTTGAAAACTGTATATTTGAATCAAATAATATGGTAACTCTGAAAATCAGATTCTTCCTCCTCCTCAGAGTTTGATGATTGCTTTGTTTGTTTCTGTTGTAGTCAGTCTCTGTGCTGAGCATCAGCCTGAGGTATAAACTTGAGGTCTTCTCAGATGTTTGCCGAGGCTTTCCCTGGGTATGCGATATGACTGCTAGTTTCCCCTGTATGTTGATGTCCTAGTATTCAATGTCTGGCTGGCTTCCAAAACAGAAAGAGAAAGAAATGAAGGGAGAATAGAAAGGATGCCGACCTTTTAAATTGTTGGGAAGTCACTTCAGCCATACAACACAGGAGGCTAGGGTTGAGACAACAGTGGTTGCTATCTCTATGTCTGAACCTCTGTGATCAGAAGCAGTCACTTACAGCACATATTCCTGATATTTGGAGAACAGATTTCTTTTTTTGCCATCCTGGCTCCCACATGTGTGTGCAACCTACTCCAGGAATACATGCACGACTGCCTGTCCTGGGGCTGATGAGTGAGGGATGGGTGACTACTGCGTTCAGAGCTAAAATTGCCTGATACTAACCAAAATTTGCTGTCCAAGACTTGTCTTGGATGTTGAAAGCCTTCAAGAGACTCCAGAGTTCCAAAATAGTTGCATTGGACAGATTGTGCCTATGCAATTGTTGTCTAGGTGGAGAAACAGATTACTGGTGCTTTCTACTCATCCATTGTCCCAGAATTCTCTATCCAAAGTCATCTTTAAAGACAATGCAAAATGTTAACTAGCGTGTGTATGTAATATACATTCTTTATATTATAAAACCTTACAAAATGTCGTGATTTTGAAAGAATAGTGTAGGTAGTTAATGCTTCATAGTAAATGGGTCATTTGTACATTTTTGAGCAGTTAAATTATTATATAGCATTAGTCTGGCACACTATTGTCATTGATAGTTCCAAATAATATGCTGTGGGTGAGAATGTTTGCATTCCCTAATGCCATTCTATATTATAAACCAGGTGGGTTCTCCTGCATTGTTTCAGATAAATAACTATTGTTAAAAAATAAATTCATGCTGCCATACATCCCAGGACACCTTATACAGAATTGTAGATTATAATTGCACAAAATTGCGAATAGACACCTGCATTTATTCAAAACAAGGTGTCCCTTTGGATCTTCCAAAGCAAATTTTTGAATACCATATAGCTCATATTTTAAATTAGTTAATCCCAAACATATCCATTAAATTTGGAAAAAATCTGTCATGCTTTTATTATTATTATTATCATTATTTTTGCACAAAGAAGACAAACAGAATACTTTCTATCGATACCAGTATGGAAAGTATACTTATTGCAGTGTGGAAGTCAGGTGGCTCTGTGCTATGTATATATGTAACACAGAAACAAAAAAGCATAGTCAAATAAGTGATTTATAAAGACATGAAATAATATGAGTGACACTAGAGAAAATTAATGTGAAAAAACTACCATAGTACAATCTAAAATACCACATAAACTATCTGAAAACACCACCAACTTCTATTTACTTGATGAGCAGTGGTTTTACACAAGATAGTTACTTCTTTTGGGAAAAAGACATTTTCAGTGATTTGTCTAGCTTTACTGCTTATTATTTACAGGAAAATAAATGTTTAGTGCTATGTAGGATAAGATTCTATAGGATTATACTGCTTTGCAAAACAATTTTGGGAAATATAATTTCATATGTTTATCCAAATAATATTTTGATATGATTATTATTATTTTACATGTGAGGAAACTGATCACTTGCCAACTTGTTGACTTTCTCAAGGTCAGACCGAGAGAGAAGCAGATCCAAGATTTCCAGGTACATCTATCTGATTTCAAGTCCTGGATTATTGACACCACCAGCCTAAATATATGAACAAAATGTGGTTCTTGTCTTCAATAAAATTACAAATTAGCACTTATGGCATGAAGACAAAAACATACAATTGTAAGGAACCAATGATACTATTAACATTTAGTGTTGGCTGTGAGATAAAGGGCTAAAGTTAGATGTCAGCACCTTTGGCTACAACTCTGAAATGAATAACCACCACCACCAACATCTTCTTTGGCTGCAAATAACCATGCAGTATGCAAGCGTCTTTGGTATTCCCAGAGTCACAATTTCAGCTCTCTCTGTGGATCTGTAGACATACAGGACTGTAAAGACAAATGTCTCTGCCTGAAGAATTGGAACTTTTTGCAGATAACCAAGATTGCTGTGACCAGTGCTTTTAGGCCTTTTCTCCATGGGAAATTCTGTCACTTTACTTCAGTCTCTCATGCTTTTTTTTTTTTTTTTTAAGCTAAGATATCTCTGTTGAGAGTCAACGTGGCTTGTCCAGCAGCTGTCACTTTGCAGCAATCAATGGCCATATTTTATTGCTTTGGATTATATTTCCATGTAACCATTATCTCTAAATTCAACCTCCAGAAAAATCTTTGAGGTCTCTTGACAGAACATTATGTTGTTGAAATTAACTGAAGAATAGCAAAATAAAATTTGAACCTTTCCATATTTCCAATTTTTTGTGAAATTTAAAAGCATGTGGCAAAAGTAAATTAAAAGAATCATAGACTAGGGCTGGGCACAGTGGCTCACGCCTATAATCCCAGCACTTTGGGAGGCCGAGGCGGGCGGATCACGAGGTCAGGAGATTGAGACCATCCTGGCTAACACAGTGAAACCCTGTCTGTACTGAAATTACAGAAAATTAGCCTGGCATGGTGGCAGGCGCCTGTAGTCCCAGCTACTCAGGAGGCTGAGGCAGGAGAATGGCATGGACCCAGGAGGCGGAGCTGGCAATGAGCCGAGATCGCACCACTGCACTCCAGCCTGGGCAATAGAGCGAGACTCTCTCTCATCTCAAAAAAAAATAATCATAGGCTAACTTTGACATATAGCAAATATATGCTACCATAATTTATGGGGCTCATTTTATCAATAAATGTATATGGTCATACAAATTATATAATATATGTTATCTCATCATTTTTTATTAAAATAATGTGGGGCGTTAATTTGGGGAATGTTCATTAAGATAATATCTAAATGTTCAGTTAATATTTTTCAAAAAGAACATAAGATAAATAATATGCCAGTTTCTTACTTTTTTTTAATTAAAAAGAGATGAGCCAGCCACTACTTAGAGGAGTTGGTTCCCTGAGTTGGAACTAACAGGTATCTGTTACTTGATTATTTCATTTGATGGGGTCCAGAGCCTCAGCAACTGCTTTTCAAGATCAGAAATTCAGCTTCATTTGTGACCTCAGAGTGAATAAACTGCTTAGGCACTGACTTGCACAAACAAATATCTATACATATATCTATGTCTATGTGTATGTCTATGTGTATGTTTATGTGTATGTCCTCTCTATCTTGATCTTTATGTATATACATAACATCACATTTCACATCACAAGAGATATATAAATTTTATGGATACGCATAGATACCCATGCCAACATATAAGTGATCCTCCTGCCTGGTAGCAAAGCGCCTGAGTGGCTACATCATAATCAGAAGATCATTTAGTAGGTATAGAAACAGTAATAGGAGTACTATGGATTTGACAAACACTTAATTTAGGCCATGGAGAAGCTTAATAAATCACCCTGTCTGCTGAGTATGAAATTTCCTTCTGTTTTTCAGAATTATCATATCTCCCCTGTATCATGCTATATAAACACAATGAAATTTTGGCAATAGGCTCCACTTCCAGATTGTACAAGGAAATTATTCTGTATAAATGCATTATTTTCTGCAGGCATTTTGATATTAATGAATCAGTTATAGATTTTTTTTTTTACATGAATCAGCTGTCAGATATGCCTCCCTGGGGTGTTTATTCTGTTAACTTAAAAACCATTAAAAGGGCCAGAATCTAGTTTAAAGAGCATATTTATTTATTCATTTATTTATTGAGATAGGGTCTCACTCTGTCACCCAGGCTGGAATGCAGTGGCATGACCTTTTATTTATATTTATTTATTTATTTGGACAGGGTCTCTCTCTGTTGCCCAGGTTGGGGTGCAGTGGCTTGATCAAAGCTTACTACAGCCTTGACCTCCTGGGCTCAAGTGATCCTCCCACTTCAGACTACCTGAGTATCTGGGGCTACAGGTGCAAGCCACCACGTCCAGCTAGATTTTTTAAAAAACATTTTAATAGAAATGAGGTCTCACTGTGTTGCCCAGGCTGGTCTTAAACTCCTGAGCTCAAGTGTTTCTCCAGCCTCAGCCTCTCTAAGTGCTGGCATTACAGGTGTAAGCCACGGTGCCAAGCCCTTACAGAGTTTATTTAAGTGTAAAGATTGAGGACAGCCACCTGGGAAGTACAGATTTTAAAGAATGGAAGTCAGCATTTTCTAAGTATAGATGTTTGAGATTGTTTATATAGACAAAGCTTAGGAAAATTTAATAGAATTTTAATTTTTACTATAAGGCTCAATGCATAGTTATAATGGTCTGGTTAGGTGAGGTGGCCTTTTTTGGGGGGAAATCCATATTTAGTTTTTTATGTTGAAGATGTAATAGTCATGGGGTCTTGGGCATCCTCACATCTGAGCTTGGCAAATGGCAATAAAGAGGAAGTTAATTTACAATAAATTTCAGTGATTGGAAATGGTGCAGGTCTGATCTCTGTTCTCTCCTGGTCGTTTATAGAATAAAAACAGTGAGGAAGAGAGTTAATCTATAATTTTAGAAGCAGAAGTTGTAAAAATGTTACATGATTCAATCTAAAGGGCTTAACTTCTCCCTTGACATAATACATTTAAAGAGTCCTAAAATTTTATTCTCTTTTGCAATTTCCCTCACTTTTCTTGATTTCCTCTGCCACCCATTTATACCTACACCATCATGCTTTGATGCATCCCAGTTCTATATCCTGAGGTCTTTTTCATTTACATTTACATTTTTTTCTATTGGACAAGTATAAATTATACCAGAGAAATGCGGCCATATTTGGAATTCAGATGGCTTAGGGATATTATGTCTAAGTTTATCATAGTTTTACATGTTACCTCTGGATTGAAAAGAAAGAAATAACATCATATTACATCATGCATGACATTTTTTCAGAGACAGGACTGTGGGAGGCATTCGTTATTTGATAAAAGGTTTGCAAGAATTAACTGAGATTTTTTTTTTTTCTCTCTATGCCCTTTCACAGTGTGACTCTGCAGCTCCTTGCAAAATAGGTGTAATCTATTTTCCATACCCTCGGATTTGGTCTGGCTTTGTGGCTTGCTTTGGCAGAAATGACACTGGAAGTTCCAAGCCAGACCTCAAAAGGCCTTTCACAGTTTTGCTCTCACTTTTAAAAATTTACTTAGTTGCCATTAGAAAAATGGTGAGTGAACTCGTTGGATGACTGAAGACCTGTGGCTCAGTTGCCCTCATTTCACCAGCTAACAGCCAGCCAGCTCCCAAAACAGAGCTGTGTTGCTGACTGCCTGCTGAACAGATGAATGAATGAGCTCAGCTGAGGCCAAGAGAACCATCCAGCTGAACCTAACCAAAACTGCTGACTCACAGAATCTCTAGTTAAGTAAATGGTTGTTGTTTTAAGCCTCTAAATTTTGTATGGTTTGCTACTGTCATGAGCTGAATTGTGTCTGCTCCTCATTCATATGTTGAAATCCTAACTTCTGGTATCTCAGAATTACATTAACTGGTGATAGGGTAATTGCAGGTATAATTAGGTAAGGTTAGATGAGGTCACACTGTGCTAGGATGGGCTCTTAATTTAATCTGACGTGTTCTTATAAAGAAAGAGAGTTGGCTGGGTGTGGTGGCTCATGCCTATAATCTCAGCTCTTTGGGAGGCCAAGGAGGGTGGATCACCTGAGGGCAGGAGTTCCAGACCAGCCTGGCCAACATGGCAAAACCTCATCTCTACTAAAAATATAAAAATTAGCTGGGCGTGGTGATGGGTGCCTGTAATCCCAGCTACTTGGGAGGTTGAGGCAGGAGAACTGCTTGAACCCAAGAGGCGGAGGTTGCAGTGAGCAGAGATTGCGCCACTGCACTCCAGCCTGGACAACAGGAGCGAAACTCCATCTTAAAATAATAATAATACATATTTTTTAAAGTGAGAATTCAGATACAAACATGCACACAAGGAGAACACCATGTGTAGATTCAGGGTGATGCTTCTATAGGGCAAGGAATACTGTAGGTTGGCAGCAGACCAGCAGAAGCTAGGAGAAAGGCATGAAATTGATTCCCTCTCACAGGAACCAAACCTGACAACACCTTGTTCTTGGGCTTGTAGCCTCTGGAACTGTAAGACCATGATTTTATGGTTTTTAAGCCATCCAGTTTGTGCTTCTTTGTTGTGATGTCCCTAGCAAACTAATATAGTTATGCAAGAAAGGCTAATTCAGCCACATACTCATCTAAAGGAAATACACAACACAACCTTCACCCTCAAGGTGTTTAAATGTATTTTGAAATACATCTAAATATACATATTTGTATTAGCTCGTTCTCACGCTGCTATAAAGAACTGCCCGAGACTGGGTAATGTATAAAGGAAGGAGGTTTAATTGATTCATGGTTCTGCATTGCTGGGGAAGCTTCAGGAAACTTACAATCATGGTGGAAGGCAAAGGAGAAGCAGGACCTTCTTCACAGGGCGGCAGGGCAGAGTGAGTGCAAGTGAGATGACCAAGTACAAAGGGTGACCAGAGAACCTCCAACCAATCTGAGCACTGGGAGGAATGCACACTGGAGTGGAGCCTCGGAAAGTTTGCATTGTTTGCAGCAGGGATAGCCTCTCCTGTTCTGGGGTGGAACCTGGAATTCAATCTGCAAGGTGGGAAGCCTATACTAGCAGGACTCTCACTCTGCTGAGGGTCCCTGTTTCCCTTTTTTCCCCTTTTGCCCAATAAGTTCTATTTCTCTCACCCTTTGAAGTGTCTGCATGCCTAATATTTCATGGTCATGTGACAAGGACCCCATTTTCAGCTGAACTAATGAGAAAATCCTACAACATAAGCAGGGGAAATGCCAGATACTTATGAAACCATCAGATCTCCTGAGATTTACTCACCATCACAAGAACAGCAGTGGGTAAACCGCCCCCGTGATCCAATTACCTCCATCCTTGGTCCCACCCTTGATAAGCGGGGATTATGGAGATTACAATTCAAGATGAGATTTTGGGTGGGGACAATACCAAACCATATTAGTACTATTCAGAAAACTAAAAATATGTGCTATCTTGTAGTGTTGGTAGTGAATAATGAGGGCCATGTATTTTGCCATTATTTAGGGAAGGAAGAATTGACTGGGTATGTTGCAAGTCTTCATGTGAGAAATATGCTTGTGTGCCTGTATCTTAAAGAATAAAGAGATCCTGAAAAATGGAAAAGAGTAGAAGAGATGGTAGAAACAAAAGTCCAGGAGCTCAAATGAAGACTTGTTTGTGGAAAAATGCTTGAACCAAATCAACTATTTTAAAAATGGATTATATTGGGGAATTGAAGAAAATAAACATGCAGTTTGTAGGTATTATAGACTAAAAAGGCTCAAGATCTCATAAAGCTTAGTCACACCATTTAAACATTATAAGTACTGAAAAAGTTATGCATGGAAACTTTACACAAATAAACTTTAATTTGCAGATAAAATGTATGGGAGTGATAAAGATTAGTGAAGAAAAACCACTTATAAACTTCTCACCCCATTCTTGCTGATGAAATTCTGGAGAATGCTGGTAATTTATGGAAAAAAATGGCTGTCATTAACACATATTTGTAGGGCTTGATAAGTTATAACTGTCTTTTAGCTTTGGACAGGTGGTTTAATTTTGCCACCATTAGTTTTAAAAAATGGGACAGTTGGAAACAGTCCTGGTTTTCTGGAAAAATTTGAAGTTTAGATTTTAATTACTCTGAAGTTAAAGTGTTTGCAGAACATATAAATGAAAATAATCAGCCTTTAGTGAGCCATAGCTAACAGCAGAGGTCATAATTGATTGTGCATAGTTACAAATGTTTTAATTCAACTGCCTCTGTTTCCTCTAGGTCATTACATTTCAGTTAGTTAAATAGAAAAGTGCTAGAGAGGAGTCCATATTGAAACCAGCAGCGGAATTCTGCTCACATGTGCATGTCCAAGCAAGATGGTGTCCAAAGCAGCCAGGCACATTCTCTCATTTAGAAACGAGTGGCCCTACGAGCATTGTTCACAGAATTCTAAACACTTCACAATGAACAGGTACATGATTTCATGACCGGAAGAATGATGCATGTAGTTGCCAATCAGGAAAGCACATTCGTCAAAAATCAGCATTTGCCTTTTAGTGGGGAAAATACTAGAAACAACTATGTATTTTACATGTCTCTCAAAACTGGCAGTCACACATATATTTCCTATTTTACTTCAGTTTTACTCAGTCTGAAGGATAATTTCCTTTCTTTTAAAAATATCTTCTCAAGGTCTGCAATGTTAATTTGAATATAGGATGAGCAGTGCTATCCTAAATGACTCTTTCCAATATAGTTAAAAGATTTAGCTAACTATATTAGTGTCATGCAGTAACATACATTCCTGGCAGGATCTCACTTTTACATCATCTAATACATCTAGAAAACAGTTGGTGTGCCCTGCACTTAGGATCTTGCTGTACACCTTTTTTCAATAGTAATGAATAATGAACAAAAAAACACACAGCACAGCTGGAGAACCCAGTCATCTTGTTCAAATAAACTATCTTATTAAAAAGGGAAAATTCATGAATGCTATATAAAAATACATCCTAGTCAGGTGTGATGGTTCCCGCCTGTAATCCCAGCTACTCAAGAGACTGAGTCAGGAGGATTCCTTGAGCCCAGAAGTCCAAGACCACCCTGGACAACATAGTGAGATATCATTCGAAAAAACAAACGACAACAACAACAGCAAAAAACCCCTTTCTGGGAATTTCAACTCATGTAATTTTCTCAGAAACAAAACCTGAAGCTCTAAGAGAATTAGAGATTTTGAAGGAAATAGAAGAGCAGAAAACAGTATAGAGTGTGTAAGAAAGGTGAAATATTGGTGGAGGAGAAAGATAAATAGATGTTTTAGAAACAGAATTTGCTTCCAAAGATTATGGTAGGCAGATCTGGAATAATTGTTATATTATAAATATTAAGATAAAGAGGTTCATACTGGGAAAGTTTTCTAGGTTCACAATTCTCATACATTAGAACTTAGAAGTATTCTAAGCACGTGCTTCAATGCTCTTTCAAAACTCATTGTGGAGAAATCCATACACATACCATGTATATAACACAATAACATAAAGCCACTAGAGTTATGCATGTAATTGTGCTGGTCTTCTGGAATTATTTCTATAATTTCAAAGCCCAAAAAGCAAACCGTTCAACTGAATCAGAAGTTGAATAAATACCCCATATGTGTTTGTTATACATAATGGATGCTTTCTGTGTTTAACATTTAATGTATAAAGATAAATTTTCAAATGCTCCAAAATATTATCAATCCCTGTCATTTGTTATCACTGGTGCCACTGGTGCTGAATTCTTTATCATGATTCACATACACTGCATGCTCTCAAGGAAAAGCATTTCATAGCAGATCATTTATCCTGTACATTTAGTATATACAAATCTCTAAAGGAAGGCTGCATTTATGGTTAACAAGCTATGCATAAGGATTTTTAATTGTAACCATTACTATTCTGAATAAAGAGCAAATAAAAATTGAACTGTAGAAATCAAAACAACTATAGATTTTGGTTTAAATCAGTTATATTCATCATAGTACCCTAAATGGTGTTAAAAAATATTCTGATGGATATTCATAAACATGCTTTTAAAACAACTGGTTTTCTCTAGGATTTATAGGAGCTTATGGAAATATAATCATCAACTGTTGCATCTCTCTGTTGAAAAGGCATATTTTATTACCAGTTTCCTTCACTGGTTTATGATAACAAGAGTTTAGATGTGACCTCTCTTTAGTGATAATATGGACAAGTATTGGAGAACCAATAGGATATGGAAAAAAAAAAAAAAGAAAAAGTTGATGATCACACAAACTTTGTAATTTTGGCAACAAGCATCTAATCACAAGTATCTTTTATCTGTCATATTCTATCTCTGACCAGAGTATTTGTAATTAAGGAAGCAGAGATTACATCTGAATGTTTAAAAATACAACAGTGGCTGGGCATGATGGCTCATGCTTATCATCGCAGAACTTTGGGAAGCTGAGGTGGGAGGTCACTTGGGACTAGGAGTTTGAGACCAGGCTGGGCAACATAGTAAGACATCATGTCTACAAAAGAAACAACAACAAAAATCACAAACAGAAACTGATTTTGTGTGCTATATTTTTATCGATATGAAGGGAAGGAAGTGATGGTATTCATACTTTCAAAGAATGCCTGTGCCTATCTAAGTTTAAATATTTTATGTTTGTGATACCTAAGTTTAAATACCTTGTAAGTGTACCCATATTATTCATAAGGATTTAAACTTATGAATACATTTATCCATGCTGTTAAACTTATTCATAAGTTTAAATACCATATGGTAAGTGATATAGAGAAGTATTATTGAGTCTATAATAAGTTTGAGAAATAAACAGTTCAATTTCAATTGAGCCAGCCACTGAAAATCAACCAATTTTTCTTTGTAATGAGTTTAATATTTGTTTTCACCTAAAAACACATTTTATAAATGCAGATGCAGATCAAGACAGCAAGAACCTGTGATTTAATATTTATGTTATTTTTGCATTATTGTTTTGTATCAATATCTCTTTGACAAAGTCATGCAGAGCATGGGGTCATTAAGCTTTCCATTTACAAAATTAAAGAAAAATATGGAAAATAGCTTCAGTTTCCATGTGGCTTTGGCAAAAGAAAGCTGGATAATTTGTGATATTTTGTGCCAGTAACATTTTAGAGCTGGAGTCACATCAAGACCATTAAACATCTTTCATAAAAAATCATGAAAATCTGATCTCTAGCTTTTCTTTCTGTACTGTAGCTTTCAGAGCTTGATTTTCAGAGATGCCAAGCTGGATGTCAAAACATACAGCTGAATGTTCCTCTACTACAAAAGTCTCCAGCATGTGTAGAAATTTGGCTGAATTAGAAAACTAAATATGCCTATAGTTAAACATCTTGAAGCCTTTTTGTACTGAGCTTCTGGCACTTAATTTTGATGGCTCTGTCGTGTGCCAATTTCTAGTCAGGACTGTAGAAATTTACATTTGTCAACATTCTGCGATGCTATTTCCTACACATTTTATTCATTAGCTTATTGGTTGTTTCATTCATTTTTCTAAACCTGCAAGTGCCAGAAGGACATATGGATAGTTCCATGGGATATAATCATTTCTTCTCTTATGACTAGACATATTTGTTTTAGAATCAAAACAAAACCTAGCTGCTATTTTTTTTAACTTACTGTGAAAGACTATCATTTGTCAAAGTTCAAACTTTGAAGCAAACCTACTTTTTAGTTAGTATTCTTCGGCAAAAAAAAAGAAAGATTTCAAGATGATAGTAAGAAATAAATTACCATAACATTTAAATTTATAATAAAAACTTTTATTCCTTTAATAATTTCAATGTTTCTTTGAGTAAAAGAAAGATAATTTAACAATTCAGTTAGCCTTAAATAACATTATTTTATATATTCTAACTTTCTATATGTATGTATATTCTCAATTTTCTTGTAAGTTCCTTGAGAACAAGCATTTTTTTAAAAAAATATTATATAGTACTAGACACAATGTGACCACATAACACTCAAAACATATTTGTCACTTAGTTGGTTAGTTGAGCTTTAACTGGTCTTTTGAGACACAAAACCATTACATTTCCATATTACAAAAAGGAAAACTAATTAACAAATTATGAATCTATGATTACTTTTGAGGTTGGTCATAGTAGCTATGAAATATATGAGTAAACTTTTATTCCTTCATGTTAATTCATTATCCTAAGTATAAAAAGTTAACTTAATATTCCTGTAAAACCAGATTTAAATATTTGACTTCTTTTTCCACACATAAAACGACATAGATTTCAATGGAAAACAGTTGCCAGTTGAACATGTATTAATATGATGAAAATAAGAAAATTTGTAAGAGACAACCATGAGTCTAAATAATGACTTTGTTTCTTACCAGCTTTACAAATTGTTATAAGTTACTTAAAAGTCTCTAAGCCTCATCCATGCCCCTTATTGTTTTCTTTTTTAGGTAATTTAATGATATAATAATAATTGGCAAAATATACTTTGGGACTCAATACGGGTTTTTTCCCTTCCTTGGGATAATCAGAGGTCTAAATGCAATAGTTTTATAAACAATAGTTCACTCATTGTGAAAGAAAATGATTGACAAAAGTACAATTATATTTGAGAATAAAATATTATTAAATGATTTATTTTATCTAAATAATGTACAGGAAATTGTTAATAGCTGAAAGTAAGAATAATCAGTACAGGAAAAAAACGGCTTCTTAAGTAATTTAACTTAAAACAAAGACTAACATTTTAGAGAAGATAATATACAAATGGCTTATATGTTTTTCCCTAGAAATAAAACTAAAAATTGTAAAGAACATTTTAAATCATTTTTACCAATGATTTGTTTCAACCGAATGCCAAACCAATCAAAAAGTCACTCAAGTGATGATTTACATAATTTAAAGGTAAAATGTATGATGATATAATATGGCATATTTTAATTCATATTTGACTTTTAGTATGATCATAAAGGTTGCCATTTTTGAAAAAGAATATTGGAAGGCTTTATCAATTTTCTCAAGTTTCTAAATTAATCTTTGATGTATACATCATTGTCTTTTAATTTTATTATTTTCTTTTTTTTTTTGTATTTTGAAATTTTTTAATTTGTTATTTCTCGAGAATCCTTTGGGACTGTGTATCAAAACTTGTTATTTTTTTATTATTATTATTAGTATTATACCTTAGGTTTTATGGTACATGTGCGCAATGTGCAGGTTAGTTACATATGTATACATGTGCCATGCTGGTGCCAAGGTCTCACTGTGTTACCCAGACTGGAGTGCAGTGGCACAATCCTAGCTCACTGCAGCCTCAAACCTGTGGGCTCAAGGGGTCCTCCCACCTCAGCATCCAAAGTAGCTAAGACTACATGGGTGTGCACCACCACTCTCGGCTAATGTTTAAATTTTGTGTAGAGACTGGGGTCTTACTCTATTGTCCAGTCTGGTCTCATACTTCTGGCCTCAGGCAATCCTCCTGTCTCCCATGTGCTGGGATTACAGGCATGAGCCACCATGCCAGCCATGTTATTTGTCATTTTCTTTTAAGGCTTCATCTTCTTTTTTTTCTTCAATTGTCAGTTGGTCTCACATTGGAAGATACTGATTGTCAATAGCTTTAAATGTAATTCTTTTTTTCTTTTCAACACTTTCTTTGTCTTCACAGACCAAGATAGAAACATTGAAATTCAAAATTTGTATTTTCAATATACTAATTACAATTCCCATTACCATGACAGCATAGCAAAGATGTTAGTGTTAAGTGGTGTGTAAGGTGTGATTAGTGACTAATTTTATTAATTTATTAGTGGAAATGATCTGGTTAAGACAATTTTTCTTCCCTACATAAACTTCATAATTGTGGAAATTTGAATATTATAAAACAAGGAACTATTATTACATTGTATAATAGTAAATTTAATTTACTATTAAATTGTAATGAAAAATCAAGTTATAACTACAAACCTGGAAGCACTGGGGATTTGCTTCAACTTTGATTTAAACTGTCTTGGGGATGCAGAAGAATTGGAATTTCATAAGATAACAATAGAAGTTTGATCTTTTACCAACATATGCCCAATTTTCACAGTGGGATGCAAATATTTCTACTGAAATCTTAAACCTTGGCATATTTTGAATATGACAACATATTTTATTTTTAAAATATCTTTCTGCTTATGTTCAACTTTAGTTTTACTTAATGAAAATAAAGCAAAGTCAGTCAGTCAATGACTATTTATTGAAGATGTACCCTGAGCCAGGCACACTAATCTCTCCACCACATATGTTTTCACAAAACAGGGACAGACATTGCTTTCATGGGTTATGCAGAATCAAGGATGAAGAACTTCTGAGCCAGTGCTGGTTTTCATGTCACTTATTGCTTCTGCTCAGTTTCTCTTTCAGCTTCCCATCTGCCCAGCGAGACATGCCCCATCCCTGTCTAACACCCTTTTGCTCTCTAACCCCATGTCCTGTGAGTTCCTTGCTGTTTTATGGCCCTCAGTTTCTGAAGATTTCCTGCTGTCCCTAAATACACTGGTGTGCTTCTCTTGCAGGGATGCAGTTCTAGCTGCTTCCTCTGCCTAAAATACTCTTCCTACATATATGCAAATGTCTCACTCGCTCATCTCCTTCAATTTCTACTAAAATGACACCTCCTTGTTAAGTTCTTAACTGACCACCTTATTTAATGCTGCAACACCTGCCTCTTATCTCCATCTCTGCTTTATCTCTGTAGCACATGTTAATTTTTAGCACATGTGTGTTATACCTCTCATTTTCTCAATAGTTGTTTTTCCCCAACTGTATTATGAGCTCCATGAGGGGAACAATTTCATCTCTTTCTTCACCAATTTATCCCAGTAACTTCATACATGCTCAGTGAAGAAATCTGGATAGACAGACTGAATGAGTCAAACATCCATTCTCAGAACTACTTTAATTGTGTTTTAGATATTTGAATTAATAATCATCAGGAGCTTATAAAAGTGAGATAAATTGTAAACAATTTTTCTTATATATTTGAATATTAAGAAAAGGAAAAATCTTAAATGAAGAAAAAGGTCGTCATTTTGCTCTATCAGGAAATGAGCATAACAGATTTGCTAGTGGCTGCCTGAAGGGCCCCTCACATCAGAGTGTGCAGGTAAGCACAGAGACAGGGTGTGAGAGGGGAGCGCGGCTTCCACCCTCAGGCTCATCATCCATTGCCTCAGGATTGCTACTTTCATACCTGAGTTCCCTCTTACGAATCAACCTAGGAAGTAGTGTTTATGTGCTCTACACATGTGCAGAGATTTGTGCAGACCAAATTAGTAATTATTTGACTTAGAGGACGATATGCCTTAGTACAGTGGCAGAGGCAGTCAGTTGTGATGTCTAGCTCAAAGGGAATCAAAGACAGGCCATCAGCAGAGATTGAGGAAGCAGCATAAATCTGTTGCTTCCTGAAAAACACAAGGTAGACACAGATTTCTGACGGTGGCCCAAGGTATTTCCCTTTTAAGAAAATGTTTAATACATTTAGTAACAGATATGGGTTGAGTATATACACAGACCTATGCACACGTACACATGCACCTATGGACACATATGTATACATATAAATATATATACACATATATTTCAATGTATGTACATATATTAAACCAGATAAAGATCAAATATGCAAATAAATTAAACTTAAAATGTAAAATTATATATGCTATAGAGGCATTGCCAAGAATCAATTTATATGCCTATACACTTAAACCTAATTATTGCATATTAGAAGAGACAAATGCCCTTTATAATTAAGTAAAATAAAAAGTAATTTGAAACCGAGGGAACCTAAACAAGATCTTTGCATAATTCTTTAAGGCTGATTGTACACAAACTGGTCAGTAAAAATACTGGAAGCATACATTTAAACTTAATTTAAAGCATGCAATTATAGTATAATTATCTGGGAAGCAGCAAAGAAACAGCTTGTTTGAAGGATCTGAAATGGGCACACAAGGGAGGCTCCCTCTGGTGCCAAAGACTCAGGTTCTCTCCCTAACTGTGGTGCTCGTTAGCTGTGTTCTTCCTTGAATAGGGAATTTTAGTTTTACCTTTGTTTGTACAATAGCACAATTTATAAAATAAGAATAATCAAGTTCATTTTGTCTATATTAGAATTGAAACAGCTCAAAGGTGGTTTCTTTTTCTTAATTTTATTATTATTACACTTTAAGTTTTAGGGTACATGTGCACAATGTGCAGGTTAGTTACATATGTATACATGTGCCATGCTGGTGTGCTGCACCCATTAACTAGTCATTTAGCATTAGGTATATCTCCTAATGCTATCCCTCCCCCCTCCCCACCCGCACAACAGTCCCCAGAGTCTGATGTTCCCCTTCCTGTGTCCATGTGGTCTCATTGTTCAATTCCCACCTATGAGTGTTTGGTTTTTTGTCCTTGCAACAGTTTACTGAGAATGATGATTTCCAATTTCATACATGTCCCTACAAAGGACATGAACTCA
Organism: Pongo pygmaeus; assembly: GCF_028885625.2. Lineage (NCBI taxonomy): Eukaryota > Metazoa > Chordata > Mammalia > Primates > Hominidae > Pongo > Pongo pygmaeus. The sequence goes on from NC_072376.2 coordinate 78,850,621, forward strand.
TCATTTCTGATGGCTGCATAGTATTCCATGGTGTACATGTGCCACATTTTCTTAATTCAGTCTATCATTGTTGGACATTTGGGTTGGTTCCAAGTCTTTGCTATTGTGAATAACGCCGCAATAAACATACGTGTGCATGTGTCTTTATAGCAGCATGATTTATAGTCCTTTGGGTATATACCCACTAATGGGATGGCTGGGTCAAATGGTATTTCTAGTTCTAGATCCCTGAGGAATCGCCACACTGACTTCCACATTGGTTGAACTAGTTTACAGTCCCACCAACAGTGTAAAAGCGTTCCTATTTCTCCACATCCTCTCCAGCACCTGTTGTTTCCTGACTTTTTAATGATTGCCATTTTAACTGGTGTGAGATGGTGTCTCATTGTGGTTTTGATTTGCATTTCTCTGATGGCCAGTGATGGTGAGCATTTTTTCATGTGTTTTTTGGCTGCATAAATGTCTTCTTTTGAGAAGTGTCTGTTCATCTCCCTCGCCCACTTTTTGATGGGGTTGTTTGTTTTTTTCTTGTGAATTTGTTTGAGTTCATTGTAGATTCTGGATATTAGCCCTTTTCAGATGAGTAGGTTGCGCAAATTTCCTCCCATTTTGTAGGTTGCCTGTTCACTCTGATGGTAGTTTCTTTTGCTGTGCAGAAGCTCTTGAGTTTAATTAGATCCCATTTGTCAATTTTGGCTTTTGTTGCCATTGCTTTTGGTGTTCAAAGGTGGTTTCTATATCCCTGCACTGACTTGGATATCCTGTGGTTTTTCAGTCCTTGTTCCATCACTTATCAAATGTGTGACCTTAAAGCGGAGGGGACCCTATTTTCTGAATATGTTATGAATTGATACCAAATAAGATTTAGTGAGGACTGTAACAGATAAAATCTTACTTAGACACGCATATATTTATAAAGTACCTGGAACACTCTACGTATTGAACTACATTAAATATTTTTATTACTTACATTATGAATACTTCTTATTTATATTCTAAATGCTTACATTTTATAGTTTCACTTATATTTATTATACTTACATATGTTATTTGTATTTCATATTAATTAGTATATAAGAATATTTTATTACTACTAACATAAATGGTAAAGATATTGCTAGAATATTGGAGTAACTACAGTTGACATGATACTGTGCTAGTTATCCTTCACCTGATCATCCAGATCTCATTTCCACCTTTCCCTTCCTTTCTCTGCCCTCAGTTGACTTCTGGTTAAAAAGAGACATGCTCAGACAATCAAGGAAGAGAATTTTAGAAACGGAATTTTGCATTTATTTTATACTCAGCTGTGTACATCTAAGAAAACAGCCAACTGTAGGCAAAACCAACTCAGATGTTCATGTCTCAGTGGGTTCTGACAAAACTATTTCCTTCTTTACCTCTTTATTCTTGGAGGTGCTAACAGATTCACACAGTTGACAATCTGTTGGGGCTACGTTTTACCAACTCTGATCTGATTTCGTCCCTTATTTCTTCCCACAATTCTGTATGTAGTCCCTCTATATTCTGTGTGACTCTAATTGCCAGTATTCTGTTCTAGAAGTGGCCTTCAATAGAGGATTTTGGACTGGACTGGGAAATATATGCTTCACATTGATATCCTGAGCAGGCAGTATTATCATAATTATTCAAATGATTCTTATCAGAAGGAGCTAGCCAGCTTGCTTTAAGCAGACAGTAAGGGAAGGGTCCCCCAGAGAACCTGCTACCTGTTCCACAAGTGCTTACACCAGATGTTTTGTGCAGATAAGGGGAGTTGCAGAGTGGGGGAGGGGGCTCATCTGAACATGCCTGCAATGGAAAATTCCATTTCTTAACGCATGCACAGTAAGGGAAATAAATCAATATGGAGTGGCTCAGACTAAGGGCCCATGTGCACCCTGGAAGGGCAGGTGGAGCCACCAGGAATTCACACCCTATACAAATAAGGAACTCAGCCCCTTCAGCTTGGATATATAAAAGCCCTTGTATTCAGTTGTGAAGGGGGGCAACCAACAACCTGCTTTCAGGACCCCTCCTTTAGCTGAGAGCTTTCCTTTTCACTTAATAAATTCTACTGCACTCACTATTTGAGTGTCTATGTGCCTCTTTCTTCCTTGTTGTGAGACGAGAACACAGACCTTGCTGAGCTAAGGAGCAAAAAACCCTGCATCATCGTGAGGTGGAAGGGAAAGTTTTTGGAGATTAAGCGCCCATTGTATCTGATGGCAGCGGAGATAATAAATGCTGTGAGTATTAGCATTTATATAAACAAGTTGCCTCTGAATACACTGGATGGTTTACAAAACAACAACAAAACAACAAAGTGGGGCTTGAATTCCTAGCACCGAACTGCTAAGTGGAGATTCCTAGAAGAAAACTTCTATGATGATCTTTAAAATAACCTTTAGTGTTTCTTGTATTTGTAGGACATATGTGATTAAAGATCAGATCTGAAATATAATACTGCAAAATCAGTTAAATACAGGACTTCACAAGTTTTATGTTAGTTAAAGCACTGATTGGGAAAGAATGGAACCTTGAGGCTTGGAATAAGCATATATGAACAGACAGATAAAACAGAGGATTGTGAACAACCTACTATCCCTGAAGCTTCCTTGCCAGAGATAGCTACCTATTCTCTCCTATCTGATAATTGCAAAGAGATGTTTAATGACTTCACCTGGGACAGATATCCCCTCCTTTCAAAGTGTCCATGTACAGGCTTTCTCAGCCAGGGTCCAGCAAGAGAATTAAGTCTTATGGAAAATTATGCGAGTGACTATTTCCTCAAATTCCCCAAGGATTGTATATAGCTAGTCCCATCATAGATGGATAGGAAGTAAGTTACTTCATCACATACAACAAATTCCTTAGGGCACTGGAGCTTAATTTTCTCTTGGAACCCCCAAGTGTGAATGCTTGGTTTTTGATCCAATGAGAGTCCCCCAGAAGGGAACATCAAGGTGTTTTCTGGGAGAAACAGATGTCAAAGGAATTGGAAGCACACGCTACTTTGTATCAGAACAAGCCAGGGGAGCAACTGTAGGAATGGATTCCAACCAAATAAACAGAAAAAGTTACTATTTAAAGTTGGGTTGGTTCAAATTTTTTGATACAGTTGCATTAATGTTGGATTTTGAATTTAATTTTTCAGCTCAAATGGGGGCCTCTAACAGTTTGTTTTGAGATCTCTTTGAAGGTTAGAGCTTATAGCCTATTTTTAATACAATTCACATACTAGAATTCCCTTGGAATAATACAAAGCAAGGAATAAGTTTAAAGAAATTGTCATGTTAGGATAAATTTTGTAAGCACAACTTGCTCACCCATTCTACAAGCCGAAATGTTCAAGAGTACAACTGAATGTTCAAATGTTTCATCAATAGACTTGAAATCTCTGATTTCAAAGGCTTAATTATCAGAGATAAGATGGGTGCAATTACTGCCACAGAGAACATGGATAATGTATCAGTGAGAATGTTTGGACCTACATGGAACTTTGAAGGTGGCAACCTGAGCATGGGTTCTCAAAAAATGAAAGTGGTAAGCAGCCTATCATGGTACCCTTTTGTCTGATGATTCTGTTGGGTAGAAGCCTGATTCAGGTTGGTACAGAGGAAACATGTGGAAGCTTATCTACTTTATATACTTAAGCCAGTTCTTAGACCTGAGTCCCATTAATGAGGCCATGCTGGGTCACCTGGATAAAGATTCTGCAATGTGGATACAGAAGTATAGTGTAAACATTGAGGAACCTGTGACCATTTTCTTTAGTGACTATGCACTGTGGAACGGGTAATACTGACATATTTTAGGGATTGATAGATATTGCTACCATGTTCCACTGCCCCAAATGGGAGTTCCTTCGAGGAGCAATGACAAAAGAAAAGCTAACCTGAAATTTCCAGGGACTCCAATAGGCTTTTATACACAACTTATACCTTGTTTCTAGTTTCTGAATGTGTAGTTGTTATAGATACATTTATTAACTCATAGAATATGCACATTGGATTCTTAACTTACTGTGTTAGTACTACTATAGTAGTAAATGCTGAGTGAAATCCCATGCACTGGCCCTCCAACACACACACACACACACACACACACATACAGACACGTGCACATGTGCAAATAGTGAACCACAGTGGTATTGCATCTCTGGAGGGTTTGCAAAGATTGATGCCATCATGAAATCTTGAAAGATGAAGACATAATGATTCCAGTTGCTTATCTGTTCTACCTGGTAGTTTGTCCTGTGTAAAAGCCAGATGGTTTTTGGAGAAATACATTGAACTATTTAAAGTTGAATCAGGTGGGGAAACCAAAGTGGCTGCCATTTCAGATGTAACAGTATGGAAAGAAAGCAACACAGTCCATAGTATCTGGTATGCAACTATTACTGAGGCAAATGTATCCTTCTGAAATCCAATTTCTGAAAACATAAAGAAGCAGTTTACCTTAGCTTGGCAGGAAAATCAGTAGAGCTGCATTGCTTTGATTTGGACTATGTCAACCCTGGTAATGTGGTCTCGACAGGCCTGTCTCACCTTGATATTCCACAGAATATACCCCAGGATCAATGTCGATGGCCTCATGCTGAACGAATCTAATGCACAAGAAATGCCAAGTTTCTGAATATCAAGTTGCTTAGACACATGAGACAGTGGGTGATAGACTCATGACAATTCAGAGCCTGCCATGTAGTTTCTGTCACATAAGGGCTGGTGTTCTGCATCATGATGTATAATCTTGTCGGAAATTAAAGACGAATAGCTGCACCTCAATGAGCAGACCTTTCTGACAGGTCCTTTCCATGTACTGAACTAACCACTACCCCATCTACAAGTTACTTGTATGACTCAAAGTATTGAGTAGAACCCAGAGTGAAAGAGCTCTGCAGGAGGCCTAGCCCCTATGCTTTGTAGTCTTGCCCTAACTATTCAGTAGTAACTGAGACTGGATCATTGCTTCCCCACTTCACTGTCAGGGATCTTGTAATTGCTGTGCCTCTCCAAGACTATAGCTCCCGTAGGGCAGTCCCTACTTGTGGTGGCTCATTTTATGTGTCAACTTAGCTGGACCACAGTGCCCAGATATCTGAGGCTAACCACTATTTCGGATGTTTCTGTAAGATTGTTCTTGGATGAAATTTACATTTAAGTTGGATGACTTTGAGTAAAGCAGATTGCCCTCCATAATGTGGGTGGGCCTCATCCAATCAGCTGAAGGCCTGTATAGATGAAAAGACAGCTCTCCCCAAGCACAAGGGAATTCTGCTAGCAGAATACCTTCAGACCTCATCTGCAATGTTGGGTCATCCTGGTTTGCCAACAGACTGCCTTTGGACTTGAGTTACATCTCTTTCTTGAGTCTCCAGCCAGCCAGACTAGCCCATCTGATATTAGACTCACCAATTCTGTACAATCACATAGGCCAGTTATTTAAATAAATCTCTTTATACATACACCCACAAACAGACACACACATCCTATTGCTTCTGTTTCTCTGAAGAACAGTGGCTAATACAGTCTCTGAAGAACCCTGGCTAATAAATATTTGTGTATGTGTGTGCGTGTGTATATATATATATACACATATATATATATATACACACACACATATATATATATATATTTCCCTAGTGAGATTTAATAACACTATTTTCTTCTCTAATTCCTTCCACCCAAGGAATCAATACTGCTTTCTGCTTTGTGTAGCATAGGCATCTCACTTTTCCCTGTTCAACCTTGTCCAGAAGTCTACAAGGATTCTCTTCATTTGAGTTTCTTTTAAACTTTCTAGGGTAAGTTCATGTGTATGTGGACCCCTGGCTGAGAGATGCCTTATCATATTTCTATTACTTTATTTTTTAAAGTTTCAACATGTTATGTGTTGGGTCCCTAGCACACTCATGCTTTGGGAGTCATATCTTTAAATGGATTTCTCTGCAGAGATACACAAATTTCTTTGTGGACTAATTAAAATTCCTCTAGGTAACATGTGCTAACCACTATGTTCATTATCACAAAACTTATGCATTAAGAATCGAATTAAGTTCACTTGTTAATTTTCCATTTGCAATTTGAACAATTGATTTGGCAGTTTCAGACAAATGAGTAATAAATTCAGCAGTTAACATTTAAAATAAAATTTAAATAATTTGAATATTAAGTAAACTGAGCATACTTAGGAAATGAAATATGTGAGCATATTTTGTGTCAAACCTATATTTGCCTTATTGGATAATAATCGTATTTGGAAAAATTAAAAAAATATATAATTTCAAATGGCGAATGCCCCTTGAACCTGTATGATGACAAGAATACATAAAAATACACTGAAGAGGCATAACTTTTTATTGCTGTCAAGTTTTAAAATGATTACAAGAACATAAAATTCATTTGGGAACTTGTCACAATTAGAAGTCTTGCTCCTCAGGGGAAAATGGTAATTTAGAAAGCAGGAGTTTCTTATAAACTAAAAAGATTCACGTGATTCATTAATGTCCATTATTTCATGAGTAAAGAAAATAGATCTTTAGGATCTCTAATTGAATGGAACTGATAGATTTCCAAGGCAAACACAATGATACTTTTAAAGAATTATGGCTGTGATTGGGTTTTAGTGATAATGTTGGATGATTAACTCACTACCTACAACGCAACCAAGAGTATGTCAACGTCTGAATTATTTCAGATTTCTATATCTGTACACCGTTCAGCTCATATTTTTAAATACCAAAAGCAAATAACATAGTCTGTCTTCTTTCCATTTATGTATGTATGTATGTTGTTTTTTCTTTACTATGTCTTTATGGCAGGAGGGCCTCCGACTGGAACTCATCTGATCTTATAGCATAGTCTAGGGACAGACAAATTGATGGCTTATCAGTCAGCATAAGACAGCAATCCAGGAGAGCAAAATGGCCCTATATTGTTTGTACTTCTACGCACTAACAATATCTCTCCTTCCAGAGATCAAAAGTATAGGACTCTATGAAATGATTGCTAATGTCAACATTCAATACTCCCACCTCCATCTTACAGTCCAGCAATAACAATATACGCAAAAAAAAAACTATTTTATAAACAACTTTGAGGACTCATGTGTACATCTAATTCCCCACCTCAATAACCACAATTAGGCTTTTGATATGAATGATACTAAATGATTTTTCTCAAGTAAAGATTCAGGGAGATTTCATGATTCACTCCCTCACCTTCCATATGCAAATACACCCAAGTCCAATTCATTCTCTCCCTTTTCTTCTGTTTTCTCATCTTTGTTCCATTGTCTTTACCTGAGCTCACTCACCATTATTCCTTTTTTGAACCATTTCAATAGCTTCATAACTTATACCTCCTATTCACTAAAAGTTCCATATAATCTACTTTCTACTCTAGTAGAATATATATTCAAAAACTGTGAATAACTCCCACTTCAGAAACTCTGTATTTCCCTCCTAGTATCCCTATGATCAAGAGTGAAATCTTACTAAGTCTAAGACATGATTTCCATTTAGTCTACTTTAACCTTTCCAGCAAGAGTCCACTTCGCTCATCATCCTGAAGCCATACTGGACTTGTTTCTCACTATAGAGTCTTTACAGAAATAATTCCCTTAGTCTGGAGAACTCAAACTTATTTTTCAAGTCTTAGCCTAAATGTCATTTCCTCCAGCAAGTTTTCCTGCCCTTCAGTCTGGGATAAAATTTCCTGATGTATTCTCTGGTAGCATCTTGAAAATGTTAAGCTTACCTTTCTGGGTGCTTGCTTGATGCCTGTCTTCCTTCCTGAGTGAATGCCAGAGCACTATGCACACCTCTTGCTCTCAGCTCAATGCATTACATATTGTAGGTATTAAATTTCTTTTTAATCAACAAAGTTTTCATCAATTTCTCTCAGAGCTGTATCACAGAACTATAATATAATGAACACTCAGGTTTTGAAGAAAATTAATGTAAGAAGTAGTCTTTTGAAGAATACCTTTTTGTTACTTTGAAAGTCTGATTTTGAATAACATACCCAATGAGCTTTTCTGTCTTTCATATAAAGAAGTTTACATTTTTAAATATTACATTAATTATTTTGATAGCGAGTCTATTTTGCTCTCGTTGCCAGTAAGCTTAGATATGCTTGCTGTTCAGAATTTTTTCTGAACGATTGTTGCTCTTACTCAAGATTTTCTAGCACAATTACACTTACTCTTTTTCCTCCCCTTTACCCCTTCAATTACTACTCAATTGTTTTAATGGGTGTTTTAAATCGGTATTCTTTATTGTACTCAACCTCTGATCCTTTTTGGAATTAAGCACAATATAAATGATAAATTAACAACAGTTGAAAACCGATTTCAGTGTTAAACAATTCCTCCAGCACCATTTCTCATATAACTTACTCTTATAACGAAGTCTCTCCAATAATTTACAATCTTCTTTGGAAGTTATCCTTTAACCTAAAAATTGAAACAGAAGGCATAAGAGAATTTCTCAGGCTTTTCAATAGTCACAATTTACAAAAATAGTAAATGCAGCTATTTCTGCTTACCCAATATAATATTTCTGTAAAACAGTACATACTACAAAGACATATACTAATAATCGTAAGGTTTAATGAAAAAAATAAGGCTGAAAGTAGACCATTCAGGACCTGTGCAACAGAGAACAAACAGAAACAATAACAGTTCTAATGCTAGTGACATTTAAATGACATCATAAAGTCCTGATAAATAAAGGGATTCAAAAATCAATATATGATTTAACTTCAGAAACAATATGAAAGTAACTTGATGGAAGAGGTGAAACTGCCTTGCAAAGTTATTGCAGTAATAGAGATCTGACATGGCTGGTTCTATCTTGCTTCTAACCTCACAGGCTGGCTATCTTTGCGTATTCCTGCGCATGGGCCAAACTAACTTTGGAGGCAATTTGATTAATTGCTTAGATGATAATAGCCCTTCCCCAAAACTACACTGCTCTCATAAAACTAATGAAAGACAATCAATTTAGGAGGATGGGAGGGGTCTGATTTCTACTAAGATATAGGCGTAAATAATTACCAGCCATTATTCTGGAGGTCATGAAATTTGTAGCTTCCCCAGTTACTTCTGCAGATAACATCACAATTGTAGAACCCAAGGTTGGCCTTTTGAGATGTCTTTTCAGGCTTTTGCCTTTCTGTCAACCTGATGGCCTCACCCTGACTCACCAACTGTCTTGTGGCCTTTACCCAGGAACCAACTCAATGCAAGAGGACAGCTTTAACTCCCTGTAATTTCATCTCTAACTCAACCGATCAGCACTCTCCACTACCTAGCCCGCTACTCACCAAACTGTCTTTGAAAAAATCCTAACCTGGTAGCCTTCAGTGAGATTGACTTGAGTAATAATTTTCTCTCCTGCAATGGCGTGGCCGGCCTCCTGTCAATTAAACCCTTTCTTTACTGCAATGCCATATTCTCAGTGGATGGATTTTGTCTGTGTAGTGGACAGGAAGAACTCACCAGGCAGTTAGAGAGTCAATAAGGAGGGGCTAAGGATGCTGATTATGAAGACAAACCACGAAATTTACAAAATTCAGGGAGAACTTTCCAGTAAATTTTTTCAAGAGAAATCACTGGACTGCACTGAGACAAAGCAAAGAATCCAGAGTGAAATGGCATCGTACAATAAGTACTACGTCCCCAGGCAACTTGCTGAGTTTAGCTCTGTTAGGGTACATGGTTCTAATCTGCTGTAACTACCTGCTGTTACTACTCGATAGTTTGATAGTTACCCATGATAACTATCTGATACATAATGTTCACTTGCTGGGAAAAATTGTGTATTACTTAATGCAACTTCCAAGTTTAATAGGTATTATCCCCCTATTTACCAAACTCTCATGTCCTAATTTTCATTACCAAACTATGTTTGGAGACAGACAGGACAGACTATCTCTAATCTTTGCTCTAGAGGAACTAATGAATATAAAAGTAGTTTGAAGTGGTGCTTTTCAAATTGTAATATTCATACAAATCACCTGGAGATCTTGTTAAAAAGCAAATTCAGAGTCAGATTCAGTTCGTCTGGGGGGTGCCTGAGGTTTTGCATTTCTAATAAGCTCCTAGGTGATGCATATACTCTTGGTCCAAGAGCATACTTTGAGTAGCAAGAGTTCAAAGCAGCAGTCTCCAGCAGGAATATAATATGAAGCACATATGCCATTTTCAGTAGTTCCATTAAAAAATAAAAATCAATAGGTAAAATTAATATTGACAATATATTTTCTTTAACCTAATATCCAAAATATTATTATTTCAACATGGAATCAATATAAACATTTTACTGAAATATTTTGTATTATTTTTCATATATCTTTATTTGAATGTTGCATCTTCATCAGAAGCAGCTGATCTATGTAGGTTTCATAAAATTTACGGTTGAAAAGTGGATTCACATCTCCAGCTGTTCCAAACATATTTAAGAGTTTCTAATAACTGATTTCAATATCAGTTTTTAAAATTAAATTTACACTTATTAAATTTGGTACCTAAGTTACCACATTTGAAATGCTTAGTTGTCATATGTGGCTAGTGCCTGCTCTGTTAGATGGCACAGAGATATAGAATATTGGAACAGGATAGTTTATGGTCAGTTTCAGAAAACAAGATCCAATTTCTCTTTCAGTGAATACTATTTGAACCTCTAATATGTGCCAGATATTTTGCTGAGTGCCTCAGTTAGATAAACTAAATGAAGAGAAACTTAATTTTAAGGCTGTAAACATAACTTATGAAATCCAGGAGCAGGAATTCAGCTGGGTCTCAGTGGTTGGGTTTCACAAAATGTAAAACCAATAGGAAATGTATTTTCATTTTTTTCAGGCCCCACTTAGAAAGAACATATTTCTTTTTCTTACTCCCTGCAGGAAAACATCTGTCTCCTCTCTTCATCCACATGGAGTGTGAAGGACATTTATCCCCAGACTCCTCAGATTACTGGTTATTGACATATTGTCCTTCAGAGCTAAGCCCAGCCTTTTTCTCTTCTCTGTGATGCTAAAGCTGGGGTCTGCAAATTGTGTTATCAGACTTACTTCCTAGGTGGCACCAGGTTTTTGCCTAGACTGTGGAGGAAGAGATAAAGGCAGGAAGATAGGAGAAGTGATTTTTATTTTTGTTCCCTGTCACTTTTACTTTGGCAACAGAAAATGACTATGGCTCCATTTTCTGTACTATTTTAGCACCCTTATTAGCACGTATGCCCCTAATAGGTGTTATTTCCCGCTAGATCCCATCCTTCTCTTATCAGAACAAGCCACATGGCATCGTCTTAAGATGTATAAGTTTGTCTGAGCTCCTAAATTCCAATAACACCATCTCTTCACTTCTGTCTATGGGTGTTAACTTCAGAGTGAACTCAAGTCTTATGGGTGGTAGTTCCTGCTTAGTTACTAATACAAGAGTTAGCTCAGCTCTGCAGGTGGTATCTGGTTTGTGAAGTTGATAATATGGGTTTTGTTTTTTGTTCTTTCAGTCCTCTAATATTTGAATATTCAATCTATTGTATTAAATCCCTTGTTTTAAAAATGCATCAAACGGTTTCTGTATTCCTAACTCATTCTGACTAATACACTTGGTGTAGAGAAAAACTCACTGCAAACCCTCAATTCAAATTCCAAAAAACAGAAGAGAGACTCTCACTACCCTCTATTGTGTTAGGTGTCCATTCTGATATAATCCACTGCAGCAAAGGCACCTTTTTTATGTATTTTTAAAAATGGTTGCCAGAACCCACCTGTATAATGTTGCAGTTGGAAATTGTTCCTAGAGAGGGAAATAATTAGCCACGAAGATATCTCAAAATATTTGTGCCTAAATGATAATTATATATTTAAAGCTCTATATACTTGGTTAGATTAATTAGATAGCCTAGATTCACTTAGTCATCTATTAGTCAGTTAAACAAATTATAGCAACTTTCACCTACAGAATAATTCCATTTTTACTTCTAGACTGTCACAATTTAAAAAAAAAATCTTTTACCAGATGTTTTCTGATATTTTAAAATCATGGTGATATTTATGTAAATAAAATACAATTTAATTCCCCCTTTAGTTAATATTTCTTTTTTATATTTGTAGAAATATTCCTCAAAATAATTTCCTGTGTGAAATTCTTGTTTCTAATGCCTTTCCTTACATCTGCCATCGAACTCACTGATTTCAGGAATTCATCTTCAGATCGATATAGAAATTGCTGTGTCAAGTCAACCATGACCTCTCTGTTATTTAGCCCAGTCTTACTTGACCCATCAGCATCACATATACCCTTGATCAAACCTTCCCACTGAACCACTTTCTTCACGTGGCTTATAAGCCATGGCATTCCTCCTGCTTTCCCTTTTCCTGCATGTACCATCTTTGTCTCCTTATCATCTAAATTCTAGGATGCCCCAGAATTTAGTCCTTGGACTGCTCCTTGCTCTGTATTCACTCTGTAACCTCGTCAATTCACTTAGTTTTAAATAGGCTGACAAGTCCCAAATCTATACCTTCAGCCCAGAATTTTTCCCTGAATTCCAGACTCATATATCTATCCAATCTTTGAATCCACTTGAATGTTTAACAGGCTTGTCAAGTTTACAAAGCTACTCAAAATATCTTGCGAAAAATAAATATTTAAATGCAATGTTTAAAAAAGCTTTTCTTTGCTCAAACCCAAACCTGTCCCTTCTGCTCATTGCCTTCCCCACTTTAATAATGTCAACTCGTATTTCCAATTACATGGCCTAAAGCCTGAGCTGTAACCTCACTCTTGTTTATCTTTTATACTCACATCTAAGCTGAACAAATCCTGCTGGGTCTACCATCAAAACATATGCCAAAACTGGCCGCTTCTTTCCACCACTCACAGTTCCACTGTCCTAATGCAAGCCAACAATAGTTCTTAAAAAGATCATTTTATAGCTTCCTGATTGCTGTCTCTCTGTTTACCTTGACCCTTGGAGCCCATTTCAAACACAACTGATATACTCAGTCTTTATTTTTTAACACACACTTATATACTCCTTATCATGTGCTTTGTATATATCAGCGCATTTAATATTTATCGTATTTCCATGAAGTAGATACAAGTATGGTCTCCCACGAGATGAGTTAGCCACAGTAAGGCTAAGTTAATCAACTGGGACTCTATAGTTAAATAATGTCAGAGGTGGTATTCAAGCCTGGGCTCTGGTACCAGAGTCCATTCTCTTAACCGCTAAACTAAACTACAACACTTATTCCAACAAATATCGGATCATGTCAGTCATTGGATCTAAACTCTCAAATGAATTCCCCGAGCACAGTTTAAAAGGCCTTGTATGAGCTGGTCCTTGGTCACCTTTGGTCTCACACCCAGTTCACACTCAACTCCAGAGGCTGTTCTCTCTGCGTGGAATTCTTTTTCCCAAATGTCTACACGGTCTGTTCATTCACTTTTATCAGGTCTATATTTGAGTACAGTCATCTCAGGGGGATTGGTTCCAGGACCCTGTGCATACCAAAATTTAAGGATGCTCAAGTCCCTGATATAAAATGTGTAGTATTTGCATATAACCTACACACATATTTCCATATACTCTAAGTCATTTCTAGAGTACTTATCTAATACAATATTGTTTTTATTTGTATTTTTGTATTTCCCCAGTTGGTTGAATCTGCAGCTGCAGAACTTGCAGATAAGGAGGGCTGATTTTACCCGTTTCTCAATGAAGCTTTTTTTTATCCATTTGTCTAAAATTTCCCACCCTCAACTCACTGTTCTGCTTCACTTATATAATTTTTCCTGGGCACTTTCTAACACACAATTGTTTTGAGTATTTCCCTTAGTTTTTGTCTCTCCCACCATCACGATGCAGTTTTCATGAAGCAGGATTTTTTTTTTTTTTCTTAACTGCTATATCCTCAGTTCTGGGCAAATAACTGGTGTTTGATTTGTGCAATGAATACTTAAAAATGAAAAAAAGATATGGGGATTTATCTAACTGACAACTGTCATTTGAAAATATCAAATCCTATTTTGCATACATGTATGACTTCTGTATTTACAATGTTTCATACTTTGTCTTCTGAAGTATTCATTAAAGAGAGGGGTCTTAGTCATAAAGGGTTTCAATACTCAGGCACAAAGTACTATCAAAAGAATTGGGGGCATTGAAAGAAAATATTTGGAAGTGAAAGAATTGTATGACTAGAGAGTAATAAGCACAGGAACTACTCTGGATCTCCCATGACATTGGCTTAAAAGGTAAAAGCAGCACCTGGTTCATGGATGGGTCAGAGATGCTCCTGATATTTTAAAATGTGTTTTTCTTCAATAACGAGATTCTGGTAGGGAGGCTGTGTGTAGCCAGCCTCCCTACCAAAATATCATCATGTTTTGATGATCCAAATCTGATTACTACTGTTTTCTACCATGTAAATAGTGGGTGATATATCAATACATTTTAAGTTCAGGAACAAACTAAAAGAAAAAAAAATGGAAGTAACAGAGAGAAGAAAGCAGGAAAAGAGAGTGAGAGAAAAAGAACAAAAAAAGACCTTAGATCTATACTCATGGAATATTGGAAAGAGACATTTTAGAAATTCAAGGAATTTTACATAAACTCCAAAAAATATAAATCTTTTAATTTTACCATTGAGCTAAGGAGTTTTAGAGGTAAAAAAAAAAATTGCAGTGGTAATTGACCATTTTCAAAGTTCCCTATGTTTCTTCCAGTTCTTTGAATGTACAAGCTATTCAGCTAATAGAAGTTCCCTTGAGATTAGCTCTCAGACTTGTCCTGGGTTCCCTGGACTAAGTTTTTTTTTTTTTTTTTTTTTTTTTTTTCATGATTCTGTGTATGTTTCCATCTTTAAAAGAAGGAGGGATTTTAACTCATTTAGTCATTAGTGTAAGTCTCTATGTTTGTTTCCACCATTGAAAGAAAGAGGAATTTTAACGCATTTAGTCATTAGTGCAAGCCTGGAATACATGTTTTTATTTTGTTTAAGCTAAAAAATTAAAAATAGACACATTTAGAAAAACAAAATTGAACCAATAATACACAGTAGTAATGCCCTTATACTCGATTAACATATGGTAGAAGGTAGTTAATAAGACTGTTTTCCAAATTTTGGCTGCTGTCCACATGTGGATGAAAATAAATCAGACTTCATAGTACTAAAAAAAAAGTCACTTTGCTCCTCTGTCATTTCTTATTTAATAAGCCACTATAATTAAACTAGCTGGGATAAGTAAACTTGTTTAATGCTTTGGGAAGTTTACAGCAACAATTTAAGGGACAGAATCAGTACATTTCTAGTTTCCCTTCCAGCTAACAGATGTGCAATCATACCAGAATTGTATATTTTTTCTTTAAATAGTAGTAAATTTAGTTCTTTCTCTTCCTTAAAGTACAAAACAAGATAAAATCCCTTATCAAATTTTCTTGCAGTTTCAAGAGTGATGTGCTGTGGCTCCCATCACTGTGTGTTTTCTGTCACTATTGAGTAATTCAGAATAAAACAAAGGTGTGTGAATAGCCAGACAGATGTATATTTGACACTTCTGAAAGCAAACAGGATTTGGTTGGCATGCAGTCTCTTATTTTCTCTAGGGATCTGAGAACAGTAGAGGAATTTAATTTTGTAGGACAGTGTAAAAGTTTCTAAAATATATTTTATACAATATATATATAAGACAGTCATTGATTCACTGAAATAAGAAAAAGGGATTAACAACTGAATTATCTATGATGCAGTTATCCATTTTCAGGCAGACCCTTATGGCAACAAAGAATGTAAAAATACAACAATCATCTATAAACTAACCAAGGACATTCTTCATTCTGTTGAGATGACATGTTTGACAGTTGTTGGTGCTACAAGATCTATGGAAGTATTGTCCATAAGTTTCAGAGCATAAAAAATTGCACAGCAAGAAGCTGCAAGAGTAAAATTCAATTCTTAACATTGCGTAAAATAAAAAGACATTTTCCTTTGAACTGTGCCTTTTTTACCTGAATCTTTAGTGGAAAATATGTTAGTTTAAATGTAGTAAAGAAAAGTTACGGCATATCAGAAGATTCACCGTTTGTAAGTTTTACTTGAAAGTTTAGATATTAAATAAAGTAAATAATATTTTGGTAGATTTCTTTGGTAATATTTTCTAATTAATTATATAGCAACATTATCTAATGTGCTAATTATCTAATATAATTATGATATATTATAATATCATAATTATCATAATTATATATAATATCATAATATAATAGATAATAATATAATTATCTATATAATTATGAGCAACATTAGACAATGTTGCTAATAAATTCTGTTCTCTCAGACATATTGCTTATGCTATTTTTCAGAAACCTTAAGTGAAATAATTTTAGAATTTTGAGAGTGAGAGATAAAGGGATCAGATAAGGCTATTTCCAAGGATCAGATCAAGACTATTTGCAAGGATCAGATAAGATTATTTTCAAACTTTAAAATTTGAGTTTTAAAACAGTACAGTATATAAAACTTTAAAGAAGACTGTCATATCTATCAAATAGACTTGAAAGACATTTGAACTCGGGTTCAATAATTCTGAAGTTGGGTCATAATAATCTATGCTTTGCTTTAGCAGTTGATTTTCTTTCTACTCTCTACCCCCATTCATGAAAGGGAGAGAGAGAGAAGAGAAAGAAGAGAGAGAGAGAGAAGAGAAAGAAGAGAGAGAGAGAGGCTTTTGGAATAAATAACATTTGGGCTTCTTCTGAATAGTGCTGACAATTGAAAAGATGAATTATTTTTCATAGAGGAAGAGTCTGTGAAACTTCAAGCTTATTTCTATAATTCACTACAAGCACCTGCATCATCCTGCAAAATGATTTTATTTTTGGTAGCTGATTGTGGGCATAATGAGAGTTTCATTATATTTCAGCATAGTAATTACACTCATGTATATAATGTTGAAGAGTAATATTCACTCTTAAATTTTTGCATTTAGCAATTAAACACTTTTGAGGGGCATGGTTGTGATAAGAACTAAGTGTCTCAGTCCCAAGCATCTAAGGAATT
This sequence comes from Pongo pygmaeus, assembly GCF_028885625.2. Taxonomy (NCBI): domain Eukaryota; kingdom Metazoa; phylum Chordata; class Mammalia; order Primates; family Hominidae; genus Pongo; species Pongo pygmaeus. The sequence continues at coordinate 78,867,699 of NC_072376.2, forward strand.
TAAGTAAAATGCCATGGTAAAATGTATAGGGAACATTTTTGATTCATAAGCAGGAAAATTAACTCAAAAAGTAAAAACAAAATTAAGTTTAAGGAGGCAGACTTTAAAAACTTTAGGAAAGATAGTAATATTGCCCTAATTTTATTTATCTTCTACACTACATAAATCATTTTTGTAAGCAAAAGAAAAATTTCTTAAGAACGAAACATATTCTAGAATAATGCTTTACATAATGCATACAATATCTCTATGTTTTAAAAACAAAAAACACTTAGTATTTCTATTTTTCTATATCTCTATCATATGTGGTTACCAAAGATGAACATCATTTGGTTGAAGACACTGTATATTATTTTTGTATTTGTGTGTGTTCTGTAGACTGCATACATCACTAATAATGAAATGAGGCCAAGAGGACTTTACTTTCTTTTTTAAAAAAGTGAAACCATTGACCTCACATACACAAACACACAGAGAGAAATCCGTATATCCATTTCTTTCCCTGTCCTATCTACCTTTTTTCAAGAAGGATAGAAATGTGTTTTGGTCTACCTAAGAGTAAGCATATGTAAACCCAGATAGTTATGCATTTTAAGTTGAAAAAATGTGGCTTCAGCAAAGATAAGTGATATTATTTTTTCTTTTTAATAGATTTGACCCTAGTCCACAGTTTCCAAAGATTTCTATATTAATAATAAGAAAAGTTACTTTAACCATTATGCATTTCATTTGAAGATTAATATAATTTCATAATTGAGAGTTAAACAATTTGATGACTTGAGCATATTTTTATTTGCAACGTGATCATTTTGTCCACCAAGTGATATTTTGAAGGCATTTTTGAGGTGATTAAAAAAAATGTTTTCAATACACTGACATTAGTAAAACTATCATCAAACTAGAATCAGCAGAGGTTATTTCCTTTAAAATTAGAGTCCAGAAATTCACTCATTCAGCTTAAGGTTATTGCATATAGAATTTTGACTGCTAAGAAATGCCTTCACTGTTTTATAAAAATATAATATAAAGAATAGATAAATATACGCCATTTTCTCAAGTCATCATTTTATGTAAAAATGTCTTCTGTACTTGGAGTTCAGTATAAATCTGTGTGAGTTAACATGTGTGAATTATACAAAATAAGTAAATTGCTTTACTTCCTGGATGTTTTCTATTGGTAAAGAATGTTGCTCATTTGAAATAGTTAACTTTGTTTAAATCATAAGGCATTATTGGTGCTCATCTAGACATAATTTATTGAGTGAATATAATTATGTTAGTTTATAAAAATTGTATTGATTAACAAAAGTGAACTTTCAAAGAATCATAAAAGGTGTAATATGAGAAAATACATCCCTCAAAAATTAAATTTATACAATGTATCTATATAAGTGCACAGCTACATATCTATATACTATGTTTTTACCATTTTGCCTATATCTATATGACATATTTGAAAGAATGTATATATATCCTCAATATCAACATGTAATTGAAGAATTTAATACATTCTCAGATATGGTGTGCTATGTAAAGCATACATTCAGATTATTATTAAACTTAAATATTAAATAAAATTTTTCTATTTTTGCTAAAATCTGATATTCTTCAGACATAGCTTTATTGTTATTTCATCCTTTTATATGGAATTCACAGAATTCTTATTATACCAGCTATTCAACCAGAGGAAAATATCCAGCGCCATATAGGAACTCAGTAGTTTCCGGATACATCTTTCATGCCTGCCTTTTTAAGATTCTGATAAGTTTCTTTTAGAAATGTATTTTCTAATAAGTTTCGCCCTCCCCTCTTGGGGAGGTGCAGTTCGGAAACTTATCCCTGCAACTGATTTTGGTAACACCACACACAAAAAAAGACTTATAATAAATGTCATAAAATCTTAGATGTGTAAGAAAATTTTGAGATAATTTTATATGAGATAAAACCCTAAGTAGTTGTAGTTCGTTGCAATCAGGGAATAAAGGAAATTAGCTCACTACAGATGGAATGGTTTAGGGATATGAGCTTTGTATTGGGAGTCAGAACACCTGAATTCAAGATCTAATAGCAGTTAATTTGATGAGTTTTCTGGTCTGCAAAAATGTGTCTAAATGTTCTTAACCCACATATGATGATTTACTAAGAGTTTGTGAAAAGGCTTAGTACTATTCCATGCACATATGTAGATGTCAGTATGTATTTATTTACCTTATTTCTTCTTTTCATCTATGTAAATTGATATGGAATAATAGCAGATATGGAGGTCAAGGAAAAAATTATATACACCAGAATGCCTTTCTTCTGCTACTAACTCTGTTAGACCTAAGACCAATAATTAATCTATATTCAAGGAAAATATAACTTTAACAAATTATAAATATTTTAGATATTCAATACATCAAAAATAAATTAATACCTAAACAACCTTTTTCTAATTTCTTGAGAACAAATATTTAATATGTGTCTAGAAAGTAAATATTAATTCTCAAGGGCAACTTTATATTGTCTTTACAGATTTTTCAGAATCCATAGAAAGAGAGAACAGAAAAACGTATTGGTCAAACATATTGGTCAGTTCTTTCATCCTGTAATTGCTAAGGCATGTACGAAAATTACCCTGTTGTCATCACCCTGTCTGCCTAAGAGAAAAGCCATGTATGCTACTATGGGAGAACAGAGAATGGCTTCCGAGTGCTCAGAAGAAGAAGTGCTACCATCTAATTAGAGTCATCATGGACAGCTTTATTCCAGATATCCATTTGAACAGAACCTTACTGGATGTATGGCAGATGTGTATGGAGATGTGTTTTAAAGCGCAGAAATGTGGAAGCAAAAAGCAAAAACATAGGTAAAGGTAGATACTAAATTCAAAACAGCAATTTAAAACAGCAAGTAACTCTGATGATTGGCATTAAGTACAGAGTGAGAAGCACTGGACATTTATGGTGAAAACATTGGCTAGGTCGAAGAGAGGACTTTAATGCTAATCTAAGACATTGTAGAAAATGGTGACATTTTGAGACTTTGGACATATGATTAGTGTTACTCTTTAAAATATCAATATATCATTATTGTGCATGATGGTATAAAGGAGAAAGGATTAGGGCAGGAAAACCAGTTTTAAGAGTATTTTTCTTATGTAGACCATCATATCTGAGAAAGTTACCACAGTGACTTTGAGCAAGAACAATTTGGAAGAGGTAATGCTTTTGAAGGTGATTTAATAAAAGTAGAAAACTAGACTTTCAAGGAAATTGTATGGAAAACACACAAATTGCTCTCTGAGATTTCAAACTTGTGTGGGTGAACTCCTATTGGTGGACAGAAGGATTTCCAAGAAAACAAAGCCTGTTTGGATACACGATAAGAAGACAAATTCTGGCTATATTCATTTTGAGAAACCAGAAGCAGTAATTTTTGAGATTTGATGTCCTTGTGGCTGCTAAAAATGTATGGTAGGTAATTTCTGTCTCATGAGAAAGAGAGAGAGAGAAAGAGAGCTTAAGACAAAAAACCAGGGATTAATCTTCTGGGAGTAAATTTAGGAAGTGGGTCAGGCATGGAAGGCTTTGAGCAGCAGGGAAGTAGCTGAAGTACAGAAGCTAAAGAAACAATTCTATTTAAGGAACCAGAAGATAAATGGAATCCAGTGAAAGAACCTGTTCAGAAACGGTAAAAACATAAGAAGATGTCCAGAAAGAGCCGTGTTTATGAGAAAAAGGGGTGAGAAGAGTTTCAAGATAGAGGGCCACAGTGCTCAGTCTTGGGGAGGACAAATTGAAAGAAGGCATAGAAAAACCACGGAGTTCACACACAGATTAGGAATAGAGCAGTGCAAGGTTGGCAGTTTCAATATTTTGGGAAGGATGGAGGCAAGCCTGAAAAAGGGTAAGGTGGTATTAGAAATTGAAAAAGATACAGACAAGACTGAATATTTCTATTCTGCTTGTTAGTTTGTAACTTTGTTAATTTTTTAAAGTGAAAAGTGTTCATTTATTGAGTTATGCCTCATTGCAATAATTAAGATTCCTAGTTATGTTATAAAGATGGATATTTTGTAAGACAGAAAAAGCAAAAGAAAAATTTTAACAGAATCCCTTCTGTCCTTGCCTACTACAACTTCTGCAATTGTTCTGAAAGCTTTTCTATTGAAGCAAATCATCCTTAATCAGCTTCGTGCCACCCTGTCACATGATTAATTCCAGATGTCTTTCTTTTGATTAGAACAAATTTACGGAAACTCTTACCATCTGATGCTTTGAACTGTAAATTCTGGATTGTGGTTTCTGATGGCAGATTCTTACAGACATCCCAGAAACAAGCACATCTGCAGGAATTAAAAGAAGACTTTTTGTTTCTTCAGATAGGAAGAAACTAACTCTCAAATAAAATCTATGATATTCGGGGTTGAGAAACATGGCATCAGTGAAGTATCAAGTAGTTAGGCTCCTGCACTGTGGTTTTGTAAATGGAAGAATAAAATCACCTATGCTTGGATGCTTTGTAGGGCACTATATTTGGAGCAACAGATTTAGCAATGTTTCTCAGAACAGTAGTTGTATCTAACCTCCTATTTCCAGAGATTGTTATTTATTTACTGCTTTGTTTCTCCGATATCTCTGTGGTGGGACCATACTGTATCTCATGATCTGACTTTGACTATCTCTTGCACCTTTCCGCTCTTGCAGTTTACACTCTATCAAATCACATATTCCGTTTGTTTAGAAAGCTCCTTCTAGGCCGGTCTGACATATTTCTATTAGTTCTTCAAAACTCAGACCCAATATTATAGTTATCATTTGGGTTGACTTCTGCACCTGTCTCAGAGAACCAATCATTTCTCCATGATGACTTTCTCTCTTGTGCATATGCTTATTGTTTAGGGGTGTATATGTTTCTCTCTGTGTGTGTGTGTGTGTGTGTGTGTGTAAACACACATGGATATCTGTCTTCTCAAATAGACTGTGAACGTCTTGAGAAAAAGGTTCATGAATTGTCATTTGTCCGTTTCCAGTCCAAGTCTGGTAACTGAAACAGAATAAGAGTCAAAGTATTTTATTTTCTATTGATTTTAATTGAGTCAAATAATATGGCTTTAAAATAATAAGAAAGGAAGTTTAAAATCCTATTAATATCTTATCATTTTTTCTGGATATAAAATCTTCCTATTTTGTCTTAATTTATAATGTTGCATTAGAAATTATAGCTATATCCTGGGCTGAAACTTGCACATATTTATTGTAAGTGTATCAGAATAGCATTTAAATTGTCGAAATCATTTCAATGTCTCTCCGACTTTTAAGGTCATCAAGGAAAGAAGATAATCTGCCTGAGTGGGTCAACATTTTATAATCTAATGATCTTGAAGTCAGGAAGTTTCTTTTTTATGTTGAATAAATGCCTGTCTATTGTAATGTATATAGGTGATGGGAAACATTTTTAAAGCAATCAATAATAAATATCGAGTAGCTACTTTATGGAATTATTCAAACTAAACTCATCGAAAAACTTTTTGGCTAGCAGTTGTCTTAAAATAGAAATAATTTTAAAAAGTGAAAACACTAATTTATAAACATATCTTTGAAGACTATTAACTAAACATAAGAACCTTCATAACAAGGTAGAGTTACTTATGAAATTGCATTGTGCTAAGACACGTGAAAGTGGAAGGACGAGAGTGAAATGGCTGATGGGGAAGAAACAGGATCCAGGGCCATTAAATGACTAGGTCAACAAAGAGCTGCTAAAGTAAACATAGCAGGCATGTGGTCAAAGGCTGGGATTCTCACAGCAGTAAGTTTCCAGGAAATAATTTTCATTCAAATTGGAACAAGTATAAATCACAAAGCTGTGAGTTCTAGAAGCTGGGAGAAATATGTGATACTTTATAGCCAAGAACAGTTGGCAGCATTGTGCCATTTCCTCTTTCCCACTTATACAACTATTTTGATAAAAATTACTATTTATTGCATATTTAGCACATGACAAAGGTACGCTAGCACTTTCCATACACAATCATATTTATTATTTTTAAACACTACGGCATGGCTGTGATGCCCATATTCTAGACAGGCAATCTGAGTCATAGCTAATTTGTCTAAGAATACAGAGCTAGTAAGTGACAGAGGCAAGGTTTATAATCAGATAGCCTGATTGCTGAAACCAGAGACTTCAGCCAATGTTTACATTACATCTCAATTTCATTACATTACAATTATTTTATTCAGGAAGCTTTCATTAAATGACTATATGTAGAAGGTACTAGGAAAAAAGAAAACAGAAACTGCTTTGTGAATAGTGCAGAGGTATTAGTCATTTAAATGACATAACACCTACAAATGCCAGTAGCTAAAGCAAGATTGAACATCAAAACTGTCAGGGAATTTCTGGGAGAGTGACTCATGAGGCAGGAAAATAGAATAAAAATTTCTGGGATTATCAGGTGATGTATGAAAAAAATCAATGTGCAAGTACAATATTTAGATAGCAGTTTTTGGCCCGGTGCAGTGGAGCATGCCTGTAGTACCAGCTACTGAGAGGGCTGAGGTAGGAGGATCCCTGGAGCCCAGAAGTTTGAGTTCAGCCTGGGCAACATATTTCCCAAACTTAGCTGGGAAAAAACACTGTTAGTGAGTGTCAGGCATTTATTACAGGAAATACATTAACATCACAATGACCTGTCATTGTGAAACCTCATCTCCAAATTTTTTTAAATATAGCTTTTTGGGGGTAATATCAGCCATAGTTATTATATGTTTCTTAATCTTGCTCAAACCAAATTTTTACATAAATATTGTTTATCAGCTTTCCAAGTTTTTTTCAGATGCACTAATTATTGAATCCTCCTACCCATCTCTAAATCTTGCAGTAGGAATCCCATTTTACAGAAGGGGAAACTGAAGTTTTGAGAGTTTAGGTGACATAGCTAATAAGTATCAAAGCTAGAATTGGTTCAAGTTTTTTTCGGATGCACTAATTATTGAATCCTCCTACCCACCTCTAAATCTTGCAGTAGGAATCCCATTTCACAGAAGGGGAAACTGAAGTTTTGAGAGTTTAGGTGACATAGCTAGTAAGTATCAAAGCTAGAATTGGTTGTCAGTTATCCCAGCACTAAGTTTATCATTCTTTCAACTAAACCACTGCTTCTCAAACTTTTCCTCTGAAGTGCTTCTTAAAGAAGAGGACAATGTATGTATGTGCACATCCCTGGGATCTGGGCAGAGAGCCTGAAGCAGCCCTGAAAACACAAAATTCCTTTGAAATGTTCTGTTTTATATAAAACATAAAATGAATAATTCTGGTGTTTTTATATGCACATGCAAGTGGAGAACCTTTTAAAGGTGCACACATTGAAAACTTTTTCACCTTTAGTTAAGTTCGATTCTTGAGGAAGTAGCGCTGTATTCCTCCTTGACATTTAATACCTTTTGATGGCCATCAATATGCAGTACTTATAAACTGGTTTGAAAATCTGCAGATTTATACTATGATAACAATTTTTTTAAATGTACTCTTTAGGTCAGTTTTGCTGTTTACTACAATATTTACTGTTTTATCTTCTATAGACGTTATTTGGGATTTTGCTTCTTTCATTTTTCATTTCCTTGAAAAATTAGGGCTGGTGTTGGGGTTGGGCTTCATGTTAAAGTCTGTATCAGTCTATTTTCCTAAAAATAGAAAGGAGAGCACATTATTACTTACTCTTAAATGTAAATCATAGATTGAGAGTATTTTCAATGACAGGTCCTTGTGATGTTAATGTTTTCCTGTAATAAATGCCTGACACCCACTAACAGTGTCTTTTTCCACCTAAGTTTGGGATGCGTCAAGCCTTGAGTCAAATAATGCTTAAATAACAAGAGGAATGGGAAGTGAACAGGAGCATGGATGGATACAGGGGTTGGAATAAATGTTCATATGGAGGCCACAAATAATTGATTATAACAATACTGGAACTGCCGATAGTATCCAAGAAAGAATTCCCATGCCAAAGTGAGCATTATTTGAGGATAACTAGGCAGACGTCAAGGAGGGTGATCCTCTGAATGTGAGAGAGGCAAGGTGGGAAGGAGAGGGAACATAACTCATTCTGGAAGCAGACCTGACTGGAAGATGCTCAGGAAGCAGTCACAACCCGTGATTTTCCTGGTCTCCTAAGTCCAGCTTGTGAGGGCTGCTTCTGCTGTGTGATTCCAGTGGTTGATGTTTCACTGTGGGACATTTGAAGACTGGATTCTAATCCTATTTCTCACATTGTGATTCTGTGTTTTATTGAATAAATTATTCAGCTTTTCAGTGCCTCTGTTCTATTACATGCTACATGAACTTTTATGTCCCTCCCAGCTCCATGATTGTGGTTTATTTCCCATCCTAACCATTTTCAATCAGCTTCAGAGAAGTTTCTCTTTCTCTGGAACCAAGAAAGTGTAGTAAAGCAGAACTTTGAAATTTATTTTTGACCTATTCTCAAGGAAGACTGGAAAATAGTCTATTAGTGATATTGAATACATTTACCTATGCTGGTGAACATTTGCATTTTTCATAGTGAATTATTTGCTTATACCACTGACACCTGTATTAATTTGCAAGAACTCTTTAAATATTGTGGCATAAACTCTCCTATATGTGTTACACTCATTTTTCCCACTTCTTAAAATTTGTTGCCTTTTGCTTTGCTTTCAAAATGAACTTTAAAAAAGTATTTATTTTTTAAATATAGGGTTACTTCATTTTTAAATTATATTTATTTAGTTTTTAGATCTCAGGTACATAATATTATATTAATCTATGCCTAATTATGGTACACCATTAGCAATGGTTCATGTGACATGCCTCCTTTGATTGATTGATAGATGGATTTCCTTTAATCTCCATTCTCCAATCTTCTTCCTCCCCAGATTCATTATGCAACTACTCTACTGTATTTGATATCTATCTCTCTATCTCTTCTCACATCGTTTTAATTTGCATGCATTCCATAGGTTGTGAATCTCAGTCTGTTTCTTCTATTTTTCACTCATCAGTTTTAAGTTCAGCCATTGCCCTTAACTTGTGAGATCTGATGCTAATTTCAAATAGATAATGTCAGCATTGAATTGAGTTGTAGGTCACCCAGGCAGTGTCAGAGAATTGGAGATGTGGTGTTGGAAAAGAGACCATGTATTTGATGTCAGACTGCTGTGAGTAAAACTAGTTCATTAACATTGTTTTAGTTTTGAAAATAGAAAAAATTGATGTATGCATACCGTTGGTATTGTTGGTAAAATTACACTTATATATTTTGATTATCTGGTCTGTAAATACATTATGACAGTCTTGCTATTCATTGTCATTGTAAAATTATACTTAAATTTTCAATTACACTTTTAAATTTAGAACACATCTCTTGCAAAGCACATTGTTATTTTTGCAAAACTTCTGTGTTTTCTTCTTCTATACTTTTCTTGGTAACCAGTACATTAGGTAGTTTCTTTCTTTTTTTTTTTTTTTTTCTCTTAACTCCTCATTTCTGACTTCCCCATTGCAGCCAGTACATAACTCATTCCATGATTTCTTTTTTGGGCTGGACTGTCTTGTCTGATTTGCAATAAGTTATACCACCACCAGGAAAACGAATCAGAAAACCTTGGGTTTCTAGATCTAGAAAATATTGAATTGTGATTCAGTGGTTTCCATAAGGAGGTAATGGAATTTCAAGGCTTGCATTTCTCTTCTGTTTCATTCACTTGCTTTTTGCAGACAACCAGCTAAGAGTTTTCCTGCTGAGAAATGGAGTGCCGAGAGAGATTTATTACTATTTTGGTATTTCACATGAAAACAACTTTGATTTACTGAACATTGAAAACAAATGTCAAAAGTGACATATTTTAGAAAGACAACTTTCTTTATTAAAGTGATATTTTAGTTCTTAACCAAACTCAACAAACAAACAAACAAAAAGGTAAATGAGTTGCTTAAGGAATAATGTGTCATCATTCAGAATGGTTAAGTGTATAAAGTGTTTTCCCTGTAAAGTATTTCTACTGATTTATTAAATACACAGAAGGATCTTAAATCCATTAAAAAGCACTGGGATGTCAGTGCTAAGTAATAGTAAGACAAGTATGAATAATACAAATAAATGCTGTTTCAGGGCGAACTATGCTCCTGCGGCTTGATTGTCACCAGTACCCTGAAGTGATACTGCAACTATTTCATGATGCTTTTATATAAATAGGCAAAACCAGCTTCACCCACTTGTATTTTCTTCTTATCTACTTCACCATCCACAATGGACTAATTTAATACTAACAATCCTAAAAACAATATTCCTTATTTTTTTGGCATAAGTAGGATTTTTTTACAAGGTGAGTAAAATTAGGCCTTTACTTGAAGCAAAGAAACCTAGATTATTTGTGTTCATCTGGCAGTTACATATTAAGTCACATTATTTAATAAATATAATTAACCAAAATCAAATATCAGCATGATAGAAAAGACCAAAATGATTAGCCCATAATTCTTATTTTTTTATACCTACTCACAAATGATGAACATGTGTTAAAAGAGGCAAAATACCTTCTGTAGTGATTACAAGGTCAGTATATATACGAGAATGTTATATGAGGTGAGAGCTCAAACAAGACTTTTGTTCTTAAAACATAAGATATATTTTATGTTCTTTTGGCTTTTGTTAGTCATTGTTTTAATAACCTAAACAATTCACTAAAAATGTGTGCTTGCCAAACTGAATATGACTTGTGATTCTAAAGATGCAAGGTGCTTTACAGGACTGGTTGGTGAAGTTTTCCTTTTATTTATGCAGCATTCTTCTCCAACAGTACCTGAAAACAACACCCTGATTTCCTGATTTTCCTTTCCTTTTCTTTTCTTTCTTTGTGGAGATAAAGTTTTCACTATGTTGCCCAGGCTGGTCTTGAACTCCTGGCCTCAAGCGATCCTCCCACCTCATCCTCCCAAAGTGCTGGGATTACAGACATGAGCCACTGCACCCGGCCAACATCCCAATTTTTCTACCTATTCTCAGCCCATGCCAATTTTATCTCTGGTTCACAGGCATGAGAGTCAGTCTTGTCCGTGACTGGACACTTGCTGCAAACTACAGTGATTGGTAGAAAAAAGATTATGCGATCCAATCAGAGCTTATCCTAATATTTGTATTAAAACATAGAGTTAAAGGAGTGCAGTCTGATACCCGGTAGGGCCACCATGAAAGGAGAGCATTCCGGTAAAAGATGAAAGATGAAAGCAGAACTGAGAGATCAAGGGAGAGTAGTTTGATTCTGATGTTGTTTGAGCTTCTGGATCCAACTATGCCAGGAATTAATGACATTCTCTGGACTTTCCAGCTACTCAAGCCAATATATTCTCTCTTTTTCTATAGTTTGTGATAAAAAAGAATTGTAACTAATGCCGTTTACTCACATAATAGCCATGGATAATTCTGAGAAATCGAATTCATTAACCTCTAAATGGTTTTCCCTGCTGAAAGTATTTGCTAATGCTAGGCAACTGTGCAACCAGATTACCTCAGAGATCATGACTTTCAAGGAGTTGAGTACATTCTGCTTTAAAAAAAAAATGAATCAAATAGTTACAGCACCATATAAGTTGGAATGTATTGACTTTATGGCATTGTAATATAGTCATGCTTTCTTAATATTTGAATATTAGCCGTGATTAGAACAGCTTGAGTTTCTTCTGAGAGACTCCGTTTCCTTTTGCCTTCTGACTTACTGAAGCCATACTGGTCACTGAAAATGGAAAAAAAAAATGGTTGCACTTAGAAAACATTTGAGAGTCTTTTCTTTTTCTTCTATATACTAACATTTAGTACAAAGTAATAGTCCCTAAGGGGGTGGCAACCTGTGTGAGACTGTATATCCATACATCTGTGTGTGCTTCTTGCTGCTTCTTTAATTATACCGATTTTTTTTGTGATTTAACTATGCTTGTTTCCATTCCATGTAAGTACTTCTCCAAATTTGATTAATCCAAGAGGATGAAGTGTATCATCTTATTTGTTTATTATTTTTAAGTGGAAACAATACGTTTTCTTTTTCGAAATTGCAATCATCTAATTAAATATATCCTTTGGCCATTTAAATTGAGCTGATTTGCCCAAGCAACAAAAAGCTAGAAGCATACACGGGGTCTGTAATGGGGAAGTAGCTGTCTTCTGGCTGCATATTTCTAACATTTATTCTGTCTCAAAACTTGATCTTTCATTTTTAACCTGCAATTTTTGATTTGTTCTTTCTTTTCTTTTCTCTTCTTTTCTTTCCTTTTCTCTTCTTTTCTTTCCTCCCTTCCTTCTTTTTTCATGATTTATTTGTACATTTTTCTGGGGGGTTGTGGGAGAGGGTAATTGCTCCTTGCTGATCTCCAACTCTCTAACACCAAACCTCTAGATATCTGGAGCCTGAAATAATTTTTCCCAATAATCAGAGGAACAAGAGCCCATGAGTTAGTGCCAAACTGTATAAATTTTCCATTGTTCCTATTTAGCATTCTGGGAAACTTGCAGTGACATGCCTTGTTTGAGCTCTCGCCACATGGGACACACACAGTTTGTCCCAATAATCTACTGTTACCTCCTATTATGAAATAGATAGACATCCTTAATCTCCTTTCTTGGCAAGTAGAGTGAAGGCTGGGATTGGATAGGGAGATTGGTCCCATTGCTATCAATTGTGTCCTACCAGACTCTATTGTTTCAAAGGTACTAAGCAAGGTAAAAATTATCCTCCTCTTCTAAAGATATATTTATTTGGCTGGCAATCAGAATGAGGCTTTTTCTCACTTTTTTGTCTTCTTTTGCTGAGAGCTCAGACTTTAAACTATTACACAGCTGCCAAGGAATGAACGTGTACCAGATTTCTACATGAGAATGTGAAAAGAAAAGCCTATCATTTAAGAAACATGTGTGTGAGGGCATTGCAAGGTGCTAAGTATGATACTGAAGAATATTATTGTTTATTCCTAGCTTGGAAAAGTAGGTTCACTCTAGACAATAGTGCATACACAGTAAGTGGAGTTCATCATTTTCTTTGCAGAACCATGGCCCAGGACTTACTGATCATCACTGTCTCTGCAGTGACAATCTTTAAGCATCAGATGAAGACAAATCCTTCTCATTTCTTATTTAGCTATATCCCGGTATTATCAGAATCTGAGTCTTAGGTAAAATATTTCATTTCTACTATTTGCTCTACCAAAATAGCCTCCTTAAAAATAATGATTTATATTCATATGCATTTTGATTTACAATTTTCACATTCCTTAGAGTTCTCTGCAACCGAATGATTTATTAATAGTTCAAATCTCTCTATACTAAGTATATAATTTCCCCACAAATATTCAGTTGTTCAGATAATCCTGTTTCCTGTCAAAAGTGCTTCTGATGTTTTATAAAAACACAGGATTCTTTTTTTCTTCATTTTCTATTTGTGTAATATAAAATGCAATATTTATTGAAAAATTGGCTCATGCAAATTTCCCTGATATAGTTGATAAGGTCAAATAGTAATGAAAAATATACTTACCTGAATATTTTATCAATAAGATTCACATGTTATTTTCACAAATGTTTGCAAAGAACTGCTATATTCTATAATTCATCTTCACTTTTGACCAAACTGTCTGACTGAAGTATATTTATTATCTAATATTCATATTTGGAGTCTGTTATTTTCATGCAATATCTCTCTTCTCATTTCAATAAGGCTTTCTTCTTCTAATTTAATGTACAAATAGTGGTGAAGGTAGAGATTTAACATTCCCAGTAATATATTAAAAAATGTTTTATCAGGTTAGCAATAGCTCATGGAAGGTAGGTATCCACAACTAATACTGCAATTGTGAAATTTGTTCATTTTTAAGATCTTTCTAATTTCTTTTATCCCTAAGTATTTGGAAAGCATAATATAACTTTAATATTAGAATCAGAAAAAAATCATATACATCACTGACTGAAGAAATATTTCAACTCAGTCTGCCTGTGTTTGAATCTTGGTGCTCTCGTTTCTTCCCTGCATAAACTTGAGCCATTTATTCATCCTTTCTAAAGCGGTAGTTAAATCAGTGATAAAATATGGAAAGTCATTCCTATATCAGAAATTTGTTTTCATGAATAAATGATAAAATAAGTAAAAAACCTGCTTTGAATATTATCGACTATGCTTTCTAAGCATTTAAAACATTTCAACTAATAGTTTCAACAATTTTAATTATCTAGTAAGTAAGATTATACATGTGCCCAAGTGCTACATCAGCACAAGGGATGGCAGAGAAGTTGAGCAGAGGAAAAGATAAGTTTTCCATAAGGTATGATGCTAAACTGAACACTGAAGGATTGGCTTTCCTTATAGAAAAGCAAATTGCAGGCGGGGAGCAGTGGCTCACGCCTGTAATCCCAGCACTTCAGGAGGCCCAGGCAAGCAGATCATGAGGTCAGGAGATAGAGACCATCCTGGCTAACATGGTGAAACCCTGTCTTTACCAAAAATGCCAAAAATTAGCTGGGCATGGTGGCACGCACCTGTAATCCCAGCTACTCAGGAGGCTGAAGCAGGTGAATCGCTTGAACCTGGGAGGCGGAGGTGGTAGTGAGCTGAGATCGTGCCACTGCACTGCAGCCTGGGCTACAAAGCCAGACTCTGTCAAAAAAAGAAAAAAAAAAGGAAAAGGAAAAGAGAAATAAAGAAAATAAAAGAAAAACAAATTACAGGCCAGGCATGGTGGCTCACACCTGTAATCCCAGCACTTTGGGAGGCCGAGGCTGGGGGATCACCTGACATTAGTAGTTTGTGGCCAGCCTGGTCAACATGGTGAAACCACATCTCTATATAAAAAAACACAAAAGTTAACTGGGCATAGTGGTGCACGCCTGTAATCCCAGCTACTCGAAAGGCTGAGGCATGAGAATTGCTTTAACTTGGGAGGCAGAGGTTGCAGTGAGCTGGGATTGTGCCATTACACTCCAGCCTGAGTGAAAGATTGAGACTCTGTCTCAAAAAAAAAGAAAAAAAAAATTCATTTTTTTAGTATGTCCTTAGGACCCATTTGTAGAATTGTGGATTGAAGATTCTCAATCATGTTTGAGGCTTTTCCTCTGTGTTGCTAAATTCCTGTCTTGAGAGATTTTATCAATATATTCTCACATGTAATAAATGAAATACAATGAAAAAAGTTTTAATAGGTAAAAGGAATGTTGTCATGGGTGGATAGAAATAGAATTGTTATAATTTGGAAAAATTTGTTTTTATACTTTTCGTCAAAAGACTTAAATAGTTTTATACTTTTGTGTGTGGGTTATTCTGCTTATAAAAATTTGTCCTAAAATCAGAAAAATTAAAGTTAAAAAAGATATTGTGAAGAAAATTATTTAACTGGGAATAATTTTTATTAGAAGTTAGAAAAATACAGCCATACTATGTAATAATAGGAAAAAAGGAACTATTTTTTGTTTTAATAATATATTTTTGTTTGTTTTGTTTTGTTTGAAACAGGATCTGGCTCTGCCACCCACGTTTCAATGCAATGGTGTGGTCATGGCTCACTGTAACCTCGAACTCCTAAGCTCAAAATCCTCCCGCCTCAGCCTCCCAAGTAGCTGGGACTATAGGCATTAACTATGCCTGGCTAATGTTTTATTTTTTATTGTTTTTGTAGAGACAGGGTCTCATTATATAGACCAGGCTGGTTTTGAACTCCTAGCCTTAAGTGATCCTCCCAACTCGGCCTTTCAAAGTGTGGAGATTACAAGTGTAAGCCACCACACCACTCTACAATACATATTTTGAATGGACTGTTAAAGAAAATGACAAACATATTGATGAAGCATTTCATTCATATCAGAAATGTTTATATTATATAAGTAAAAGAAGCAAGTAACACTATAAAACTATGTGCAAAACAGAAATTAATAGCGTTTATCTTACAATATTAAGATTATGGGTTGTTTATATTCCGATATATAGTTTGTATTTTCCATGAATTCTACAATAAGCATATCACATTCTTATATGTATAAAAATGTTTGTATACGAAAAGCCATTTGGGTTAATTTGTTAGACTCTTAGTATATTGTTTTATGAAAATTTCTAAAGGTCAATATTTTCCTCATAAATTAATGTTGTGGAAATTCATATATAAAAATGTTAATGTTATCATCATCATTGCTTTCTTTGTTCTTCCATCATTTGAAATAAATACAAATTTTATGAACCATCTGATATCCTGGTGTTATCTTCAACAAACACTAGATATTAAAAGAATGGTTTTGCCTGAGATTGACAGAGGAGAGCAGGTCCTAGAACAGAGTCCTGGCTCACTGATTTCATTAGTGGTAAAAACAAAGAAAAGATTAGTAATGGATACTGAGAATAAAAACTGAGTAAGATACAAATCAGAAGAGAAAAAATCTGATTCTTTTAGAAGAAAATAAAAGTGTTTTGAGAAGGAGAGAATATTAATTATGTCAAAGCATGGTCAAGTAGGGCGAGATGAGATGACTGATTAGTGTGGCTGGCAGTATGTAGGTAATTGGAAACTTCAGTACTAGACAATCTAATTGGATGGTGGGAACAAAAGCAGGAATAGAGTGAGGTGAGGAAAAGAGTGGAATTTACAAAGCAGAACCAATGCGTGTGGACAATTCTGGGGGTTATTTTGAGGAGAGATGAATAATGGTATTTGGAGGGAAATGTAGAGTGATGAAAGGGAACTATTTCCTTTTGTATTGTATTCAATTGAATTTAAAAATGTGAACTTCTATGACATGCTTGAATGCTAAGGGCAATGATCTATGAGCAAGAAATAACCTGATGGTGAAAGGACTATGTGGGATAAATGTATGGTGAAGGTTGCCTGATGAGTAAAAACAGACAAAACCCAAACCACAAATGGTGGGGAAGACTTAGATAGGAGCAAAGATACCTCTTCTATTGTACTGTTGTGAAGCAAGGCAGATTATGTGGCAAGAGATGCAGACAGGCTGGTTGCTTTAGTGGCAGAAATTTGTCTTCTGACTTAACCTAATGTTAAGTAAAGGCTTGGGAGAAAATTATCAGGTGAGACTTGGGATAGGGTCTTGAGAAGGGAAGAGGGGTAGAGTTATACATTATTTGTTTTATTTGGGGCAAAAATGTAAAAGAAGGGTTATATTGAGAGTGTATAGACTCTACTTAAGATATACAGTCATTTGTTTAGTATGATGAGGTTGGTCAAACAGGTCTTGCCATTTTCTTTAGCAAAATCGAATGATTTCGGTATCACAACGGAACAGGTTGATATTTAGTTTTAGTAGAATTGCAGTTTTGTCTAGCCAAATGCAACAAGAAAAACTGGGATGAGAAAGTCTAGGGACAATAAAAGACTGATTATAGTTTATGAATATGAAATGGAGGCTGAGTCGTGGAGAAGGAAGTGGAGGGTGACAGAAAGTGAGGAGGAAGTAGCACATCTGGCAGGGACGTTACTGTGAGGTTGGAGAAATGGAGTAAGAATATGGAAGTTGAATCTGTAAGAACGAGAAGTGGTGGCGACATCAGGTTTCATAATGTTTGCTGTCATTAAGGAGAGTGAGGTATAGAATACAAGTGTTTATTTACTTTCTGCTATTTGTCTGGCACTATTCTCGCCACTGGATACATTGCTAAACAAAAGAGAAAAAAAACATTGCCCTAATAGAGCTTTCACTATGAAGGTAGGAAATACAGCTCTCATAATAAATACAGTACTAATATAAATTAGTAAATAGCATGTTATGTTAAAAGGAATATGTCATGTTAAAAGCTGAGAAAATAAATCATTTACAACCGCTTACAACCAAGATGGAGTGATAGGGACCAGATATATCCGCTCAACGTCAACAGCCAAAATAGGAGAAATGAAAACAACGTTGAACCTCAAAAAGTAGAAGAAAGTAACCCCTAAGTTAGGAAAAATAAAAGTGAGTCCCATGATTACACCAGTTTTTTACATTAAGAGAGATTCCTGGTCACAGTGTAAGGAGTAAGAATGGACGCCAGCAGCCTCCCTGAGTTGACACAGAACTGAGAGTTTGGAGAGAACAAAGTAACTCTAGTTTGCAGGACAGCGCATCAGAGAGAAACGAGCTGCAGTGAGAACTCCCAGATCTGCAAAGGATCTCCCCCAGGGTTTCGCTGGGTACTAATCAGAGCGTGTGTCAGGAAACAAAAGAGACTGAAGAAGGAAACTTCCCAAATGTTAGCAATACCTGGTGCTCTAAAAGGGCCAAGACTAATGTCTATTCCCAGAAGCCGTATTGGAAAACCTTAAGATTCATGGAGCGTTGGGAAAGTATACAGAAAGGTCTTGCCTCCGTAGTGGAGAATAACTGCACACTGAACACTGCTCAGGTCTCACCTAACAAATTCTAAAAGGATCAAACCATGTTAAAGTAATTTAACAGCATCCTATAATAAAAACTCAATAATTCTCATGGGAACACAAAATTATCCAGCACTCAACAGAGTAAATTCAAAGGTTTGGCATCCAATAAAAAAACTTTCCGTGGATGCAAAGAAGCAAGAAAATATGACCCCTGATGAAAAGGCTGATAAAAAATAAATCAGTGAAAACCAACCAAGAACTGACACACATATTTGAATTAGCAAATGGACATTAAAAGTTATTGCAATCATATTTCATATATTCAAAAAGTTTAAAAGTTAGGTACATTGAAATTATATTAAAAACTTTAAATTTTTGGAGATAAAACTGTAATATACATCATATCTCTCTTTTTCTTCCTGTTTTGGATTAATTGATTATTTTTATGATTTCTTCTTGTTTTTGTTTTTGTTTTGTTTTGAGACGGAGTCTAGCTTTTGCACCCAGGCTGGAGTGTAGTGGCGTGATCTCTGCTCACTGCAAGCTCCGTCTCCCGGGTTCACGCCATTCTCCTGCCTCAGCCTCCCAAGTAGCTGGAACTAAAGGCGCCCGCCACCATGCCCGGCTAATTTTTTTGTATATTTAGTAAAGATGGGATTTCACCGTGTTAGCCAGGATGGTCTCAATCTCCTGAACTCCTGATCCACCTGCCTTGGCCTCCCAAAATGCTGGGATTACAGGCGTGAGCCACCGCGCCCAGCCTATGATTTCTTTAGATCTCCTTTTTTTGGAGGTTTATTTAGCATAACTGTTTTATTATAATAGTCATTGTTTCAGGGCATATTGACATATTAGTTAAACCTCTTTGCATTATATTTTGTCTTGGTCACTGTAATTACTAAGATATTCACCCTTATTCTTTTCAGTCTGTATAATTTAATATTGTAACACTACACTAAGTGTAATTACCTTGCAATAATTACCTTACAATTGCCCTGCCCTATTGTTTATACTGTTTATAGCCTCTCTATATTTACGTATAATAAATATTTTATATAAGCTAAATAAGATATAAATTCATAAAAGTCTTATAATTTTTGTTTTAAACATTTAAATGACTATTAAAGATTATATCTTTAGAACAGCTATAAACACTCATACCTATTCCTTTGTGAAAACCCAACTCTCTATCTCCTATTACTAGATAACATCTAGTAATGTCTTTCCCATCAGCTTGAAGATCTCTCTTTGTTGTCTCTTGAATTGCAGGGACTCTGATCACAAATTGTTTGCTTTTACTTATCTCAAAATGAGTTTACTTTGCCATCATTCTTAAATTATATTTTTCTTTAATATAGAAATCTGAGTTGACATTTTTCCCCTTTTTTCACTTTAACAACGTTGTTTCTGTGTCTGCTGCTCTTCATCCCTTCAGAGGAGAATTCTCTTGTTACTCCTCTGTATGTAATGACATTTTTCTCTAGTTACTTTTAAGATTTCCCTTTGCTGTTGTTTTGTAACATTCTAATTATACTGTGTCTAATAATGTGTTTGTTTTAAAAATATTTATCCTTCTTGTGTTTTGATTAGCTTCTTGAATTTGTAAACATATGTCTTTCAGCAAAATTGGGGAATTATTTGCCATTATTTATCCAAATGTTTTGTTACCTTATCTTTTATTTCTCTCCCCTTCTGAGCCTCTAATTACACATTTTTTTGGAACTTGGAATATTATCTCATGGCCTACACAGGTCTCGTTCACTTTCTTCCTATATGTTTTTTCTTACTTTTCTTCATTTTAGGTTATTTCTATTTCTTAATTTTCAAGTTAACTGGATAAATATGTTATTATAGATTTTCTATTATTTTGTATGATGTTTCTGAGATTCTCTATTTTTTCATTTATTATGAACATACGTAATTTCACATTCTTGAGTATAGTTAAAAATGTTGCTTTATAACACTTACCCGCTAATCCCAATATTTGGGCAATTGTGTCCGTTTACACTGACTATCATTTTTCTCAAGTATAGATCTGTGTTATATTTCCTGTTTTATAATTTGGGAGTTTATCTTGGTCTTTGAAGCATTGTAAATAATAGTTTTTCAGAGGCACTAGCTTGCTTTATCTGAAGAATGTTGAAGATTAATTTGTTTGTTTCTTTGTTTTTTAGCAGTTTAGTTTAGTTCAGACTATAAAGATTATCTCCTATCTGATGGACAGTAGATAAAATATCTTTTCTGTTTTTTACTCTTTTTTTTTCTTTTTTTTATTATACTTTAAGTTTTAGGGTACATGTGCCCAACATGCAGGTTAGTTACATATGTATACACATGCCATGTTGGTGTGCTGCACCCATTAACTCGTCATTTAACATTAGGTATATCTCCTAATGCTATCCCTCCCCCCTCCCCCCACCCCACAACAGGCCCCTGTGTGTGATGTTCCCCTTCCTGTGTCCATGTGTTCTCATTGTTCAATTCCCACCTATGAGTGAGAACATGTGGTGTTTGGTTTTTTGTCCTTGTGATAGTTTGCTAAGAATGATGGGTTCCAGCTTCATCCACATCCCTACAAAGGACATGGACTCATCATTTTTTATGGCTGCATAGTATTCCATGGTGTATATGTGCCACATTTTCTTAATTCAGTCTATCATTATTGGACATTTAGGTTGGTTCCAAGTCTTTGCTATTGTGAATAGTGCTGCAATAAACATACCCAAAAGCAATGGCAACAAAAGCCAAAATTGACAAATGGGATCTAATTAAACTAAAGAACTTCTGTACAGCAAAAGAAACTATCATCAGAGTGAACAGGCAACCTACAGAATGGGAGAAAATTTTTGCAATCTACTCTTCTGACAAAGGGCTAATATCCAGAATCTGTTTTTTACTTTTTAGCCGTGTTGATTGGAGCCTGGTTTGGGCATGTGTAGTTCTAGGCGCAGCTCGATATTTGGAAAGAATGTTTAACTTCCTTTGTGCGGTTTTCACATTCTGGAATTCACATTTCTTTTACTTGCTCTGGTAGCCCCTAACTCTAACTTCTGCTTTTTAAGGACAGGAAAACTGTGATATTCTATGTAAATATTAATTTCCCACACTATAACTGACTGAAATCTGCTTGTGGCAAAAAGCTGTGGGTATAGGAAAATCATTCAGTGCCTTTACCTTCCCTAAAATATCTAATTTCTGCCTATTTTTAATTGCTATATATTGTCTTCAACTAGTTTTGTTGTGGCTATTATTTTTTCTATCTAGA
The DNA here is from genome assembly GCF_028885625.2 of Pongo pygmaeus. Lineage (NCBI taxonomy): Eukaryota > Metazoa > Chordata > Mammalia > Primates > Hominidae > Pongo > Pongo pygmaeus. The sequence continues at coordinate 78,889,324 of NC_072376.2, forward strand.
GTTTATGTGTTTCCACTGAAAGGGTCTATCTGATATGAGTTATTCTATGAGTATTGGACATAGAAATACACTTAATTTTGTGTTTTGACATTTTAATAACTATACTTATTAAATCTAATATATGATAGGTAGATTCCTTAGAATTTTCTAAGTATACTATCATTAATTTACAATCATGACTTCTTTAATCTTTCTATTTTAATTATTTATCTTATTTTATTGTATTCACTACACATTCTAGAACAGGAGTTGACAAACTCCTGCAGGTCAAACACAGCCCAACATATCTTTTTGTAAATAAAGTTTTATTAGAACATAGAACTCTTCATTATTTTATTGTCCCTGGTTTCATTCTACAATGGCAAAGTTGAACAGCTGTGACAATGATCTGACAGGGAATGCCTAAATGTTTTCTTTTTGTCCTTTTATGAAAAAAGTTTGCCAACCTCTGCTGTAGTATATTGTTGAATAGAATTTATATTAATGGGCAACTATATTTAGATTTCAGATGTAAAGCTTTTAAAATTATTTCTTATATTATTTTCCCTTGGTTTTCTCTACACACACTTAACTTTAGACGTACTCTTCTATTACTTGTTTCCTGGGAGAATATATCAAAGAATGTTGACTTTGTTTCAATTTCACTTTAAGATCTGTTGAGAATAACGTATGGTGCTTCCCCTTGTATTTGTTAATGTAATGTCATAGGACAGATCCCTTAGGATATAGATTTTGAGATACAGATTTGCATGTGGAGTACTAGTAAGGGAATGTCTCAGGATCAAAACCTGTGGGGAAGTAAAGACAGTAGGATTGGGCAGTGGGAGAATTTGAGCATGCAATAATATAGTCAAAACAAAGGTTTTAGACATCTCATGGGAAGTTGTGGAGCTGTGGTGGCCTTACAGCATTTTCCTGAATTCAGGCAAAAGTGACACAGGATTTAGAATGCTCCCCAAAGGGAACATAGATAGAGTAGCTCTCTAACCAGTTTCAATTGCCTGCCATAATTTAAGATCTGTCATTCACGAACACTCCCAGCAACTGGCTAAATGAATCCTTCAGTTCCGGGCATGGATAAATTTAGGTGACTCACCACAATATACATCCCATTAAAACAAATAGTTATACTAATTAATTTATGGATATTTAACAGGTCTTGCATAATGTGATAAAAATTCTACATGATCATGATATATTATCAATCTTATACATTGCTGAAGTTAATTTTCTACTATTTGGGGTGATATGTTGCCTTTATGTTTGTGAAAGTAATTAGTGTATAATTTTTTCTTATTCTTTTCAAGTTTTCATGTCATACATAATCTTCCCTCATAAAAAAAGTTTGGAAGTATGCATTTATATCTGCTCTCCAAAATAGTTTATATAGGATTGATTTTATTTCTTCCTTAAAGATTGGGAAGAATATACTGTTGAGGCTATCTGGGTCAGGAATTTTATGTAAATGGGAGTATTTTTTAATTTCAAATAATTTCAATAAAAGTTAACCAGCTTTAATTTAAACAACAAATTTACTCACTTCTACATTATGTGTGAACACTGGCATAGTAATTCCTGGAGACCTAAAACATCATGATTGTGCACCGATCACAGTAGAGACTTCTGTGGATCTGTTGTTCAATGGAGTTTTAGCTCAGATCAGTGTCACAATGGGTCTAGATGGCTTCCAAACTCATCCTGTGATTATTTCTCAGGTTTCAGAATGAATAATTGAAGTACACAAATAAGCAGTTGGAAGAGTCCGCATACTGTTTCCATGACCTATGGCTTAAGAGCTTACTATGGTAAGGAGGCCAATGGAAGCTAATGAAACTCTTTTACCTGAAAAAATGGTAAATTAAAAGCAATGCCATATTCCTGCAGGGATTAAAAAGATTAGTGCCACCATTAAGCAATTGAAGGATTCAGGAGTAGTGATTTTCAACACATCCTCATTCAACTTGTCTAATTGGTCTGTACAGAAAAACAGATAAATGCTGGAGAATAACAGCAGACTATTATAAACTTAATCAGGTGGTGTCTCCAATTGCAGCTCAAGTTCCAGATGTGCTTTTGTTTCCTGAGCAGATTAATACATCCCCTGGTAACCAGCATGCAGCTATTGATTTGGAAAATGCTTTTTTTTTTCCTCTGTAGACCTTTTACTAAAGACCACAAGAAGTAGTTTCGTTTTCAGATAATAAGGCCAGCTGAAATCTTTCGCTAACCTAGTTCAGGATTATATCAGCTCTCTAGACCTTTGTCACCATTTAATCCATGGGATTTTGATTTATCTTCACTTCCACAAGATGCCATGCTGGTCAATTACATTGATGATATCATGCTGATTGGACCTAGTTTGCGACAGATAGCAATTATTCTAGATGTGTCAGAGAAAATAAATAAAACTCAAAAAATTCAGGCACCCTTTATCTCTGAAATTTCCAGGGGTCCAGTGATACGAGGCACGTTGACATCCCTTCTAAAGTTAAAATAAATTGTTGCATCTACTCCCTCTTACTACCAAAAGAAGCACAGCACCTTTGGATTATGGAGGCAACACATTTCTCATTTTTGTAAGCTACCCTGGTTTAGTTAGCCAGTGACCCTAAAAGCTGATAGCTTTGAGGTAGACCCAGAGCAACAGAGTATTTTGAAACAAGTCAGGGCTGTTGTGCAAGATTCCCTGCTACTTGGGTCATGTGATCCAGTAGATCCAATTTTGGTTGAAGTGTCAATGATAGATGTGCTGTTTGCATCCTTTGGAGGCCCTATCAGTGAATTGTAGTGCAGACTCTAAGGATTTTGTAGCAAAACCCTGCCCTCTTCTCTGGATAACAACTCTGCTTTTGAGATATGACATGTTACTGGCTGTGGCCTCTTCCACCAAGCCATAACACTGGGCATGCACAGCAGCTCTCCATTGTCAGAGGAAGCAGTAGACAGGAGACTGGGCTTGAGCCAGGCCCTGAAGGCAAGTTGTGCTACATCACCTTCTCACTGCCAGCCTGGATCTATGGTCTCATCAGGAGTTCTCTATAACCAGTTGACAGAAGAAGGAAAGACATGGACCTGGTTTAGAGATGGTTCTGGGGTAATTTCTCCAGGAAATTCTCCAGGATGCTCTAAATTAGCATCCAATATATACTACTGTTTCTTCCATAGCCAGCATTCACAGGTCCAGGAAACAAAGGTTACAAACGGAAGTGTATTGGTTCCACAAACCATTACCCCTAGTGATTCACTAACAAGGTTTTTCCTTCCCATCCCAATGACTTTAGGCTCTGTTAGTCTAGATGTCTTAATTCCAAAGGGAGAAATGCCTCCATCAGGAAATACAACAATGATTGCATTGAACTGGATGTTGAGGCCAACCACCCAGCAGCTTTGGATTCCTTATGTCTCTGAATGAACAGGCAAAGTGCAGGATTACTGAACTGGCTGGAGTCATTGATCCTGATGACTAAGTGGGAAATTGAGTTGCTACTGCACATTGGAGGTGAAGAACAATATGTATGGAATACAGGTACCTTAGGCCATCTCTTAGCACTATAATAGCCTGTGATTACAGTCAATAGAAAATTACAAACACCAGTTTAGGCAGGACTGTTAATGGTGCAGTTCATTCAGAAATGAGCATTTGAGTCACCCATCAGGTGAAGGACCATCACTAGCTGAGATGCTTGCTGAGGACAAAGAGGATCTAGAATTGATCGTGTAAGAAATGGGTTTAAATACCATCTATGACCACATAACCACTTGCAGAAATAAAGACCAAGATAGGTATAATTTTTTATTTCTTACTTTTTTATAAATATGCTTATGTATATATTGTCCAGATATTTTTATTCTTTTCTTTTATACCCTTATCATCTAACACAAGATACATTGATAATAATTAACTTTATATCACAATATTTACATTACAGGATACCAAGAGAGAAGAGAGAATGTTATCTAAGGAAATTACATCCTCCTCTCAGGAGAAAGTTAGTATATTTTTAGTTGTAAGTAATATAGCTGTCAGGCAAGGCAGAAGTATTACTTGGCTATTGTCCTTATTCTACTTATCTGGTTGAACTTTGGTTGATACATTATATAATCCTGTAAATTCATTGAGACATATTTCCAGGAGTACAGAGTAAAGTGGAAATTATGCATTGAGTATTCAATTTTGTACAAGTGATCTTGAATAAAAACAGTCTTGAGGAGTTTGGGAAACAAACTTGAATGGATTAAATAAACAAGAAGGAGGAGGAGGAGGAAGAGCAGGAGGAGGAGGAGGAGGCTCAAACTCTTTAAGAAAAAAATCCACAATAGGAAGTAGAATCAAGAGACAGCTTGTATTTTGACAACAACAAAAAGTTAAAAATAGACCTATCATACTTGTATGGTAATAAATAGTAGCTCGGGAAAAATTATGCTGCTGGAAAGAAAGGGCTTGGGAATTCCTAGATCATGAGCCTGGAAACAATGAAATAAATGGATTGGGAGATATTACACAAATTATTGTATTCATTTCAGATGCAAGAACAGCTCATCTGTATTATCGGGATGAAATGAAGAGCATATTGGACCAAGAGCTGGTTGCTGGGTGATATAGAGGTTGGGGAGTTATGGATATCTTCCTCTTAATTCTCTTAATTGTCCAATTTTTTTTCAGTGTAGCAGGACGCAAGATCATCTGTTAAGAGTGAGCATGGGAGAGGATGTGGAGAAAGTTTGGAAAAAAGAAAGTGTATGAAATTGTAATCTCCAAAATTAAAAGAATGCATGAAGTAGATAAATATTATAATATCATTATGTTGTTAATCATGGCATCATAGTAACAATACTATTAATCGCCCACATCAGGTCTGTTTTGATTAATTTAAACACTTAAACAGAATATTCAGCATGTTCAGCATGGTTGCGTTTTTTTTAAACAATATATTCAGCTACAATGTTGTAGAAATGGAGTAGTTGAGAAGCAAATAGTTAACTGGGGTATGGTTTTGACATATATATATGATGACATAAGAGAGAGGGGCATATTAAGGAATGAGGGTGGTGGAGAGAGAGAGAGAGCCAGAATCAGAGGGTGAGAGGGGAAGAGAAAATGAGGAACAAAGTCACTGTTAAGATTGTGATTGGCAGAACTGTGGCTGAGAAAAGTATGTTTCTGTTAGGAGTAAGAATGCTAATGAAATGAGAATTTGGATATTGAATATCAAATTCAATAATGACTATGGAAATCACATCATGGAGAGAGTGAGTCAGTGGTCAAACCCATGCATAAAAGAAGGGTGGTGACCAGGAGATCTGATCACCAGGAGATTCTTGATACTCACAGCCGTAAGTTGCCATTGGGACAGGCCGATGGCCTGTGTTTCAATGTAGCTGGGTGTTTGAAGGAGGAAGGTAAAGATACGTTTGCAATTGGCTTTAAAGACCAAAACCAGGGAAGACACTGACGACATTCAGACCCTGAGATATATGGGGTATGAAAGTAAAAGAGCTTCTGCTAGAAAAGATCACAGCATGGTGAGAAAACTTTTCATAATTTCTTGGGGATTTGAAAGCCTCAGGTAGATACTCTCTGTTATTGGCATGGGCATTTTGAATGAAATATACGCATATCTACAAAACTTATGATCGGTATATGGACTTACAGTAGATATTAAGGGTATATGTGTGATTTTCCAGTTTCTATTCTTGTGTGAAGTTCAAATATATTGCCTTTCTCCTTATTTCTTAATATATCACTCAAATTCTTTATTTTCTTGTGGCACGGTACTCTGCAAATCTCATTGCAGGATAAAAGTAATCTCTTCACACAGTAAGAAATGGGAAAGATTTTTACTCTTCCAGTGCCCTTAGTTTAAGTGTTGTCTTTATTAAACTGAAATTTTTATAATAAACATGATTTTCTTTACTGATTTTACAGCTTTTTATATATGGATCCCAAATTATCACTTAATGTGATCATTTGGAATTTCATGGCAATTCAAGTGCCATGACAATTTCTGACATATTTCTATTTTAAAATAGCCGACATGCATGTCAGATTAATTTTGTCAATCGGTGTTGCTACTAAAGAGTTTTGGAGAAGACCACTTTATCAGTGCTGTACAAAAGTTAATCTTTCTGAATCCAAGTTAAAGAAAATAGAGAAATAAAGTAAAAAGTAAAAGCGTCATCATTCACACCTCTGGCCCTGTGCGTGGATCCCACTGCGTATTGCAGCAATGCTCACTGCTGCCAGAGACGATTCTCCATCAACTCTACTTTTTTTTTTTTGTGGGGGGGTATATTTCTGCTACTTTGAAAGAGAGGAAAACCATGTTATTTTCTTTTAAGAAAAACCTTTTTATTTTTATTCCAATAGCTAATTGTACAAGTGGGTTTTGGTTACATGAATTAACTGCAGAGTGGTGAAGTCTGGGCTTTTAGTGCGCCTGTCATCCGAATAATGGACAGTGTACCCAATAGGGATTTTTTTTATTCCTAGCCCCTCTGCCACCTTGCCTCTTTCTGAGTCTCCAATGTTTATCTTAGCACTCCATATACCTTTGTGTACACACAGCTTAGCTCCCACTTGTAAATGAGAACATGCGGTATTTGGTTTTCCATTTCTGAATGACTTCTGTTAGAATAATGGCCTACAGTTCCATCCAAGTTGCTGCAAAATACATTGTTTCATTCTTTTTTATGGCCAAGTAGTACTTCATGGTGTATAGATGGAGATAGAGATATATAGATATATCACATCTTTATTCACCCATGAGTTGATGGACACTAAGGTTGATTACATATATTTGCAATTGTCAATTGTGCTGTGATAAAGATATGTGTGCAGATGGCTTTTTGATATAATGACTTCTTTTCCTTTTTGGTAGATGCACAGTAGTTGGATTTCTGGATCAAATGGTAGATCTACTTGCGGGTTTTTGATAAATCTCTATATTGTTTTCCATAGAGGTTGACTAATTTACTTTTTATATTTTTTCATCATTCAATATTTATTGATATTTTTGTGCCAAGGGCTGGTGACCATGGGGTAATAAATGTATACTCCTTCTCTTCTTACTTGTTGGCATAAGTTCAAGTTTTTAGTTGTAAATGAAAGAAACTATTGTGGTTGCCTTAAACACAAAGGAATTTATCAAAATTATATTAAATTTTGATAAATATTAATTTTCTTGAGGCTTGGGTACTGCTGAGCCAGAAAGAAGATCTAAAATTATGCCAGAGATCTATCACCAGCAGTAGAACCGCATTTTCACATATCCACACCTCTGGCCCTGTGCGTGAATCCCACTGCATATTGCAGCAATGCTCACTGCTGCCAGAGATGATTTTCCATCAACTCTACATTTTGTGTGTGTGTGACTTTTACCTGTTGATATGGTTTGGCTGTGTTCCACCCAAATCTCATCTTGAATTGTAGTTCCCATAATTTACATATGTTGTGGGAGGGACCTGGTGGGAGATAATTGAATTGTGGGGGCAATTTTTCCCATACTGTTCTCTTGGTAGTGAATAAGTCCTATGAGATCAGGTGGTTTTATAAGGGGAAACCCCTTTCATTTGGATCTCATTTTCTCTCTTGCCTGCTGCCATGTAATATGTGCTTTTTGCCTTCCGCCATGATTGTGAAGCCTCCCCAGCCACGTTGAACAGTGAGTCTATTAAACCTCTTTTTCCTTATAAATTACCCAGTCTCAGGTATGTCTTTATTAGCAGCATGAAAATGGACTAATACACATACCATGAGTATATCTCATTGGCAAAGCCTGCATCCAAGCTGTAAGGGAGTCTGAGAACATGAGTGCAGGAAATTCTTAGCATCTTCAATGGAGAGGGAGAGTTACCTTCCTCCAAATAAATTCAAACATGTCATAAGAAATAGATCCAAATATTTAATGGCCTAAACAAATGCCAGATATGTGTAATAAAGTGTATTCTTTCCTTGGATTATTTCTCTCTTCTCTTTATGTTCACATGATATTAGATTATTTTTTCATCATTACCTTTTTTTCCTCTAAAAGAAATAATATCAATGGCTGATATTTCATTCATTTTCACAGTAGAGAACATGCCATCTCGTCAGTTTTGCTACATTCACTCACACTTATATGTAATTTAATATTTTATTTTAAAGTAATATGAAATTTAATACAATATTTTTAAAAGAAAACCTTAAATTACTAACATAAATAGAAAAACAATATATTATGCTATAAATTATAAGTTACTTGTGGAAACAAATGTTATCACTTTTAATTTCAGATGCTGGTGCCCTTGAAATGTTCTTAGCCTGAGGTTGTCTCTCTCCTTTTTCATAGCCCTTACTAGAGTATTTATTGTTTCCTTGTTCATTTTTGCCCCTTCCCAAAATATGCTAAAAGGCTTCATTTTTCTTCAAGATGCAGACTCAGAACCTACACTAATGCCCAGCAGTCAGCAGATCCTCAATTTGTTGATTACAGTAATTTATAAACTAAAAAATAATGTAATTGGGAGGAACTTTTTCTTTGTGTAGTTGACTGTGTTTTGGTCCCATATATCATCTTTTATACACATTGTGAGTAGAATGTATTTAAATTTTGGGAAACATTGATCCATGGTATTTGATACAGGATGTACTTAGCTCCTCATGCCAAGTAAAATATGAATTGCCAGAGAAATCATGATATGTAGGTTTAATTTATTTTTCTTGGACATTAGAAGAATATAAAACCTGATCATCTATTTCTTAATTTCCTGTATGTTTATGAAATATATGTTTAATTCTGGATTATTTATATATGGCAATATTATACATCAATATGAATATTTTAAAACTTCCAGTTATTATTCCTTCACTTCTTTCTATGAAAAGTGTGAAACTTATTGGGGATTAAAGCCAAAAACCAGATAATACAAATGCAAGGAAATACTTGGATAAGTGCCACAATACGTAGCTTTGCCCATGTTAAGTACTAAATAAATGTTTGCAAGATAATAATAATAACACATTTTCTAAAAGTAACTACTTTGACAGGCAATGCCTACTGAATGTTTAGGTTGGCATGTTGTTTTTAAGTTGCTAATCTTAGCACCTTAAAGCATCACTTTATACATTTTGACAAATGTATTATGTGAGTTTAATACTTCTAAATGCTTCTAAATACTGCTTATACTTACTACATTAAAACAACTAAGTTTGTTAGAATGTCAGAAATAATGAGGACACTGAGTGTCAATTGTGCCTATAAAAGTCATTGTATTTATTTAGTTACAGAATGTTTATGAGGGGGCTTAACTTAGCTGAAACATGTTCCATGTAGGTAACTACAAGGATGACACTTTTTTGGAGTTTAAAGTAAGTTGGCTTTTGATTGCATAATTTCGTGATAATTTTTCAGAATACCTTAAGAAAGAAAAAGACTACATTTTGTGAATTTGTCTCTGTGAATTGTTCTGCCAATCTACTTTAATCCTAGCATACCTGAGACAACATAATAACCTCCACACAAAGAGTTGTTTGTATAACTTGCTTGTGATGTGGCAGTTCCAAATTAAACAACTGAAGGAAACCCTTGACGGTAGACACCAGAGAGGATTGTTTCTCCATAATAAATGTCATAATTTCATCAAAGGCATATCATGGTGGCAAAACACCTTTATATATTAGTGCGTTACAGTCCTTTAGAAAGATTGACACCTCATTAAGACCTTGCCTACCTTTGACAAATCTCACAAGTCAGTTGTCTCTTTATTCTCATGCCAAGTAAAATATGAATTGCCAGAGAAATCTTGCAATATTATTTTCTCATTTCCCTCTTATCCATTCACATAAAACTAAAAGAATTGTTAAAGGAGTCAGCATATTGCAATGGAAGTTGTGGCAACTTGAAATTTATCTGTTACTTTTGAAATAATTTAGTCTCACCTAAGTTAGTATCCTAATAAGATGCTAAGGTAAAATTTAAGCTTATGAAATTATTTCATTTCTCAAAGCCTTAGCTTCCTAGCGTGTAAAATAGAAATAACAGAATTTACGATAGATTTGTTCTTAGAATTAAGTGAGGTACAGTCTGAAAAACATCTTGTATGTGCTTGGCACATTACGACTGGTAGATAAACAGGGGCTGCCTGCCCATTGTTCCTTAACACACAAGGCAAGGGAGAGGACCTGTGCTAAACCAACCTAGCCACATATCCAACCAGGATAAGTATAACTGGTATAGTCATTTACAGCCTTGCATATGCATCCAAATTATTTAAAAAATTTTCAAAAAAAATCAAGTGTTTAGATGTTACCTCAGACACCCAAAAACTGCTCTTGAGAAAATAGTGATCAAATAAACAACAACAAAACCCACAAGTTGGTTTAATAGAGTTTAAAACACTAATTTTTAAATTATTAACATTCGCTGTGTTCCAAACACTTAAACTATCTCAATTTATCTCTAAAAACATTACGGAAAATGTACTGCAACTATAGCTGTTTCTCAGATAAGGAAACAGCCTCTGAGAGGTTAAATATCCTCCCAACATTCACACAGCGAATAAATAGTTAAGACAAGCTAGGTTCCAGAGTCTGTGAATATAATGAGTATGCTATGCTGTACGGACTGTAATATGAAGAACTAGCTAAAAATATATACTCAAAGGAACAGAATTGCCTAACTGAATGTTCAGTTCATATTTATCCTCAGTGGAAACTGTGTTAGCTAAGAGCACTCTTTTATTCCATTCATTTCCAAAGACACACACACACACCCCTTATGAACTGCTGGAACTTTGCTTACACCAGAGAATAAAATGTTTCCTTTTCTTCCTTCTACCTATATTTTGAATTGTTTTACTCCTATTGTATTTTAGACTTCCATCATTGGTTTGCATATCTCATTTTTCCCTACTTGCATATCTTAGCCCCTTCAAATGGTCAATAACGTTGGGAAATCTGCCCAAATGTGTTGTATCCATTATTATCTCACTCTTACATCACCTCATTGCCTCCACACTTTATGACTCAAAAAACGTGCATCATTGGGTCAAAGTTATTGGCAAAAGTCATTACTTCAAAATTGTTAAACTCAGTGATTATTTTAAGTCTTTGGCTTAGTTGATATTTTTGTAGCAGTACTTGGTCTCATTTTCTTTAAACACTATCCTACATAGATTTCTTAAATACCTCTTGCTGTCTCATAAGTCAGTATCTGTGGTTTCCAGATGTGTGCAACCTATGGCATCCTGAGCATCCTATCCTAGATGGCCTTAGAATTTATGCCATGTCCAGTCTCATCATTATTCATCTATACTCTCCATACTGTTAGACACATTGCCTGCCCATGCAGATGCTCAACTTAAAAATCTTTAAGTCCTACTTATCTCCCACATTCGATAACCACTTCTCACTCAAAGATCAGTTCATCATACCTATAACACCACTTGTTTTGGTACTCTTATTTTCAGCTTCACTTCACTAGAGTTAGTGACTAACTCTAACACAAGATAGTTGCTTAATACATATTTATTTGAAAATAAATAATTAAATGAATAAATAATACATGATTAAGTAATATTTCTTTGAATTTATGTGAAATAATGGTGTTATTGTTGCAAAGCAAAGTTTGAATCTTTCACCTAATGATTTGCAGCAAAGTCAAGTAAGGAAACTAGGATATCGCCTTAGACTCTCAATACTGCAGGTACACTAATTTAGAGCAGGAGGATGGAAGAAACCCGTTATCTATTTTATTGCAGACACATGCATTTTTAAGAACATGCTACTGAATGTATTAGTAAACATATCATTTCCAGTTCTGTTTGAGAGAAAAGAAATTAAAACTGATCTTACATGTAAACGCAAAACAATTAAATTTTCTTCTTGAAGGAATAGGAAGAAATTACTGACTTGAATACAGAAAAATAAAAGTTTATTTACCCTTAGTTTATCATCTTTACCTTCAGTTGATTGGGAATGGCATGGAAATTGGTTAAAATCAGTCACTAGACATTTTTGCCAAAATACTTACTGTCTTTGCCCATGCATCTTTTGAGCATCTTGTGCAACTATGTGGTTTATTTGTTTAATGATTTCTGCCAGTTTTCCTTTAACATATATTGAGTCAGATATTTCTCACTGTCTACACTCACCTGATAATACAATAGGTCGTTAGGATTAATTTTTACTTATTCAAGGTATCATTTGTTTGAATTCTACACAAATGTACTCAGAGAGTGACCTCTTCCTTCTCTTTCTCACACCCCGCCCTTTCCTTTCTCATTCTTTCCTGAAAAAATCCATCCATGCATCATATGAAAAAAAGACAGCTTATTAAAATCCTTGATATTTGCTGGGAAATCCCTCTCACAAATTCATTAAGCTTATATTTTTTTATTTCTTATTCTAATACATGCTTACCGTCAGGCATAGTGGCTCATGCCTGTAATCCCAGCACTTTGGGAGCCTGACGTGGGAGATCACTTGAGACCAAGAGTTTGAGACCAGCTTGCACAATATAGCAATATTCTGTCTCCACAAAAAAAGAAAATAGCTGGCGTGGTTGTGCACACCTCTAGATCCAGCTACTCAGGAGATTGAAGTGGGAGGATCATGTGAGCTCAGGAATTTAAGGGTACAGTGAGCTGTGATCCCATCACTGCACTCTAGCCTGGGCAACAGAACAAGATCCTGTTTCTTAAAATATGTAAATACATAAAAATAGTGCATGCTTCTGAATTCTTGATCATATAGATGATTTTAGGAGTCATTGAATATTACCTTTCTTCTTTCATCAAATTATAAAAGCAGTAGTTTAGTCCTTTTTAAAGCCTCCAAAGTGTTTTTCATTTGAGAGACCTGAGACATGGATGCCTCTGCACAACTGAGGTAAAAGTCAACTTAATATCGTTCTTTAAACCATTAGAAAACCTTATAAAAATCTTCCAGTCGACTTAGATCCTTAAACTTCTTGTCTTAATATAGGAAACTACATAAGTAATTTTAGGAAAATATTTCATGCTCTCATCTTTTAACCAATACTTTTCATTTAATATTATTTGTAAATTATTTACTTTGAGCAAGTCACTGAGCTGCTGGGGCATTGTGTGCACATGGAAAATAAGCAATGCAGTTCCAACTTACATGGCGCTCATTGTCTAATGTGGGAAGGGAGGTATTTATTAAAGAATCATGTAAATAACTACAATTAAAATTAAGATAAATGTGACAAAGGAGAGGTGCGTAGCTGATGGTAAGTCACACAGCTCATGCTTATCGCCTGTCTCCCACGTGTCAGGCACCTCTATACTCTGTAGCTGCAGAAGTGAACCAAAAATTAACTCTCCCGTATAGTGAGGACAATAGTCTAGTCAGATAGATCATAAAAGGCTCTCCTTGATTGAGCTGAGATCTGAAAGAAGTGTTGAATATAACTGGATTAAAGGACTGGGGTTAGGAAAGAAAGTGTCATAGAAATAGATATACTATATAAAAAGGAAAGAAAATGCCTGGAGCATAGAGAGAAAGGATAGAGTGGTCAAAGTTGCAGATGGAGAGATAGATGCACAGACTATGCAAAGCCTTACATAGCACCTTAGGAGATTTGTCTCCTTAAGCGATGGAAGCCAAGCCTTTTTAAACATGACTAAGCTTGCTTTTCTTTTAAACTTGTTACTGCTTGAAATGTAGCAAGAAGATTGGAAAAGGCTAAAAATGGTTGTAGAGAAACCCTCCAGCACAATAGTGTACTTGGTAAAGTGAGAGATGATGATGGTTAGGATAAGAACGTTGGTATTAGAGTTGAGAGAACCATAAGATTTGTAATAAACCTAAAAATAAATGACAGGATTTGGAATATATTGAATGTAGATATAAGACAGATGGTGTCAACATGATTCTTAAGTTTCAGATTTCTACTGCTAGACAAATGGGACTGACATTCCCTGAAAGATGAAATATCAGAAAAAGGATGTAATTCTGTGGGCCAAAGAAGAAAATCAGAATTTTATTTTTTGAACAAGTTCTGTTTGAGGAGCCTTTCACATATGTAATTTGACTTGCTACATAGATGTTTGGCTATCCAGGCTTGGAATTTGGAGCAGTTGTGAGGCTACAGATATAGTGACCTTACATATACAGGTGATATTTGAAACCACAGGAGTAAATGAATGCACGTGATTATTAAATAAGATTGATGAGACCCAATTGCAAAAAATTCCCACATGTAACTGCTGGATGGAAGAAGACAAGATGGCAAAACAGATATAGAAGTAGTAGTGGAAAATGTAGAAATTAAATAAAAACAGTGTTAAGACATTATAGGCAAGGGACTAAAGGGTTGGAAGGAAATGGGACTGTTTAACAAAGGTGAATGCTACTGAAAGATCGAATCCCTTAATGGGTACAATGTATGTCATTCAGGTTATGACCACCTCAAAAGCCCTGACTTCACCACTATGCAATCTACACATATAAAAAAAATTGCACTTGTAACCCGTAAATTAATACAAATAATAAGATAAAAAATAAAGAAAAAAAAAACAACAGCATGAAAAGAAGAAAAGGCTGGAAAGTTTGAGGGATTGGACAACATGAATGGCTACAGTAACCTTAGTAAGAGCTAATTTTATGGAAGTGATGTCTACCAATCATTTTCCAAAAGATGCTATAAGAAAATTAAAACTGTGTTCTGATTATTTCCTAATTAGTTTTTTGGCATATAGTGGTACAATTTTGGGAGGAAAGCTGGATACGCATTTTTTAAAAATTGCTTTCTGGACTAATTAACAATTCATAGTGAGAGGTGAAGCCAGCTGGACTTCTGGGTTGGGTGGAGACTTGGAGAACTTTTCTGTCTAGCTAGAGGATTGTAAATGCACCAAATCAGCACTATGTGCCTAGTTAAAGGATTGTAAATGCACCAATCAGCACTCTGTAAAAACGCACCAATCAGCACTCTGTGTCTAGCTAAAGGATTGTAAATGCACCAACCAGCACTCTGTAAAATGGACCAATCAGCAGGATGTTGGTGGGGCCAAATAAGGGAATAAAAGCTGGCCACCCAAGCCAGCAGTGGTAATGCACTTGGGTTGCCTTCCACGCTGTGGTAGCTTTGCTCTTTCGCTCTTCACAATAAATCTTGCTGCGGCTCACTCTTTGGTTCTGCACTGCCTTTATAAGCTGTGACACTCTCCGCGAGGGTCTGCAGCTTCATTCCTAAAGTCAGAGAGACCACAAACCCACTAGGAGGAACAAACAACTCTGGACACGCCACCTTCAAGAGCTGTAACACTCACTGAGAAGCTCTGCGGCTTCACACCTGAAGTCAGCGAGACTACGAACCCACTAGAAGGAAGAAACTCCAGACATGTCTGAACATCTGAAGGAACAAACTCCGGACACACTGTCTTTAAGAACTGTAACACTCACTGCGAGGGTGTGCGGCTTCATTGAAGTCAGTGAGACCAAGAACCCACCGGAAGGAATAAATTCTGGACACAATAGCTCTTCTAAATACTTAGTATTTAAAAGGATCAGGCAGCAGAAAATGGGATTCTTTTAGAAAAGTGTAAGAAAAAAGTTAACAAAAGAATAGAAGAACATTACTTAATGTATATGAATTAAATAATTTGGATGACATAAGAGAAAGAAGCAATAAGCTCTATTCAATATTCAAAAATGTGGCTACATTTAAGTCTTCATGACACCAAAGTGTGATTTTTTATTTATTATGTACAAATAATTATAAATATTCGTTTTATAACCATTTTAATTGTTTCAAACTTATCTATTTAAGGTGAAGAAAAATATCTTTATTATCCATGGTTTATATCTATGGTCTAATTGTCATATAAACTATGACAGTAACTTTACTGTTTTGCAATATGCAATGTCATTTCCTTCTGAAAGAGAAAGAATTACTCAGTAAAATTATATACAAATTGATATTTTTTTTACAGTTTTTAAATTTTATTTTATTTTATTATTATTATACTTTAAGTTTTAGGGTACATGTGCACAATGTGCAGGTTAGTTACATATGTATACATGTGCCATGCTGGTGTGCTGCACCCATTAACTCGTCATTTAGCATTAGGTATATCTCCTAATGCTATCCCACCCCCCTCCCCCCACCCCACAACAGTCCCCAGAGTGTGATGTTCCCCTTCCTGTGTCCATGTGTTCTCATTGTTCAATTCCCACCTATGAGTGAGAACATGCGGTGTTTGGTTTTTTGTCCTTGTGACAGTTTACTGAGAATGATGATTTCCAATTTCATCCATGTCCCTACAAAGGACATGAACTTATCATTTTTATGGCTGCATAGTATTTCATGGTGTGTATGTGCCACATTTCCTTAATCCAGTCTATCACTGTTGGACATTTGGGTTGGTTCCAAGTCTTTGCTATTGTGAATAGTGCCGCAATAAACATACATGTGCATGTGTCTTTATAGCAGCATGATTTATAGTCCTTTGGGTATATACCCAGTAATGGGATGGCTGGGTCAAATGGTATTTCTAGTTCTAGATCCCTGAGGAATGGCCACACTGACTTCCACAAGGGTTGAACTAGTTTACAGTCCCACCAACAGTGTAAAAGTGTTCCTATTTCTCCACATCCTCTCCAGCAAATTGATATTTTTAAAGATATAAAGAATGTAAGAGAACTATTATGGTGGAAACATTATGAAACATAATGTAAAAAGCTGTAGACAAATAAAGCAATCCTATTGTAGGAAGAAAGAGGACTATATTAATTTTCAAAATTAGTGAACTAAGTGACCTAAATAAAGATGATTTTGAAAAGAGTATTGTTCCTGGAAGAGATTGCTTATCCAGGTTTTAGTGATAAACTTTGGTTTTTCTTTTTCATGCCTATGTCAAAACAACAATAAAAATAACAATTTACATCAATAAATCACATCATGACAATCACCTACTTTAGAAGTAGTTGAAATGTTATTTCAGTGAGAAAGTTTGCAATTAAAAACATTGTTCACTGAACTAAACAGTCTCTTCACAGACATTGTTGATTGTGATTTAACTTCTAGCAGAATCTCTGTATCCTTTTATACACCTGGTAATGAACATTGCAAAGAATGGGAGATGATGAGTAGTACTAATCTACAAAACTTTGAAGAGCCAAAGACCAACATCTCCTTATTCAGTCCACATTACCCCATAGACAGGAGGAACATGTTTTTGAAAGGGTGATGATAGTTAATAATAAGGTATTGTACATTTCAAAATTTCTCAGAAAGTTTCAAATGTCTTACCACAAAAATTTAGGTGGTAGATTTGTTAATTAGCTTGATTTAATCATTTCACATGGTATACATCATCAAAACATCACATAGTACCCCATAAATAAATAAAATTATAGCCTGTCAAATTAAAATAATATTGATAAATGTAAAGAAAACTATACAAGACAAGAAAAAAAACTATAGCTACCTGGGTCCTATCCCAACTTAAAAAAATTTTTCAAGAGACAGAATTTTTAACATATTTTAAAATTTATATATGATTGATATGTATATATATTATTATATTTTAATAGAATTATATTTTTTAATTCTCTAAATAATTCTAATATTCAAATGGGTTTGGGAAGTACTGATTTAAATGATTTTACTTTCCTTTACTCAGCTATAAAAAAATAAAAATTTTAGGGAAATCTGAATATTCAGTTTATCATTAGCTTATATGTTTATACATCTGCTGCATTGAGTAACTATGGTGTTAAATCAATAATTACTACATTTTCCTGATATTTTCAGGTTATTTTCATAAATGAGGAGACTAAATATGATTTCTGTTTCCATGCATTCATTTAAAATAAATGTTATTGAGGATCTATTATCCAATTCATATTGGCTGTTATGTTTTGTCTGAACATAGAGAGATAAAACACAAATATTTACATTGCTGGTAGTATTTAACAGTTGGTACTATTTAGATTAAGTGTTAAATTCTGAAAACATAAAGAATAAGAAGTGACATGTAGACTTTAAAGGTTTATAATCTAGCTAAGGGAAAAACTCTTGCAAATAGAAATAAAATATAATGAAGTTTGTCCATGTTCAAAGGTTTGAATAAAATACTGTGTTAGAACAGAAGAATTAATTCTCACAGTTGAATGTGACCAAGCTAATCTCTGCTAAAAGGTAGTAATTGACCTATGTCCTGAATAATGAAGAGAAATTTTCAAGATGGGAGAAGGGAGCAAACATTTTACAGACAGAAGAAATACTATGTAATAAAGCACAAGAACCAAAATTTCATGGTGGGCTTCTGAGCTGTTTATGTTTTTATATGACTGGAGCTCAGAATTATTATAGTGTAATAAATGATTTTGGAAAATGAAGGGGTGAGGCGAGGAAGTGGCAGATTATAAAAACATTCAAAGACATGCTTAAATGTTTATATGAGCATGTGTATATATATTCATTTATATACTGCTTTGATCTAAACATAAAGTTATCCTACATGGATGAATTACATGAAAAGAGATAGGTACTATTAAAATAATATTAAAATTTAGAGAAATCCAGAATAACAGCAAAAAATAACGGCATGAAAATGCAATGGAGTGGTGGTATTTCAACCACAGAAAAGAAAACAATGCATGTTAGGATGGCATACCTGCTTTCCAGATAGCAAATAAAACATTTGTTTCAAGTGTTCTGTCACTTTGTTTAAAAATGTACACTCATCTATTTTAAATAATGTAATTGCATCTATAAGCTATAAAGAAATTTAGACTTTTTAATTTTAGTTACCACGCTATAATCCAAGTGACGTGTGTGGTAGTGTTACCCAGTCATTATCTTTGATTTTTCTTTCTCTTTCACGTCTCATGTCCCATCCATACAGTGAATTCTGTCATGTCTATCTCCAAAATATATCATTTAAAAATATACTTCTCTTCCTATTTTTGTCATTATTTTAGTTAATGGTACCAACTCTATACCTTGTGTGGTAGGCAGAATTTTAAGATCATCCCCAAGAGTCTCACCACTTATACAAGCCCCAGATTTTGATATGTATAATGATATCACAACTGAAGTAAAAGCATGGAGTATTCACAGCTTATAACAGCCTTCTCTTTGGTGTGGCCATGACATTCACACACACAAACATATATATATATATATATATGTAATATATTGTATGTGTATATACATATATGCATTATATATATACACACATATACACACATATGTGTGTATATATCTATATCTAATCAATATCTAAATCTATATCTATGTGTGATGGGCTATCATTACCACTATTAGATTACATCATAATTCAATGCTAAAAGAATTTTGTAGATATAATTAAAGACCCTGATTAACTGATTTTAAGTTAATTAAAAGGCAGAGTTTCCTCGGTGGATCTGATTTAATCATATGGGCCCTTTAAAAGAGTCTCTAGAAGTAGGAAAGAAGCTCTCCTCAGTCTTGAAGATGTAAACTGCCATGGTATGAAGTTGGCGATGTGACAGAGATTGATGGACAACTTCTAGGAGCTGAAGTCCTCAGTCCTACAAACATGAAGAACTCAATTTTGCCTGCAACCAGTGAGCTAGGAAAAGGACCTTAAGTTCCAGATGAGATCAACACCGTGGCTGTACACATATGACCTTGAACAGACAACACAATTAAGCTGTGTTCAGTGTCCTAATCCATGAATATTGGGAGGTAATAAACATACAGTTGACTCTTGAGCAGCACAGGGGTTAGGATGCTAACCACCTGTGCAGCTGAATATTTAGGAATAATTTTTGACTCTCTGGAAACTTAACAATTAATAGCCTATCATTGACCAGATGCCTTAAGATAACGTAGTCAATGAACAAGTATTTTCTGTTTTGTATGTATTGTATACCGTATTTTCACAATTTAGTAAGCTAAAAAAGAAAATGTTTTTAAGAAAATCATAAGAAAGAGAAAATACAATTATAGCACTCTACTGTACTTGTGAATGATTTAAGTTTAGACTGCCTGTTTACACAATGAATGGTCCATCTGAAATGGTGGCACCTGCAGCTGCAGACCTCAATCTATATCAAGCAATTTAGCTGCTTCTTCTAAGTTTATGCCTCTCATCTACTTTTTAGGAGCACTTCCAACATCACAAGTGGCCCTTCATATGCATCTCATGGTGTTATTCAAGGTTTACAGCAGTGCTCTGAACACACTGAAAAACACATAGGAACCTTAAGAAATCACTTTTTACTGCCATATGCAATTTACCGGAGAGATGCACTGCTCTTGCAGAGATGATTAACGTCACACAGCGTTTTTAGCGGATGCTTGCAACACTTAAGCTCACCACAATAGCAACAGGAGGTGGCTTTGAAATTATTATGGTAGTATATAGTAGAGTTAATTATGTGCAGTGATGATTTAATTCTGCCTCCTTATTATTGTTTACATTTCTCTTGGCTGGGAATGGCACCGTGTATAGTCTGTAAGTATTTTTGGGTGTAAGTTTTGATGAAGTTTAACCTTGTACAGTAGATTTTTGCATATTCTACGGTGGTAAGTGATAAAATAGACTAGGATAGATGAGGATCTACATATTTCATGTATTTATAACATAACTAACTTTTTCTTAATTATTTCAATAGTTTTAGGCTACAAGGTTCATCTGTGAGTTTTTCATCTTGTCACAAGTCTGCACAAAGTTTTCCAATATATTTATTGAAAAAAATCCACGTCAGTCAATCAACACAGTTCAAGTTGGCATTGTTCAAGGGTCAACTGTATACTGTTTTAAGCTGTTGAATTTATGGCATTATGTTAATCAGGTTTTGGTACTTGAAAGTGGGCTGCAGGTACAATGGAGATATAAAATGGTGGGGAAGTTTTGGAACTGAGAAGTGAGTGGAGAAAAATTCTGAGGAGCATAGTAGAGAAAGCCTAAATCACTGAGATAAGGCCTAAATCTTCATCAGACTGCTAGTGATAATCTGCATTCTAAAGATGTTACCCCAGTGCAGGCTCAGAAGGAAGTGAGGAACATGTTATTGGAAACCAGAGGAAGGAAGTTACTTGTTAAGTAGTGGCAGAAAGCTTAGTGAAATTGTGACCTGCAGTTATACAGAAAGCAGAATTTGTAAAGAAAGAACCTGGCTACAGCTAGCGAGATTTCTGAGTAAAATGTTAAAGTATGTACCCCCTGTCTTCGTGCTGTTTATAGCAAAATAGGAGAGGAAAGAGATAAATGAAAGGAAGAACTGTTAAACAAAAAGGAACCAGGCTAGATAATTTTGTAAGTTCTCTGCCTCTCCAGATGACAAAAATGTTAAGTATCAGAAATATCTGCCAAAACTAGTATAAAGTCTGAATGTATGACTACAACCTTTCATTAAAATTTCAGGTTGATCAAAAGATCAAAGTAGTCAGCCACGGAAAGGACCTTTTCATGACAGTGGGAACATGCCTCACATTTCTTTTTACTTAAACCAGAGGGCCTCTAGAAAGCTTGAGGGTATTGTCCCTTCAGCCACTTCAGCAGAAGCCTAAGATAGAGGCAGAATTATCGCAAGAAAGATCTGTGAATGTGGCTTTTGTCTAATGGAGGAAAATTCTATGAAATCCCCACAAAACCCACAAAGATTTTGAAAAATTCATTTCAGCAGAAACACTGCCAGCTCTGATTGAAATGGACTGAGAGAGTACAAAATGGTAGGCGGTTTTGGGCCCTCAGAAATTCTACTGGCAGGAAGAAGGCTCTTAAAACTACTCAGTGGCAAACGTATACTACCCTCCATGAAAAAGGAAGGACGATTCAGAAGACAGAAACAAGAGGCCACACAACTCCGCGAAGAGTCAGAGTTATTCCTAGGCTTTGAAACCTAATTAAGGGAAATGCTGCACTTGTCTACTATGTTTCAGACTATGATGGCCAGTGACTCCTTTTTACTTTTTATTTACTCTCCTTCTGAAATGGAATATTGATATAGTTCAGATATTTGTCCCCTCCATATCTCATGTTGAGATGTGATCCCCAGTGTAGAAGGTGGGGCCTAGGGAGAGGTGTTTAGGTCATAAGGGTAGACTCCTCATGAATGGTGTGGTGCCCTCCCCACAGTAATGAGTGAGTTCTCAGCCTATAAGTCCATGTGAGAGATGCTCGTTTAAAAGAGCATGGCGTCACCCCTCCCTCTCTCGTTTCCTCTCTCACGATGTGATACACCAACCCACTCTGTCCTTCCCCCATGATTGGAAGCTTTCTGAAGCCCTCACCGGAAGCAGATACTGGAGCCATGCTTCGTATGCAGTGTGCAGAACCATGGGTCAAATAAATCTCTTTTCCTTATAAACTATTGAGCCTCAGGTATTCTTTCATAGCAATGCAAACAGACTAATACAAATATCTACAATCTACATCTGCTATCCCTTGCCTTTCTCTTCATTGTTTGGAGTGTTAAAAGCCAATAATTTGTCTTTTTAATGGGGGGCTGGTGGGGAGAGAGAGAGAAATGCCCTGCCCCAGGATCTGTATAAATCCAGATGATACAGTATGATTACTCCGAGGGGACTCATTCACATCTCATTTAGATGATGACATTTTAAACTTTGAGTTGATGAGATGTAGATTTAGATGATGAGATTCTGGAAATTGAGCCGTTGCTATAATGATATGCAACTTTTGAGAGTCTTGGGAGAGAGTAAACATAGTTTGCATGTGGGAAAGAAGTAAATTGCAGGTGGATAGTAGTAGGTAGAATTCTCAGAATTCCCCCAGAGTTGAGCTCCCTGGTGTACATGCCTTGTATAATCACTTCCTCCTGAATGCGGGTCGAACTGTTGACTATGATGGGATATCATTTCCAAAGTTAGGTTCTATTATATGGAAAAGGTGAAGGGATTTTGCAGATGGAATTAAGGCCCTTTTCAGTTTACTTTGAGTTTATCTAAAGATGATTATTTTGGGTAGGCTTGGACAAATCAGTTGGGCTCATAAAAGAGGTTCTAGAAGTCAGTGCCTCTCTTTCATGTTGTCTTTGAAAAAGAAAACTGCCCTAACTTCTACAGCTTCAAAAATAAAGCAACTGATTATGCTAATAAATATATGAGATTGGGAGAATAACACAAGCCTCAGATAAGACCCCAGCCATGGCTGTCAGTTTTATTTCTGTCTGTGTTAACAAAAAACTTGGATATCTTCATAAATTTTAAGAAGAGAATTATTCCTTATAAAAGATGACAGCCTACAAGAGGGCCATTCTTTTTTTTTTTTTTTTTTTTGAGATGGAGTCTTACTCTATCCCCGCCAGGCTGGAGTGCAGTGGTGCAATCTTGGCTCACTGCAACCTCTGCCTCCGGGGTTCAAGCCATTCTCGTGCCTCAGCCTCCTGAGTAACTGGGACTACAGGTGCCTGTCACCATGCCCAGCTAATTTTTATATTTTTAGTAGAGATGGGGTTTTGCCATGTTGGCCAGGCTGGTCTTAAACTCCTCACCTCAGGTGATTCGCCCCCCTCAGCCTCCCAAATTGCTGGGATTACAAGCATGAGCCACCTCATCTGGCCAAGGGGGCAATTCTGACAGGCTGGGAAGCACAGCCTCTGGCTGAAATGCAAAGGCAGGCACGTGGAAGGTAGGGAGGGTGGAACAGGGATTTATGCTGAATGGGTTGGCCAAGTATACATATTTAACAGGTTATAGGAGGAGCTGTGAATATTCGTGAAGGGGGTCCTAACACATGTGTACTGAATAAATGTGCATGTTACATACAAGCCATGCCCGCTTTGGGCTGGAGACTTAACATTAAATGTATTACAGTTTCTTTACAGTTCCCATTACCATGAAAGCATTCAGTGCCTCCATGTGCCTTCCATGCCTTCACATGTGTACCTGCTTCATAAACTATAAGGAACTGTAAATAAACTGTAATACATTTAAATGTTAAGTGTTCACCCCAAAATGAACATGGGTTGTATGTAACATGCATGATTCTTCAGCCAGAATCATTCCGTGGCTGGAGGTCTCTTCTCAGGAGAAAGTTACTGAAATCAGTCTCTTGTTAAATCAAAGTTGTAGTTATGACATTTGGAACTCAGGCAGGGCCAAGGGGAGTGGTCAGTTAGTCAACAGGCCTGGCCGTGGGTGAGCTGCAATTGTTTTAAGGTAGTTTATCTCAGGGCCGGGACTTGTTTAGATGCTAGAGAAAAAGAGAAACCTTGTGGCAGTCAGAATATGGTTTATTCTTGGAGTGTATGGGTGCGTGACTTAACCTTTGCCTGGCATGGCTTTAGCTCTTATTCATAATTTGGAATTTTACTTTCATAAAGTGTCTGTTCTGTCAGTCTTATGCTCTGTATTCTAACATTAATGCTGCTCACTTGTGCCTCAACTGCAGAAGGAAGAGGGTATAACAAGGTATGGTAGACCTTCCATCTAGTCGTGGCCGGGAGCTCAGTTTTTAAACTTTCTCTGGTATCCCCTTGTCCATGAAGGGCTACATTTGGTCTGTCGGAGGGCACAGGATTTTACTTTCAGTTCTCACTTTAGTTTTCACTTGTGAGACCCTGTGCAGACATCACCTGTAAGGCATAGCAGGACTGGACTCATGAAAACTGCAAAATAATAGTTGAATCATATAAGTCTGCAGTGGTTTTTTTATGCAGAAATAAATATCTGATTACTATAATAACTTGTTTACTGTTTTTTCTATGGCAAGTATATATTTTCTTCCATTCTTTTCCCTATAATGGAACATATTATTGCTATAACAATAAATTAAATATTATGATAGTTTCTGCTTAGAAGTCTTCAATAGCTTTACACTGAACTGCAAATAAATATTACCTATGAGGAAAAAACTACAAATCCATTGCATTCTAGTTTCTGCTAATTTACTCAAATTTAGATTCAACTATTCTCTTTCTCTTTTAATGCTTAAAATACAAATTACATCCCTTCAATTATCTTAATTTCAGAGAAGGGCCTTCTCTTATGTTATTTTCTCTGTCAGAAATACATTTCTTAATAATTTAAGGTTTTTTTTAAAAAATAAAATCGTTAGTTCTGTTTCTCTGCTTATTGTCAACTTTTTTCCCCTATGGAAACTTGGGTCATTTGTATGCTTATTGTCAACTTTCAGAAAGCCTTTTCCTATCTCCATTTGTAACTAGACATATCTCAACAACTAAAAACAAGAAACAAAAATCTTCTCCTGTATTCTGTTCCTTCTTTTTTTTTTGCATCACATACAACTATTTGTTATTACTAATTTCATTTTATTGTTTTTCTCTGGATGACATTGTAACTATGTATCTTGTCTTTTATAGTCATAACTATATTCAGTTGCTCCTCAACTTAAGATAGGGTTGTGTTGATAAATCAATCAGAAATTGAAAATGCAATTAATACGTCTAACCTACTCACCATCATAGCTTAGCCTAGTGTACCTCAAAAAGTGCTCAGAAAACTTATATTCGCATATAGTTGGGTAAAATCATGTAACACAAAGCCTATTTCATAATAAAGTGTTGAGTGTCTCATGTAATTCATTGACTACTGTTCTAAAGGTGAAAAACAGAATGGTTGTATGAAAACTTGATGTATGGTTCTACTGAATATGTATCACTTTCACATCAGCAGAAAGTCAAAAAATTGTTTAGATAGAACCATTGTAAGTTGGGAACCATATGTAATAAAAAGTTATTTGAATTGAATGAAATTAATTCAACTGATGATGTTTCGAAACAAATAGTGGTGTTTCAAAACAAACTGTAAGGAAGTGTAAGGAAGGTGTTTCAAAATAAACTGTAAGGAAGTGTAAGGAAGGTGTTTCAAAACAAACACCACTATTCCTAATACTGATACCAGAGAGAAATGTTGCCTATGGACCTTAGCAGAGCAGACTGTGAATAGCAATGGACAATATTCTCAAAAATATCCCTGGACCTTAGCAGAGCAGACTGTGAATAGCAATGGACAATATTCTCAAAAATATCCCTGGAGTCACCAAAATCACGTTTCTTTTAATGTCATTTAACACAGGCTGATGGTATCACGCAAACTTCAGTTTAGTAAAAGTGACTTCTCCTGCTAGATGATAATTAATGTGATTCTGTATAGGTGTCAGGCTTATCTATACTTAATCAAAGAGTGAATTGCCCTGAATCTCAATGAACTGGAGGTGTAGGCCTTTATAAAGTTTTTAACATTATTCCTCTCATTGGAGAATTTATGGTAACCAGAAAAAAAATAAAGTTTTTTAATATTGTTAATTAAAAATGGAACACCTTGATTTAGAAAGTGATCATATTGTTGACATTTTTAAATTAAAATTCAAAAGAACTCATGCCTGACTCAATCTCTATAAGAAAGTGGATCAAAAAGTATTTATAATAATTTAACTTCATCATCAAAAGTAAATTGAGGTTAGTTCAATTTAAGAAATCAAACTAAGAGGGTTTTTAATGTCACAAAACTAAAGCAATGGTCTGCAAATATTTTCAATACATGTTAATATCAATAAAACTTTGAACACACACACACAGTACCACTCTATTATTTATTAATAACTGCAGGCATGGCTCTGCTAATACAAGGTGAAGATGGTGTTTATTTCAAAAGCGATTAACAACTTAGAATAAAAATATAAAGACAAAATGGGATTAGATAAATCTATTATGTAACGTATTTCTTTACAAAATCTTTTTTATTCTAAAATGTTTTTGTGTTTTAGACCTTTGGTTTATAATGGGCATGCACAGCATGATCCTGTCATATCAACATCAACTTAGACCTTAAGGAATGCTATGTGTGCACTTAACAATGTTCACTCTTTACAATGAAAAATATTTTTTTTTTTTGAGAGGGAGTCTCGCTCTGTCCCCAGGCTGGAGTGCAGTGGCGCTATCTCGGCTCACTGCAAGCTCCGCCTCCAGGGGTCACGCCATTCTCCTGCCTCAGCCTCCCGAGTAGCTGGGACTAACAGGCGCCCGCCACCGGGCCCGGCTAATTTTTTTTTTTTTTTGTATTTTTAGTAGAGATGGGGTTTCACTGTGTTAGCCAGGAAGGTCTCGATCTCCTGACCACGTGATCCGCCTGCCTCCACCTCCCAAAGTGCTGGGATTACAAGCGTGAGCCACCGCGCCTGGCCAACAATGAAAAATATTTAAATCTACATTTAAAGAGAGTTTTTTTTTGGTAATATTTAATGTTTTGGCAGGCTTTCTTTCAGGTCTTCTTACATTGGTATTATCTTTATGTTATAATATGTTGAGAAATAACTAATTTTAAAACAATTTACATCCAATTGCACTCACATTATTGATCTTTAATTTGCCATTCTTGTGTAATCAAGATTATTAGGTCATTTGACTATTTTGTGATGAAATAGTTGGGCTAAATTTGAAAATGCAATTCATACATCTTTTTTTTTTTTTTTTTTTTTTTTGGAGTTGGAGTTTTGCTCTTATTTGCTCTTATTGCCCAGGCTGGAGTCCAATGGCATGATCTAGGGTCACTACAACCTCCCTCCACCTCCCTGGCTCAAGTGATTCTTCTGTCTCAGCCTCCTGCATAGCTAGGATTACAGGTGCCCACCACCATGTCTGGCTAATTTTCGTATTTTTAGTAGAGACAGGATTTCACCATGTTGCCCAGGCTAGTCTCCAACTCCTGGCTTCAGGTGATCCACTCTCCTCGGCTTCCCAAAGTGCTGGGATTACAGGCATGAACCACCACACCCGGCCCACTTATCTTCTTTATTGATCTATTGAAATCTGCTAAGGAAATTTAGAGTGAGAGTGCCACCACCAGTGTTATCTATGATATGTGCCCATCTGAAATAAGCCAAGTGTAGATGTTTGTTTTGATTATGGGGTTAAATATCAATAAATATTTATATTGTCATTATTTATTTATTTATTTATTTATTTTGAGACAGAGTCTCACTCTGTTGTCCAGGCTGGAGTGCAGTGGCACCATCTCAGCTCACTGCAACCTCTGCCTCCCAGGTTCAAGTGATTCTCCTGCCTCAGCCTCCTGAGTAGCTGGGATTACAGGTGTGCACCACCACACTAGGCTAATTTTTGTATTTTTAGTAAAGATGGGGTTTCACCATCTTGGTCAGGCTGTTCTCGAACTCCTGATCTCATGATCCACCCACTTCGGCCTCCCAAAGTGCTGGTATTACAGACACGAGCCACCATGCCCAGCCTATATTGCCATTCTTATATATAAAATATCAATATGAATTAATATTCTAATATTTTACTTTCTCTACAGTTCAATGAACAGAGTGTACAGATCATGGAGGATGTATCACTCTATAAGACAATTGCCTTAAAGTGGAGAAAGTAATAACATTACTTAGGTATTAATCTGTAGTGTGCATTTTTTAAAATCCAAATTCTCAGTATGCCCCTCCAGAGATTTTTAACTGGGGCCGAACTGTGTGCTTTATTAAAATACACTTTAGGTCATTCTGATGCAATGCAAGATATTTTTTTAAGCACAATTTGAGTATTGCTACAGTGCTGTTGAGGTCACAAAAACATAGCTTTTATATAGACAATGGTTTGAAGAAAAACACTATAGGAACTTGGAATACTAATTAGGAGGCTATAACAATAGAATAGAGAGTGAGAAATAATAAATCTCTGTACTAAAGGAGTTCCTATTGTGCTTCAGGAAGAAGTATACATGTGGTATTTACAAAGTAAGATAAATATGAACATAGGATTGATTAATTTTGAAGAACAGAGGGAAAATTATCAAGAATGGTTCCCAGGGTTCAAGCCTGGGTTGTGGCACAGAAAGTCCTCTTCATTTTCAAATTTGGTAGGAAAATAATGAAAAAAAAAATGCATATTTTAGGGAAAATTAGATCACCAAAGAATAACATAAAAAAGGAGAAATAGGTAAAAACGTAATAATAGGGCTCTTCAGCATTTAATTCATGGGATGAAAGATCAGGGGAAGAGGATTGAGAAAAAAAATGGATGTCCAATTTAAAAAATCATTTATTTTCTTGGTAATTTAAGTTTTTCCATAGGCATGTATTACAGGAAGTAGCAAATGTTCAATTCGCAATAATTCTCTTTTGTTCTTTCTTGCTATTTTTTATTGCAGTTCATTTTTGTGTGCTGAATAAAATAAACACTTTATACTTTTGTGCATAGCAAAAAAAAAAAAAAAAAAAATGGATGTCCACTAAGTACATTTTAAAAAGTAGTTTGTGGTGGCGAGATTAAAAAAAAAATAGAAATTTAGGATAATGTTAGTGACTTTAATGTAATTAATATGGTTGAGTTGACAACCAGGTTATCCTGGGTTGAGAGAATAGGAAATGTGAAAATGGGAAGTGGAGATACTGAACATACCCTGATCCTTTCAAGAATCTTAAATAGAAAGAGAAGGTAGGAAATGAGCTTTTGCTTGGGGGGAAAATGCAAGTTATAAAGTAGAGGAGAGCATAGAGTACATTACAGATTGAAAGGGAAGGCAGTGCAGTGGAGAAGTCGTTACAAAATAAATGTGTGACAGATATAACTTAATTTGCATAGGATACCAAATTGGCCCCATTCCCTGATGTTCTGAGCTTAACTGCTTCTTCAGACTTCTGGAAGCGACTGCAAGAAAGACGGAGTTTGGGTAGAGAAAGCTGGAATGTTTCTTAAAGACCATTATCCAGTGGTATCAAATGTTAGATTAAATCATCTATTAGGTTGTTCATGAATAACAGAGATTCATTGCATTTCTTTTAAAAGGTGAGTAAAAATATATGATAAAATCCCTATAGAAACAGAATTGGAAAAAAAAAAAAAGCAGAGAAGAGAAAAGCTTTACAACAAAATACATGCTGTCTTCAACACTTAATACTATTCCTCCCTCTACTTTTAAGGGAAGTTTCTGGGGAGAAGATAAATAATACATTTATATAAGAAAATAATCCTTGGATATGTATACTAACAAGTATTCTCTTGTTTCACACCTGGAATTCGTCGGGGTCTGAAATATGCTACCACGGCGGGAATGGCATAGGTCCACTAAGCAAGTATATGGCTAAGTCGAAAACTGGTAGGCGTGAGTCGAGTTGTTTCAACAGCCCTCACTCCAGGTTAGTTCTACCTGTTTCACTATTTTGCTTTAGAAAAAAACTCTGGAGAAAAGGCAAGGCGAAATGACTATTCCAGTTGACACATCCAGAGAAATCAGGGAAATATATCTACTTTTTTGGACAAACTTCACTGGGTTGGAACAGAGGTGTGTAGGGTATGTAGGGAAAGTGATGGGCAGGTAAACCTCTCAGAGTTAAGCACAGCTAGAGCTGGTGAACATCGCTGCGGTACTAAGTGGCAATATGAGCACACATAATTATACTAAAGGATGTGCGTTTGTTCTCAAATCTCAACTGGCTGTTATAATCGAACATTGTCTACCACTTTAAAGAGTCATAGGCCCTTGAGAAAGTGAAAGAGAACAAAGGGGAGACTAATAGCATGCCAAACCTTCATGTCACCATAGGATGACCATGGCTGCCTCCAGAGACAAGGGAGCAACAGTATAGCCCTCCTGGATCAATTTTCCTGGTCAGTCAGATACCTCTCTACTAGCCAGGAATGCTGAGGCAACAAAGCCAATCCAGAGCTATTATGTCAGAGTGAGCAAGCTTAATACATGGGACTGTGGTTTTCTTTCGCTGTGGCTGAAGTGCATATTTACACAAGTTTGTTTTATGGCACAGATATCTTCACTTCATTTCTTAATCTGAGTAACAGACGACACCAAGGCATCACTCTCTTTGGTATCATTCTTTACATCAGATCTTCTTGGCAGTACAAGGCCTTTACTTTACGCTTGGTGACATTTCAATCATTACCATCAGCCAGAATGCACAACTACCCTTGCCTGTTATCACAAGCAGAACCTTGGGCCCATGGGCTCTCTCAACCACAGTAAGCCAAATTTCCTGGAACGGGAGGAGATCCCTCTAGAAATCTGCTTTGGCTTAAGGTAATGCTGCTTCAAAGAGGAACTCTTGTATTTGGAATCCAAATAAATGATGTAAAAATACGTAACAAGTATTTCATGGCTGGTTTCTCTATTTGTATGCATTTCTGGTGAGAGTGTTCCCATTTAAGCAATTCCATCTAATCATAACATCCATAATAAATACCATTTGATCAGAGCTAGGTATCAGTACTAAGAAGAATAAGTGGGTCATTCAGAACATCACTGAGATATTGCTGTCTTATGTCCTATTACAGTTGACATATTGCATAACCTACTGGAATCACTCTTGTATTCTCCATTTTCCTTTTGGGTTGGAGAATTGTCACTCAGGAATTGAAGCTGGTGTTTGTAGCTGTGCTGAACTACCGTCACGGTTTTATTGCTCTGTGTCAAAGCCAAATCTAGCCAATTTGAGTAATATCACATAAAGACAATAATAAATAAGTCTTTCCTTTCATTTCGTTCTTTGCTACGTGTCCCTTCTCTAATTCTTTGTTTTTCTTTTTTCTTTTTGAATAAGAAGTTGAGTGATTAAAAAAGTCCAATGCAATCAAACCAAATTTTAAACTCTGCACAATCACAAAGATGGCGAATGATAGACAGCAAAATGTTTTTTTTTTTCTTAGATCTTGCTAAACCAGATGTCTGAGGGATTTTTTAAAATGTGAAGAATTAAAACTCATATTTAATCCAACAAATTTTGTGTATTATCTAGATGTATATTTTATATTGAGAATTACTACAGTAATTGAGAAAATACCATTTCCAAAGGATAGGCAGCTGCAGTCAAGGGCATAGATTTTTATTTAAAAGTAAAAAGCTAAAAGTACTACTGTCTAATAGCAGTATACGAGATGATATTTTAAAAGATCAGGTCATTCACAGTTGCAGAAGCATCAGGCACAGACAGGGATTATTGACATAACTTCAAACTTGACATTTGATAAACTGTTAGGCACTTATATAGTGGGGAAGTGCTGTCAGATGCCATGCATTCAACATAAATAAACTGATTTTCATGGTGCCATAGTGAAACATGTCAGGCCTGAAGATGGAGAAGTCACTATGCACTGCATAGATTAAAAGTCTTGCCCAAACCGGAGATTATGGACTGCCGATGAGATCTTATCAGGTCACAGGTGATGGGAGCTGAACATCACAGGAAACCAG
This sequence comes from Pongo pygmaeus, assembly GCF_028885625.2. Lineage (NCBI taxonomy): Eukaryota > Metazoa > Chordata > Mammalia > Primates > Hominidae > Pongo > Pongo pygmaeus. Next base: position 78,921,462 of record NC_072376.2, read on the forward strand.
TACATGACAGGCAGCTTAAACCATTTTCTCCGATGTTCAACACTGTGGCGGTGATTTAGTAAAGGCTAAAATGAGTCTTCCTCAGACGATTTGTATTTCTTGTCTCAATGAATAAAAATACCAACAAATCTTGTTGTGTTAGAATATTTCACTCAATTCTCTGAGAGATAATACTTTGCAAATGCATCAAGTGACATGTGCAAGTACAGTACATTCATATTTCAACACACATTCTAGAGAATGAGAAATAAGAGCAATTTTATGGAAATTTTATGAACAAAGACAAACAAGATACATGGCCATGTGCATATTTGGGGACATCGATTAACATATAGAGTTCTCAAACTACTGCCATAGCATGATACTTTAATACTGTGCGTTTAGGAAATATTACTTTGTAGCTACTGCATAATACTTTTTAAAATCAAAGACGTATGTTTAAATGTACATTTTCCTAGAATTTTTGATGTCCATAAAGCTCTATGTTCAAAGATATCGTCTCTAAAGGTAATAACGTTGCTGATTCTAGGATGCATTTTAGTCTTGCATCAGACCTTCATTGTAATTTGAGGGAGAAAAAGTCTAAATTAATTGCCTTGTTCTTCTTAAAAATATATAAGCAAATGGATGATAAGTTTCCATTTTATCTTGACAGGCATTTTTGAGTTCCACGTTTAAGTTGCAGAAAATTATCTTCACCTAATTTTGAGTACATACATCAAATGGAAAAGTCTCCTGATAATTATTTAGTGCCACAAGGCTTTCTGTGTATATGAACTTGAATTCAATTTGCTCATAAATCACTGGTCAAACAAATAATCTAGTCTTTAAATCAAAGCCACCAACAGACTTAAGAAATGTGGATGACATAATGACTGTCATATTTTAAAACAGTGTTTTGACAAACAAAGATCACAACTACCAATATTTCAAATAAGAGTGAACTGGCATTACTGAAAGTTCAGCTTCTAGTGAGCAGTGTGAGATAAGCTGTAAATTCTGGAGAGTAATAAAAGGCTGTCATAAAAGATCATCAACAGAAGTCAACCTTTAGAAGTAAAGTATTTTTAAAATTGAAAAACAAATATGATGTAGATTTTCCAAATAGTTTCTTTAGAAATGCACACATACATACACACACACATATATAAATATATATAATATACATATATACATACATGAAATATACATATATATATAAAAACTTTTTTTCCCAAAACCAGATAATGGAATATAATGTGTCAAAGTCTTTAACTTTATAGTATTAGGTTGGTATACATTTATTATAAACACAATTTAATTTGAGAATTCAAATATAAACAAAGCAGTAAAGAGAAATTCAGGAATATGAATGAAAAAGAATAATAATTAGAGCAAATAGCACTTAATAATTACATAGACTAAGTGTGAATTTTATATATGTGTTAGAAGAGTTCACACATATTATCCTTGGTACTATATTCATCTTGTTATGACAAGTCACCTTTTTTCTTATTATAGTGAGAGAAATATTACTATCCTTTTTTGTTTTAATAAGGTTAGAGTAACTTTTTTTAATTCAACATTAAGGCATAAATGATCATGGCATAATTGTGGCTTTGTGACAGATTTTGTACGTTGTTGAGATAGTAGTTACTGCAGAATCATAATTGAGTCTTTAATGTTTATAGAGAAGGTAAGTCAAAATTATATTATCAATGTTTATTTTCACTCTACATATTTTTACTGACTGCCTGTTACATGCAGTTTCATTCATCACTAAGATGATCTTTCAAATACTATAATATAAAATATTAGACTCATTTCTCTTTTTATACCATCAAACTACCACCATGTGTATGTCATAGAAGGCATTTACACAAATATGCAAGAATAGATCCTCTGTTGTTTGTTTATAGAATATTGGATTTTGATTAAAAAATTGTGCTTAATATCATATAAATAAAAGTTTTAAAAGACCAATGAGTTAGAAGACTCCAAGATAAAGCCACTGCTTTCGACAGCCACAAAATGTGGATGGGTTAAGTATTGCAGGATAGATTCTCTGGGAATCAAACACCAAGAGGGGGTTAAGAGTACAAAGGTTTTCTGGGAGTACTAACTGGCGTTCAAGATGTCAGGCAAAAGCCAAAGGCTGTTCAACCTGCCCATTATTGTGTTCTCCAGGGAGAGAGTGTCTGTGTGGATCAGGCATTCTGTCCCTGAAGAGCCTAAAATTGTAGTTGTGTGGATCTGAAATTCACTCAGTGGGTCATTGGGAATAATAGTAAGTGACGCCACTCCTGCTTACCCCCTTGATTGTCTAGCCCATTTATTTTCCTATTGGACACACCATACCATACAAAAGTCTCTGATTTAATATGCCATATAGATGGCACATATATACATAAAAAGATACTCAGCACTAGAAAAAGATGGGTTAAGCATTTTCCTTAGCCACTAGGAAAATGCAAATTAAAACCACAATGAAGTTTCACTACACCCAGATCAGAATGATTAAAATAAAAAGACTGACAACATCAAGTGCTAGTGAAGATACAGAGACTGGATCACTCATACATTTCTGATGGGAATGTAAATGTATAGCCACTCTAGAAACAGTGTGACAGTTTTAAAAAATAAACATACAACTACCATAATATTAGGTTGGTGCAAAAGTAATTGTGGTTTTTACCATTTGAAGTAATGGCAATTGCAAGATATTATTGAGTGTCCTAGGGAAATTGATACTTACATCCATGCAGAAATGTGTACATAAATGTTTATTCGCTTTATTCACCATTCCTCAAACTTAGAAACAAGCTGTATGTCCTTCAGGTGGTGAATTGGTTAAACAAACTGTTAACATATATATACCATGGGAATAACACTCAGTAATAAAAAAATACTACATGCAACATCCTCTAAAAATCTCCAGAGAGCTACTTATAGTGAAAAAATTGAATCCTAAATGTTACAAATGGTACAATTCTATGTAGGTAATATTCTCCAAATGACAAAACTATAGAGATGGAGAACAGATTAGTGGTATCAAGAATGAAGAGGGGATGAGGGCTGGTTTGAAGTGAGAGTGGACATAAAAGGCCAAAAAGAGAGATCCTTGTGGTGATGGATATATTTTGTATCTTGCTTTTATCAATTCTAATATCCTGGATGTGATACTATGTCAAAGTTTGGCAGAATGTTACCACAAAGCAAAACTGGGTAAACAGTACTACATTTTTCAACTGCATTTGAAACTATAATTATCTTTAAATAGAGGTTTAATTAAAAAAAAACTGTTTACCTCAATACTCCATTTTATTCTGCTGGTAATTGAACCCAGAACATTTTATTAAAACCTCTTAAAATTTCTCACATTAATTACACAAATATATGTATTAAATATATAAATAAATGCATATCTTAATATGTTAAATATGTTGAAGAGAAATTTGTTTATTTTGTATAATATTGAATAATCTCATTTCAGGCCCAAGATATTACCAAAGCTTATATATCGTAGTTTAATTTCAGAGATTACATTGAAATTTAGCTTTAGCAATTGTCCTGGCATTTTTGTTTGTTTTGTTTTAATATAAGATATTGCATAATTGTCTCTTGTTATAAGTCTAGCCCCGCTGCCTGGGATATTTGGAAAATGACAAACTATGTGTTCTGTAAGTAACTATTTAATGAACAATTTTCATCCAGTAAGATAAAGATTTTTATGAGATTTTTCTACCTATAGTTTACAATAATGACTTCCAAATAGAAAGCCTCTTTGAAATGTGTATGTTAATAAGATGATTGAGACTCGATGAAGCTGATGGCTAAGATGAAACTCTGCCAATACAGCAATTGTACTTGTAGTATACATAAGTGAGATGTGCTCTTCATGTAACTAGCACTGTAACAACGCTTAGGAAGATACTAATGTCAGAAAGAATTATGGAGCTGAGGGACATATATTTTTTAAAAATTACGTATACAGAAGCAGTTCCGGGCTTTGTTACTATTTTCATTTCATATAATACAAACACAATACAATTACTATTTATTTAGGGATTATTTCTTGAAGTCTATCATTCAACTTTGAATTTCAGTGATTTGGCAATATCATCAAGCATCAACATGCTCATGAACATATTCAAAAATGTGTCTAATGTGCTTTTAGAAATGATATTTCAGGATCTAACAGAAAGCTGCCTCTTGTGATATTTTGTGCTAATCAGAAACCCTAAAACCAAGCTGTCCGGAAGGACTACTAATCACATTAGGTCGCTAGGCGTTTGACAATGTTTCACTCAGAATTGATAGTTGAGTTTGAGGTTAGTTAGGCTGATTTTTTTATTGCGACTCTAAATTCTAGGAGATTATACACAATCTGTAGCATTGCCTTTGAATTACCTGCTGCAAAGCACTTTCTTTCAGGTCATATGAATGTGCCAGTGTGAATACTGGCTAAGACTTTTAAACTTCTCAGTTCCTCCTAGATATGTCTTGCTTTCCAGGTATAAAATTATTATTTATCACTCACCTGTTTTATTGTTTTTATACACAGAGATCCAGGAAATTACAATTATCTTGATTAAGATAAAAGTAAGACTAACATTAGTTTAGGCAATCATTGTCTATATTTTATTGTTTCTCTTTTCATATCACCAGACATCTTATACACTTGCATGTTAATACAATTTATTTGTCTAAGATCTATTTGCGTTTACCTATCAAGGCAAATCCATAAAATGAACATTTTATGATTCACATATTCTATTTTTCTCTACACAATAGCAATAGATAGTTGCATCAGGTCTACACGTGTTATACCAAATTAGGAAATATGTATGCTATGTGGCTGGGCTTATAAAAAAATAAGCCTGATCAACATAATCTGACAAAAGAGTTGCAAAACTTTTGCAGTAACATTAAGAGATAGGCCTGGGATATTTAAATTTTGAGGTTGGGATGGTTATTCTAAATAATCTGCAAGATAAGTTACCAAGAAACAAACACAATAGCAGTGGCAGCAACATAAAACCCATATACTTTGTAAGGATAGAAAAGTTACTGCAATAAGCATGAGGGGTGAGTCACCAATGGAGAGAAGAAAGAAAGAGATGGATGAAAGAGTGCCCTGGAACTGCCAATTCCTTGTGCTTGGAGAGTTTTGCCTGGATTTTTATGAGGCCTGGATTCTGCAATATGCCTTTTTCAAAGTTACTGGTTTGAGTGGGTTTCCTTTCCAGGAATCTAAAACAGTGTGATCAAAATGTGTAAAACACTTAAATGAAGGAATTATAGAATATAATTGCTTTGGTAATTTTTAAAAGTCAGTAATGCAAACAGAATTAGAGCAAGGGTTTAATGATTAAAAAGCAAGGACGGGCTGGGTGCGGTGGTTCACGCCTGTAATCCCAGTGCTTTGGAAGGCTGAGGGCAGGTGGATCACGAGGTCAGGAGTTTGAGACCAGCCTGACCAACATGGTGAAACCCAGTCTCTACTAAAAATACAAAAATTAGCCAGATGTGGTGGCATGCACCTGTAATCCCAGCTACTCAGGAGGCTGAGGCAGGAGAATTGCTTGAACCTTGGAAGTGGAGGTTGCAGTGAGCAGAGATCACACCACTGCACTCCAGCCTGGGTGACAGATTGAGACTCCATCTCAGAAGAAAAAAAAAAGCAAGGACAAAAATTGCCTCAGCAGATTAGCATGTATTTGCTTTAACCAACGAATGCTACTTCTGTTCTTTTTTTTTTTTTTTTTTTTTTTTGCCCCTCATGTTTATTTAGACATCTCAGTCTTTTACTAAGTTTATCTTTACCCTCACTGAGACGTTAGTGAAGGTTGAACTGAATGGCGAATCCTGTGCAAGGAAGATTAAGGAAAGAATGATGGTGGTTTTATAGAGTGATAAGGGAGGGAGAACAGAAGTTTCCTTAGACCCAGAAAATTCTCTTTCAGCCTGTAATTGTAGAGGATAATAAGAACAAGAGAGATTTTAAAAAAAAAAATGTAAAACATGGCAAAAAAAGATGTTGATATTCAGAAGACTGTCTGATACAAACATGAGAGCTAAAAGATATTGCTAGAACTATTATGAGTCGAGGTGATATTAACGAGGACACTGTTATTTAATTTTTGCCACCACGAAATTATTGAGGCATCGTGCCTCAAATGCAGGTGCAGAATTCATATTTCCTGAAAGATGAAAAGAACCTGGAAAAAATCCAGAGAAGATATATTAAAATGGCTAATCATCTGGTAAACAAGATTTGAACATGTAGTATAAAAAAATGATTTAGTTGCTGGCTGAGGATGGGGGTGAGTAGATGGAGGTATTTTTTAGAATTATTCTTTTTTTTTTTTTTCTGACGGAGTCTTGCTCTGTTGCCTAGGCTGGAGTGCAGTGGCGCGATCTTGGCTCACTGAAACCTCCATCTCCCAGGTTCAAGCTGTTCTCCTGCCTCAGCCTCCCAAGTAGCTGGGATTATAGGTAGAATTATTCTTAAAGCATATGAAGAGTGATTATGGGAACTAGCAGTTCTGCATTTCTTTTGGCTGTAGAACAGGAGGAAATTGAATTAACCCATGTGATTTAGGTTAGGTGTTAGGAACACAGAAGAAACTAGGAATCGTAGTTAGAACATTTCCATCACTGGAAATCATGGACTGAATACAATCTCTGAAATTATGACACACATGACAACACTCAGTCTGAATAAATGAAACCTCAAGCCCCCTTTTATGATTCTGTAACAGAGATACGGTGAGGGTGTCTTTTTATCAAATGTGTCTATTGAATTATGCTATTGAACATGAACTTTTCTTTATGGTTGTAAACACAGAACTCTCCAAATGAAACAAATATCAGATGTGTCTTTTTTGATGGCTGGTTAGTAATGTTTCTCCCCAGGATCCCCTGTAACTACACCTCCCTTGTAGAATACTGGGCTTGTACTTTTCTTAGAATGCCCAGCCTACATATTCAATCTTTGCATTTTCTTTCTCTCTATGATAGGCAGTAGTGAACTTCAGAAATATTTCTGAAGGTCTGCCCTCTAGACACTTACAGGATCACAGCTCCTAGCACTCTTGTGGGTGTGTAGGGCCAAGTGACTAGCTTTGGATAACTCATGAGTGTTAGTCATGTGTGTCCCTTCTAGATCATGTCTCCAGTTGTTGGTGGTAAACCTTGTAGAACTCTCAGTTTTCTCTCTGTCATGTCAACTGATAGCGTGAGACATGGGGGCTGCTTCAGCACCCTGGCGCAGTCCCTGAGTGCTGAGGTGAGCCCTTGAAGAAGAGTGTAACAGGAACACTGGCGCAGTCCCTGAGTGCTGAGGTGAGACCTTGACGAAGAGTGTAACAGGAACATTATGGACACATAGCATCCTCCAGAGTCCTTGATGGACTAACAGCAAGAGCAATATATAAACTCTGTCATTTCAAATTACTAAGCTTTGGGGTTATTTGTTACTTAGCCCATCTGAGTGAAACACTATCTTTCTCATAAATTCTTAAATTATCTGCCTCGAAACCTGATACTCACTAAGCTCTCTGTTCTATAATGTTCTCCTGATGTGAAATTTTTTGTGCCTTTGCATGATAGAATCTTTCTATGGACATTAACCTTAGAGAGCACAACAGATACAGCTTACTCACAACCTTTTGCCAGAAAGGAGTTATGAAACTTCTCTAGACCAAAGAGCTGGAAGTTTGGATAAAACACTGACAGTTACTGAACTTTGTCTCACATTTTGATCTCAGTGGAGTCCTTCTATTAATTAAAAGGAAAAAAAATTAAAAGTAAGAGAGATATGGGCACATTGAAAACCAGGGAACTTTATTATTTTATTTTCATATTTATAATATTTTTAAAAATCAATCGATTATTTTGTTCTTTCACTAATTTAGCAAGTATTTATTAAGTGAATTCTATGTGATAAATGGTGATCTAGGTGTCAGAGATAACAGTATTGCTTAAAATAGATATCCTTTTCTCATGAAAGTGGAGATAGCCTATTAAAAAAAAAAATAGTAACTGGTATCATGGACCTGCCAGACTGCCAGCATTCAAACCCAGGCACCACTATAGTTGAGTGAAGGACAGATATCTATCCTTTCTCAGCCACGTTTTAGTTATCTGTACAATATGGAAAAAGGACATAACATAATAAGCCTATATAAGGATATTTTAATATACGTAAAGTTCTTGAATCCATCTTTGAGACATAATAAATACCCAATATGTGTTAGTGATATGATGGTGATGATAATGATGATGATGGTGATTACATAAATGTATAATATTATTTCAGCTTTGAAGAAAAAATTCAAAGCACTACAAGGATATCTTAAGATTCTAAAGTCAGCGAAGTTATCAGAAAATAATAATTATACAGAAGTTGGAATGTTTGAAGGTGTGAGTCATGTTTCTGTGGAAATAGAATTTCTAGGCACTAAGAGAGAAATTAGCTAGTACTTAGAATGTACTTTGAGTATTTGAAGAGAATAGGAAGACTAGTGACCAATGTGGAGTAAGAGAAGAAAAATGAAGTAGGAAAGAAGCTCTATGAACCAGCCAGAGGGCTGGCCAGTTGAGGAAAATAAGTTTAGCTTATAAGATGATTAATAAGTAAAATTAGGCTGGGCACGGTGGCTCACGCCTGTAATCCCAACACTTTGGGAGGCCAAGGTAAGCAGATCACCCGAGGTTAGGAGTTTGAGACCAGCCTGGCCAACATGATGAAATCCCGTCTCTACTAAAAATACAAAAATTAGCTGAGTGTGGTGGTGCATGCTTGTAATCCTAGCTACTCAGGAAGGTGAGGCAGGAGAATCACTTGAACCCGGGAAGCGTGGTTGCAGTGAGCCGAAATCGTGCCACTGCATTCCAGCCTGGGGACAAGGGCGAGACTTCGTCTCAAAAAAGAAAAAAAAAAAAGTAATGGAATACAAGGGTTTAGGATCTATATTTGAGGTCAGATTCATACCATACTTTATCAAGAAGAAGGAAAATTTATAAAAAAATATACATTACATGAAATAATTCCAACATTCTGTGTAGTTTTTTTTGTTTTTTGTTTTTTGTTTTGAGATGGGTCTCACTCTGTCACCAAGACTAGAGTGCAGTGGCATGATCTCGGCTTACTCCAACCTCCATCTCCCAGGTTCAAGCGATTCTCCTGCCTCAGCCTCCTGAGTAGCTGGCTCTACAGGCATGCACCACCACGCCTAGCTAATTTTTGTGTTTCTAGTAGAGAAGGAGTTTCACCATGTTGGCCAAGATGTTCTCGATCTGCTGACCTCATGATCCGCCGGTCTCTGCCTCCTCCGAAAGTGCTGGGATTACAGGTGTGAGCCACCACGCCCGGCCTCTGTGTAGTTTTTACCTTCAGGTATTCACCATTTTGGATCCTTAGAGAGCAAAATAAATTGAAGTGGTTAGTAAGACTGAGGAACTACATTTTATATTTTTATTTCATTTTAGTTAATTTAAAATTACACTCAAATAGCCATGTGTGGCTATTGCAGAATACAGATCTAGTCATGTGTGGCTATTGCAGAACACAGATCTAGTCCTCAGAAGCCTCCACCAATTCCGCAGTACTTGACAAGTGACTGCCTCAATGTTTAAAAGTGCATCACAGATGAACCTTGCTGTGAGAAAACTTCTATTTCATGCTGGGGGTTGCCCTTGGAAGAAATCTTGTCAAAACCTTCCATAAGCACACTCTTGCTTGATTGGATTCTGTTTCAGCTTTGGAAATATTAGAGTCCAACATGTCCTAGTGGGATATTTTATGATGCTTGGATTACAACTCAACATGAAAATATCCACTGAGATTTGTACGTTCGATTTCTTCTCAGATGTCTGCATAGATGAATTTTTTTTTATCTGAAATTGCTACTACTGACTCTAGGAAATTGTAATGATTTTGATTCTTCACATTTTACTGACAAGATGATGTTGAAGCTACACATCTTAGATGTTTCCTGTAATGAGTGTTGACTAATCTTTCCTGTTGCTATCTGATTGGAAGGAATTAGTGACAGATTTAAAGCTATTCTACCTGCTTACCACAATCAAAGACGAGCAGATGGAGAATATTATAGTATTTATATGTATCATAATTATGGTTTAGGGAAATTGACTAGATATATTTGTTTATTGATGACAAATAATGCATATGAGAAGTAAAATCTTTTCATTTTCTAATGGCTCTTTTAGATTTATCTAATAATATATTTCTTTCCTTTTCTGTTTCCTGTCACATGTAATTGAGTCATGACAGATTACACTTGACATTTTGGTTCTGTTTGCTGCTTTCCGTTGCTCTGAGTACAAAATAAAAAGTAGCCACTAGTCCTTTGTTACATAAAATCCTGTAAAACACCATTCTGCTGACAGGCTCATTAGTCATTATGTGAGGGAAAAGCTGTATTTCCATACTTGACTTGCAAAAGTAAATCAATGGTTTCCTAAATGCCAGCCATGTTCCAGTTATAAATAGTATGACACGGAAATTCATGCTAGAGACATTAGAATGTGCATGGATATGTACACACACATGCACACACACCCATTACTCAAATGCACTAACTTGGAAAAAAAATGGCCATTAGGTACTTAATACCTAAAAATTATTTGAACTATGGAAATCTTGATACTTTTTTAAAATTTTTCTACTGATTTTGTTAATAAAATTCAGGAATCATAGGTAAAATATTTTATGTTGAGGTTTTCTAAATTAAATAATCAATAAAACCAACAAGAGAAAGTCTGGGGTATATTTAAGTGCAAAAAAAACTTTACTGGTTCATTTGTATCATAATTATCAGAGGTAAGCATGACATTTCTAGATGCTAGAGAGAGTTGGGAAAAGTGCTCTCTACATTTGCAAAGACTTCCTCTGAGAAGTCTATAAGCAGCACTGGGATCTTTCACCATCTTCCAGTGTGGGAGCTAAGAGAAGACAAGGAGGCTGCAGGAGCACCATATTTTCTCAACTGGACCAATCCATGCAAATAATTTGCTTGTTTGGTGTATTTCTGGAACATCATTTAGAAGTGTACCTAATGGAGTAAAACTCCTTTTTCCCCATATCAAGGCAAGGTACAAACAATGGCAAAACTATTTAAGGTTAAATAATATAATATTCTTGGAAATATGTCTGTCTCAGAATAATTGCTCAATGAAATTTCACAATGGCCTGGAAGAAACACTGTAGACATAAAGATGATTCCTCATAATAGTAAAGAATACAGGTTTTTCTCCCTATATTAAATTTTTTGGAAAGGAGAGTATTCTGTTTATGACTTATACATAAAAATAATGACATAATACATATAAAAGATGTCTATGCATTTTAGCTTTTAGAACACTCTATTATCAAATTTTAAATGTTTTTTGGAATTGTGTTGCTGTATTTTGTCACCAATAATCAAATACATATATACATTAGATGAGTGCTTGATTCTTTTAAAAGAAGATAGAATTCCTTTTTGCCTATCCCCTCATATAACACAGAAAATACAACAAAAATAATTTTGCTTCTCAAAGTGTCTTTCAAATTACATTGGTTTATTTTCTACTTTTTCAAAATATATTTGCAATCATTACATTAAATTGAATGCATGCAGTATAGCTGTCTTATGTTTGTCTTCTCAGGAGGGCAAGAGTTGGGGGCTGATTTTAAGCTCTTTAAGAATTGATAAGGATTTTAAGATTCGATTGAAAGGAAACTATCTTGGGCCCCCAAAATCACTAAGGAAAACTCAAGCTGGAAATTGCTTAGAGGAAACCTGGCTCCCATTCTATTTAAAGTTATCCCTCTGCTTACTGAGACAGTTGTCTATCTGATTGCCTCCTTTGGAAAGACTAATCAGAAACTCAAAACAATGCAACCCTTTGTGACTCAACTATGTGTGACCTGGAAGCTCCTCCCCATGCGCTTCCAGTCTTTCCGCCTTTGCTTCAAGTTTTCCTGCCTTTCCAGACTGAACCAATGTACTTCTTACCTACACTGATTGATGTTTCATGTCTCCCTAAAATGTATAGAACCAAACTGTGCCCTGATCACTTGGGTACGTGTCATCAGACTCCCTGAGGTTGTGTCACAGGCGCATCCTCAACCTCGGCAAAATGAACTTTCTAAGTTAACGGAGACGTGTCTTAGATTTTCTGGGTTCACAGATAAAAGTTTGAACACTATATTCTTCTTTAATTTGTTACATAACTCCCACAAAGAACCAAATCTCTCTGAAACTCAGTAGATTTCTCCCTAAAATGGGGCTATTTATGGCATCACTCATATGTTTTCTGAAGACTAAATGAATACAAACCTCCTGACTCAAACTTGGTATGTCAATGCCAGTTTCTTCATTTTCCCAGCAGATATTGCAGATTTAAAAAAATAAAAAACACCAAAATTAATCATTCTCAATCACACTTGATTTCCTTCATCCTTCATTTTCACATCTTAATTATTCCCCAATTCACTTATCTCCTTATTGCTGACCTGAATACTATGGAAACATTCATATGCTTGTGACAGTGAGTGAATGGACCCAGGGAAGGACTCCACTTCTACCAACAAATCTTGATAAATCATATCCCCTGAGGGTAGCAGAGGAATAACGGCCATGACAGAAGATGGCCACAATTTAAACTTCCACAAAGTAAAATTTGTTGCCATCTGCCTACCATATGTGCAAAAAAGAAAAAAAGGAAGGAAGGAAGGAAGAAAGAAAGAAAGAAAGAAAGAAAGAAAGAAAGAGAACTTAGATATAAATGGCTGAATAACATATACCATAAATGCAATTGCAGCAATTGACTCACAGTAAGTAGATACCTGCCTTTGTCAATAAAAATGTTGGATTAAATCGTTACTAATTTGAAAATATTTTCTATATTAATAAACAACTTATATTGGCTTCATAGTTTCCCTGACTTTCTAAAAAATTTTAGTTATCATGGCAATAAAAGCAAGCCACTCCATTTGAATTTTAGTTTAAATTTTAACGCTTACCTTTGTGTTAATTTCCATTTTGTAGACAATATTTGGTTCTGGTCTTATGCAATTATTTTTTGTTAATGTAATTGGAAAGTCTGTAATGCATCCAAACTTTTGGTGTCATCTCTTCCTTGATTCCTTGGTTTCCATTTTCACATAAACGTATCATCTCAAATATTCCTGCAAATAGTCTCTGGAGATGGGAATCCTTACATTTTTTTCTGGTAGTCACCTATGAAGTCTTGCTCTGAACTCCAACCCTAATGATTATTTAAATTATTATGGAATCTTATTTTCAATAATTCTTGATATTCAAATTGCTTATGATTATCCCGTCCCAAAACATGAACACAATCCTTTCACCAAATCATTAAACAAAGAACCAACAATGCAAAGCTGTTGTGCCTCACAGATGTTTCCTGAATATTTGAGACTAATGGATATAATTATAGCCCAGGACACAAAGAAATTTAAACTCTAATGTCAGCTATCACTGCTCCTAAGATCATTAGAATTTACCTACCATAGAGAATTTCAAATGGCCATCTGTCCCGACACTCTACTTTCAGGATTTTCTCTGTACTCATTTTCCTTCAGTCCCAGATGCCAAATTTCCTTCTCTAAAAATTCTTATTATTTCATCAAGCAAAGCAATTTTGTTAAATTTTGTCTCAATTTTTCCACTCATTCTATATTGGAAAGTTATAATTTTTATAAACAAAAAGGTCAATAAAAATTTTAATTCAGTAAATTTTCCCTGGAGAGAAGTCCTAACATTTCCAAATTATGACATGAATGGCAACTCTCCTTCTAGTTACCTGATGATTTTTTTTTTTCGGACAGAGTCTCGCTCTGTCCTAGGCTGGAGTGCAGTGGCATGATCTTAGCTCCCTGAAAGCTCCGCCTCCCGGGTTCACGCCACTCTCCTGCTTCAGCCTCCCGAGTAGCTGGGACTACAGGCGCCACCATGCCCGGCTAATTTTTCGTATATTTAGTAGAGACGGGGTTTCACTATGTTAGCCAGGATGGTCTGGAGCTCCTGATCTCGTGATCCGCCCGCCTCGGCCTCCCAAACTGCTGGGATTACAGGAGAGAGCCACCGTGCCTGGCCCTACTTGATGATTTTTTACAAAGGGATACCCAATATACATGAAGAATTTCACACTGACAAAGTTTTCATAAACATCAATCTATTGTTTCACAAACATCTATTTATTAACATTCAAAACTAAAATTTATGGCAACCGAATGATATAGGCAAAGCATGCCTGTGGTCTTTTGTTTTTCATCGGTTTTCTGTTTAGAGATGGGTAAGCTGAGGTTAAAGAAAATAAGCAACTTTCTCCGAATTACACAGTGTCTCCTAGCTTTTCTCATTTCTATCCAGGTCTTTTTGTATTAGAATGCTTAAGTATAAAGGACTTTATTTATAGAATGGAAGCCGTCAGGACTGGAGTCTGGGCTGTGTGTGGTTATGCTCTCTGCCATCCCTACATGCATAAGGTCCCCTCAATAGAGACAACGGAGTCAACACATAGAGGTCAAGATCAGAGGCAGATTATTATTATTATTTTTAGAGAACCTAGTTCTAGCTTTCCCTAGGTCGAGATCTACTCTTGCTCTTCTCAGTTTTGAGAATGTAAACCAAAGCTGTGTCTGTTTTCAGTAAAGGCAATTTCATGGGAACCGTGGACACTTGAGACATATGGCAGGCTTAACTGTGGTCATGGGTTTTTGAAAGTGTCTAGCAGTGCCTGACATTATTAACATTCAATAAATTATGACAATTTTTTGAGTTGATACTGTGGATTTTGTCGTTCATTCTACTAGTATAAGATGTATTATAGTGTTTGTTTGCTTTTGTTTTTGTTTCTGAGATGCAGTCTCACTCTGACGCGCAGGCTGGAGTGCAGTGGCGCAATCTCCGCTCACTGCAAGCTCCGCCTCCCAGGTTCACACCATTCTCCTGCCTCAGCCTCCCGAGTAGCTGGGACTACAGGCGCCCGCCACCACGCCCGGCTAATTTTTTCTATTTTTAGTGGAGACGGGGTTTCACCATGTTAGCCAAGATGGTTTCAATCTCCTCACCTCGTGATCTGCCCACCTCGGCCTCCCAAAGTGCTGGGATTACAGGCGTGAGCCACCGCGCCCGGCCTATAGTGTTTCATTTTTATATGATAAACCAATCTTTTATTTCTCGGCTAAATCCCATTTGGTCATGTGTATAATTCTTTTTAAATGTTGCTGGAGATTGTTTGCTAATACTTTTGAAGATTTTGTTTATATACTCAAAGGGATATTCATTTGTGTATTTCCTGTGATGTGTTTGTCTGGTTTTAGAATCAAGGTAATGATGGCCTCATAGTATGAGTTGGGAAGTGCTTACTCTCTTCTAATTTTTGGTAGTGTTTGGAAATAATTATACTAATGCTTTATTCGATAGAATGTATCAGTGAAGCCATCTGGGCCTCAGCTTTTCTGTATGGTAGATTTTTTTGATTATTAATTTTTAATTTTTAAATGTTTATTTAGATTTTCTATTTTTGTCAGTTTCAGTGGTTTGTGTTTTTCTAACTGATCTGATATATTTGCATACAATTATTCATAGTATTCTCTTATGATGCTTTTTATTTCTGTAAAGTCAATAATGATGTTGCCTTGGCTGGGCATGGTGGTTCACACCTATAATCTGAGCTCTCTGGGAGGAAAGGTGGGTGAATTGTTTGAGCTCAGGAGTTCAAGACCAGCCTGGCCAACATTGTGAAGCCCCCTCTCTATCAAAAATACAAAAAATTAGTCATGAGTGGTGGCTAGCACTTGTAGTCACAGCTACTCAGGAGGCTGAGGTAGGAGGATCTATTGAGCCTGGGAGGTAGAGGTTGCAGTCAGCTGTGATCTTGCCAGCCTGTCTGACAGAGCAAGACCCTGTCTCAAAAACAAAAATAAAAATAAAAATAAATGATGCCCCCTCTTCCCATCCTGATTTTAGTAATATAGACCTCTCTCTTTTTTTCTTGGTCAGCCTAAAGGTTTTTGCAATTTTTCTAATCCTTTTAAAGAAACAACTTTTGTTTTTGTTGATTTTCTCTATTTTTCTAATTTACTTCCTAATACCTCATTATTTCTTTTCTTCTGTCTGCTTTAAGTTAATTTGCTCTTCTTCTTCTAACTCCTTTAGATGGAAGCTTAGGTTACCAATTTGAGATCTTTCTTCTTTTTTATTGCAAAGCTATAAATTTCCCTCTAATCACTGCCTGAGCTACATTTCATAAGTTTGGTATATTTTCCTTTTGTTTACATGTATCTCAAAGCATTTTCTATTTCTCTTCTGATTTCTTCTTTCCTCATTGGCTATTTAGGTGTGTATTGTTTGGTTTCCACATATTTGTGTATTTCCGAAATTCCTTTTTGTTGCTTTCTACTTTCACTCACCTGTGGGCAGAGTATATGCTTTGTATTGTGACTATCATGTTACATTTATTGAGGCCTGTGTCAGAGCCTTCTCTATGTCTATACTGGGAAATGTCTCATGCTCCCTTGAGAAGATGATTATAACTATTTTATCTTCCTAATGAATTGATTCTTTTATTACTATAAAATGTTCTTTTTGACTCTAATAATAATTTTGCTTGGAGTCTATTTTGTCTGATATTAGTACAGCTACTCTTACTCTTCTTTGGTTATTGTTCACATTTCCATCCTTCTAGTTTCAACTTATATGAGTCTTCAACTAAACGTGTCTCTTGTAGAAAGCATATAGTTACTTTTTTTTCCTATGGCATACTTTCATGTTTCTTTGTGTTTCTTATAATTTTGTTGTTGTTGAAAACTAAAGATTTGACATAATGTATTCTAACAACTCTGGTAGCACATTCTCCCTCTATCCCAAGGTGTGTGGTTGTGATTATTGTGTTTTTTGTTGTCGTTGTTGTTACTTATTTTTTTAGTGACTTTTCTGGATTATTCCTGTAAATTCTGTATTCTCTGCAGCATGTGGCCACTTCACTTTCTTCTAGTTTTTTTTTTTGTTTTTTTTTTTTTTAAGGTTTCATTTTGAATCCTGACTTCCTATGCATAACTTCTGGATCATTATAATGTGGTATAATCAGCCACTGATTAGTCAGATTTTCTTAATTGTTTTGCCTGTATGTCTTCCACACTTTGCCATGGGGATTATGAAAGAAGTCATGACTTTAAACTTCAGACAGTTTACAAGACAGCCTTCGTTTTTACATACTGATTGTACAGGATCTCAATGTGCCCCAGAGGTGAGTGACAGGTGCCTTTTCCTTTTTCAGGTCTTTCCAAGGAATGGCTTCACAAATGTTTGCAGCCATTTATATCACCAGAACTCTGTTAGAGCTTTTCAAAGTTCTCTATGGCCTTGCAGATCCTCAAGATTTACTTTTAAATTCCTGGCCAGGTTCTTTTTTGATCCAACTAAAGTCATGGAATTATGCAGCTCTGACTGCTTGATAGCAACCAGCAGATAGTTATGTGTATAGCAATATCCTAAGGGTAGAGCAACTTCCACTGAATTAACTGGCTTTCCATTAAATTTAGGTGTTACTTTTTCCAGAAAGTCTTTACCCAATAAAAGAATAAGAGGCTCCTTCACTTTCTCCTCTAGCCTTGGGTTTCCTTCTCTTATACTTACTATCCTGAAGGCTACTTGTTCTTTTCTCTCCTGCTAGGAGGACAGCTCTTAATTATAATGAATAGTAAGAGTAGTAATTATAATAATAACACTGTCATTTACTAAGTGCCATCTGCCATCAGGCACAGTGTCAGTTACTTTTCAA
This sequence comes from Pongo pygmaeus, assembly GCF_028885625.2. Lineage (NCBI taxonomy): Eukaryota > Metazoa > Chordata > Mammalia > Primates > Hominidae > Pongo > Pongo pygmaeus. Next base: position 78,939,264 of record NC_072376.2, read on the forward strand.
ACCTGGTAGCAGTTTCTTAAATCAACTCTGCCAGGAAAATAGTATGAAGATCTCGATGTTCAGAATGAAGAAAATGAGATTCAGGGGGAACAACCAACTGATCCAGTGTCACATTTAGAAAATTATAGAGCCTGCTCTCTCTCAATCATGACTAAGCCTGAGTTTTTCTTAGTCTCAAGTGTTTTTGAAATCTAGCTTCTCATTAGAATCACCTGGAAACCCATCCTAAATATTGATTATTATGCTTTTCTAAGACATAATGTATACGAATATCTGAGATAAACATCAAATTTCATAGGTTTAATGATATCTTCCCAATGTCCCAACTTCATCTCCTAAGCCTTCATTTTTATCATGATAACAAATTGCTTGCAGCTTCCTGAACATGTGACAACCTCTCAACATTTACTCCTTTGTGTATGTTTTGCTCATTGTGTGAAATACCTTCACTTAACAACCTGTGCTCAGATTCATTTTTATTGTATTCTATACTTCTTAATCTCCACCTTTTAGAAGTAGGTTTTGTATGTGTCTTTATAGCAGCATGATTTATAGTCCTTTGGGTATATACCCAGTAATGGGATGGCTGGGTCGAATGGAATTTCTAGTTCTAGATCCCTGAGGAAAGAATTGAACAATGAGAACACATGGACACAGGAAGGGGAACATCACACTTCGGGGACTGTTGCGGGGTGGGGGGAGGGGGAGGGATAGCATTGGGAGATACACCTAATGCTAGATGACGAGTTGGTGGGTGCAGCGCACCAGCATGGCACATGTATACATATGTAACTTACCTGCACATTGCGCACATGTACCATAAAACATAAAGTATAATAATAATAATAAAAAAATTAAAAATTGTAAAAAAAAAAAAAAGAAGTAGGTTTTGTATGAGATGGAGGAGGAAAAATGCATATATATGAAATATATATGCATACATATATTTATAATGAATTACATGTAAAAACACATAGTTGTATATAAAAGCACACATACAAACCTACACACATGCAATATTACATATATACATAAGGATATATCTTGTCATACTGTTCTATAATTAACTCTTTCCCTAGACTACATGTTCCACTCTATGTTTATTACCTAATATAGTCTGTGGACCTTAGAAGGCATTCATTAATATCTTGGATGAATGGATTAATAATATAATATCATCAGTGAATGTTTAAATGCTTTAGTGTTCTAGTAGTATGGACTAAGTCTTCAATTCTTTGAAACAGACCACTAATATTAATTCATGTTCAACGTTGCTGCCAAATGAAATTCACCAAAGTAAAAATTCATGACCTGGTTATTTCCTTCCCACTCTCTGCGATTTTTGTTCTTCACAATGATTTCTCTCAGGACTAGAAAGATTTAAACTGGATATGAATAATCAATCTCGTTTTCTTGTTGGGCCCAGTATTCAGGTTATAACATTGCCATAGGATTATGAAAGCAGAGAAGCTGGATTGAATTTTAACTAAGCTCACCCGTAAATTCAGAAGAAGTCGGTGTCTCAGGCTCTTCCTTGTTTTATTATTTTATTTCTCTGTTATTTAAAAAATTCCCTTTATTAAAACAAACAAACATGATTTCTGTAATTACAGATATTCTAAATAATTTTGTGTAGCTATGTTTACAATTTGTTTCAAATGAATGAATTTCTTTCGTGATATGTGCTGTTTATATTTATAATGAAAACGTATCAACAAAACTCCTCTATCTGGCGTAGCCTTTTCCCATCATGAAGGGAGCACTTTGTTATGAATAGATGCCTTTTGGATTAAGTTCAGGACTGAGCTGTTTTCAGAAAATTTTCTCCATTTTGGCTAACATCCCAGGGGTATTGGCATACTGTAATGACATTGTCGTACATGGGTTACCCATATTTTTTCATGATAAACAATTCTGGCATCTATTTAAATGTCTTCAATAACATCCTGTTATCCTTATTTTACAGAAAGAACATTGTTGGAGCTTCCAAAATTTACTGTGTATTTTTTCTATATTCTCCCACTGCAGCTTTAATAGTCTGAGAGATAAACTATTTTGTTTAGTATCACTAACTCAAGATATTGAATATTTCCCCGTCTTATTTTAAAATTTATTGAATTCATTCTTTCCTACTATGATTTACTGTAAGGCAACTCTTATCATTGTTTTGTTTACATGTGCAAGACATTCTAGTTTTCAGGCCGCAGTCAGTATTTTAAACAAATATCCTCAAAATCATACAATGCTTTGACATGACTCATGTTCCCCAAATTGCACAATTTCACAGACCTTTTCTCTAGAAGTTTCCTGAAAATAGTTAGAAATAAAAGAATATCATGGACTTTCAAAAGGCTCTCCAAAGTTTAAGTTACATAAATTTTACCTAGATAATTTTTTGAAAAAGTTATCTTTTTTTTTTTTTTTTTTTTTTTGGAGACTGAGTCTCGCTCTGTCCCCAGCCTAGAGTGCAGTGGCGCGACCTCGGCTCACTGCAAGCTCTGCCTCCTGGGCTCATGCCATTCTCCTGCCTCAGCCTCCTGAGTAGCTGGGACTACAGGCGCCCGCCACCACGCCTGGCTAATTTTTTTTTTTTTGTATTTTTAGTAGAGACGGGGTTTCACCGTGTTAGCCAGGATGGTCTCGATCTCCTGACCTCATGATCTGCCCGTCTCGGCCTCCCTAAAAAAGTTATCTTAAGGCCAGCCCCCAGAGATTTTGTTTTTGAAGTTCTGTAATGGGGTGCAGTCATGTGCAATTTAAATAGCTCACCAGGTTTCTCTGATAGAGGCAACATGAGTTATCCCACTGTCTTTTTCCAGTGATGCAAATTGCATTACATTTTGTTTTCTCGAGTCTTACAAGGTATTTTTCTTCCTGAACTCTCTGGTATCTTGCTTTTAAATCTGTATGTGCTCACCATATAATTTGATTTACATTTTATTCATGAGCCAATGTCACAGAACTATTTCAAAATTAGCCTTAAACCTTTCTTTGTAGCTTTTCTGCTGTCTGCTTGACTAACTGATGTCAACGTTCGTAGAGCTAAGATTTGCATACAACTTTAATGGTAGTGAAAACGGCTGTAAATTGCAACAGCCAGAGAAGGTCCTTGAATATCACATTCTGGCTGGCATTCCTAAGCAAGTGGTTTCCATCATCTGAAGATTAGGAGTCATGTAGGATTGAGATTTGGTGCTTAAATCACTTTGCGGGTGTAAAAATAAAATCTGCTGTGGTCACAGGACTGTTCTGGGTTAAACTAGACAGGCATGCCTTCCCTACTTCAAGAAAGTTTAATTGTTTAAAGTTTTCCCTGTTCTTGTACAGGTAAAGTAGATGGTTTCCTGCAGGGAGATATTTTGAAAAGGATCTTATTATGAGTGAAATAAGCCAGTCACAGAAGGACAAATACTGCATAATTCTACTCATATGAGGTATCTAAAATTGTCGGACTTCTAGATTCAAAGAATGCAATGGTGATTACTAGGAGCTGGGAGGAGAGGAAAACAGTGAGTCACTACTCAACATCTATAAAATTGTAATTGTTCAAGATGAATTAGTTCCAGAGATCTCATGTAAAGTCTTATGTCCATAGGTTAAAATACACTTTTGTGCACTTTAGATCTCTTAAGAGGATAGATCTCAGGTAGTGTCTTACCAAAAATTAAAGAAAAAATTAATCAAGGAAAAAGTAGACAATGCTTATCTTAATAGAGATAGATAGAATAAATAGATTATGACCTTAAAACTTAACAAAAGCTGTTTTTATTTTAAATATGGGTCATCTTAATAAAAGGAATTTTTTTAAGATTTATAAGCCTTTCTCAGAACTAATAAAATAAAATTTAAAAAGGAATCACTATGTTAGTGAATAAAATTGTATGGTATACAAATATGGCCAGAGGCATCAAGCTAAAGGGTTGGCATCAAATTTCATTAGCTATAAAATCATGTTGTTGCAGTTACTGATGTAACAATAAGGCACTACCAGTAAATAAATGAATAAGCTCAGATTTTATTATTTTTTTAAAAGATATCCCATATTTAACCATTTTCTCATCTTATCTGGGGAAAAAAAGGAAATGGTGCTTCTGTTTGCTTTTTTGGGAGTTACAGAATATGAATATGATCTAATTTTCATCACAAAAGGGATAGAAGAAAGGGGTAGAATTTTCTAAGAAAACAGAACACAGGCCAGAGGATAACAGTCAGTGAGAAAGAGAGCTAGAGTCGAGTCAGTGGCAATAAAGCAGCGTAGAGTATGGGTAGGAATATGACCAAGTGGTACAGCACAGGGAATCTGGCGTCCTGAATCAGTAGAGGGCACAGTATATGTACTCAGACCTAGGGAACTGGCTCAGAATTGCCTGGGAGGTGGTTTTATCCCAAGAAATGTGGTATGGTATGCCAATCCAGCCATAAGGTCAGGAGAGAATTTCTGATCTGCAGTCCACACACGTTTCTTCTCCTTTCTCTCCTTTTTTATCTCTTTTTCTTTTGTCCTCTTTCTCAGTTATTCAATCTTTAACTTGCCTATTCTTCATTTATCATATTTTAAATTAGTGGAAACTCTTTCAACTTGGATCAACCTTATTTCATTGGTCCTCAGCACATTGTTGGTAGGATTTGAGAAGTGAAAACCCCTTTTTAAAGGTATTTGAGATAAAAATGTTAAGGCCAGGCCAGGTGACTCATGCCTGTAATCCCAGCACTTTGGGAGGCCGAAGCAGGAGGATCACGAGGTCAGAAGTTCAAGACCAGCCTGGCCAACATAGGAAACCCTATCTCTACTAAAAATATAAAAGTTAGCCGGGCATGGTGACTTGTGCCTGTAGTCCCAGCTACTCGGGAGGCTGAGGCAGGAGAATCACTTGAACCTGGGAGGTGGAGATTGTGTGAGCAGAGATCGCACCACTGCACTCCAACTTGGGCAAGAGAGTAGGACTTTGTCTCAAAAAAAAAAAAAAAAAAAACTTCAGGTAGCAAAATTCTGCAGTCTGCCATTCAATTTCACTCTTGTCTTATTCCTGAGTACAATAAATTCTGGAAAAAAATGCTCAAAGTTAGATGAGGAAAAATAATTTCTACTCTTTCTCTCCATACACGTGTGTGTGTGTGTGTGTGTGTGTGTGTGTGTGTGTGTGTGTGTGTATTCTCTTTCTCTACATATTATATTCACCTTATGGGTGGTAGTAAATGGACATTTCGTAACATGATAAAGTCCTCAAGGTTCTTCTACGTTGTCGCACATTGAAGTATATCCTTCTTTTAAAAGGCTGAATAGTATTTCATTGTATGGATATATTTCATTTATATCCATTCATTTACTGATGGGTATTTAGGGTGTTACCAAATTTTGGCAGCTGTGAATATTGCTGCAGTGAATACCGGAGTGGAAATGTCTTCCTGAAATTTTGATTTTAAATCTTTTGGATAAATACTCAGAAGTGGAATTGCTGGATCATATAGTACATCTATATTTAATTTTTTGAGGAAGCTTCATACAGTTTTCCATGTGATTGCAACATTTTGCATTCCCATCAATAGTATACAAGAGTTCTGATTTCTACACATTCTTGGCAACATCTATTTTTTTTCTCATTCTGGTTTTGATTTAAATTTCCCAGATAATTGGTGTTATTGAACAAGTTTTCATATACTTGTTGGTTATTTTAGGTAATCTTTGGAGAAATAACTGTTCAAGTTCTTAACCCATTTTTTTTAGTTGAGTTATTAGTATTTTTGCTGAGTTGTAGCAGTGCTTTAATGTGTATATATATATATGTATATTAGATGAAATCTTTGTCAGATATATTGCTTGCAAATATTTTCTTCCATTTTCTAGGTTGCCTTTTTACTCTGTTGCTTGTTTCCTTTGCTGTGCGGAAGCTTTTTAGTTCATGTATGTTAACTGAAATAGCCATTCACAAAAGAAAATATGGCCTAATTCTACTTATAGATGATATTTAAAATAGTCAAATTCATAGAATCAAAAAAATGAATGGTGGTTGGTGGTTGCCAAGAGATGAGGGCAGGGTTGGAAATGGGGAGTTACTAATCAATGGCCACAACGTTTCAGTTAAGCAAGATGAAGAAGTTCTAGAGATCTCCTGTACAACATTATACATCGACTCAACTGTGCTGTATTGTACTCTCAGAAACTGGTTAAAAGGATACATGTTATGTTGTATTTTACCACAAAAAGTTAATTTTAAAAAGCAGTTTATCCATACAATAATATATTAATTCATCATAAAAAGGGACACAAATCTTGATACTGATACATGGATGGACCTTAAAAATATGAGGCTAAGTGAAAGAAAGCAGACAAAAAAGTCACATATTGTATGATTCCATTTCTATAAAATATCCAGTATAGGCAGATCCATAGAGACAGGAAGTATATTAGTGGTTGTCAGAGGCTTGAGGGCAGAGGCATATAGGAAATGACTGCTAATGAGTAGGGGATTCTTTTTGGGATAATAAAATATTCTAGAATTAGATGGAAATGATGGTTGTAAATATGCTGAAAACCACTAAACTGTCCATTTTAAAAAGGTGAAATTTACAGTTCATAAAGTATATTTCAATTTAAAAAAATCAAAAAATGAATTATGTTGCATGTGAATTACATTTTAATCAATTTTTTTGTGTGAAAAGATATTTGTCTTAACCTCTTGTGTTGACAGGCAAAACTTATACTTTCTTTCATGGCATTTATTAAAAACTGAATTTCATATTTACCTAGATCATTGTTTTCTTAATGCCATCTCCCCCAAATTCTTCAACACCTTAGAAGCGTTGTGTGCGTGTGTGTGTGCGTGTGTGTACGTTTGCATGTGCTATTACTTTATTCCCAGCAATGGAGTAGAGACTAACACAAGTTCCTCAATGAATAGTTGTTAGTTCAATGAGTGAATGAATGAAGAATATCAATTATCTAATATGATATGGTATTTCTAACCTAGGTTAGTACATGTGTTCATAGAGAATGTTACATTTAAAGTCATTAGTATTTCCACAAAGGGAAATTTAAATTATGTCACTTATTTTAGAACTCAGCTCTTAAGAAAAAAGTAAACTCTATCGAATTGAGACACATTGAATAACTAAAGTTGAAAATTACAAAGATGTAAATGGCTATCCCAGATATTCTTTCACACAAAGAATGTAAATATTGTGACAAATCACCACAATGTACTGGTGAACAACTTTAGTAAAGTAAGAAACAAATTTCGTCTTGTAATCTAGGAAACTAAGTGTCCAAACTGTGACTGATAGAAACAAGAGTATCTAGGGTAAATGAGAAGCAAGATTTGAAACCTGTTGAGCTCAAAGCTAGTTTATGGAAAACTGTTCCAATCATCAGATGTATAAGGTTGTCAGCAGATAATTCATTCTCATTAAGTCCTAACAAAAATGGAGGATGATTCCTACCACACAAAGCAATATAAACTCAGCGTGTTACACTCCCTTTTTGACAGACTGATCAATGAAGATTGCAAATTCAAACAGTAGTAAAGGTTTGACTCTGCACAAAAAAACTTGAAATATCCTGAAATCTTAATGTGTGTATATATATATATGAAAATTTATTTTCTCTAACTTGACAAAAATAAAAAAAATCTAAAACATGTTCTGAAGATTTAAGTAAACTAACGAAAACCAAAAATAAATTTTTATGAACAATACTAAAGAGAAACTACATTATTTTTTTCCCTATCAAAAATATTTTATGATATTGTCATATGAAAGAGCTGGTAGAAAAATATGCAGTGAAAAATAATAGGAAAAAGGTGTTACAGAATTGCATTACTCTAGATGTGGTGTTTGTGGAATTTGACAGTTGTGTGAAATTTTTTTATTTGTTTTGATTTCTTTCCTCATTCTAAAAAATTAGAACTTCATTAGAAATTTTATTCCTCTTCACAGTTACTTTTTTCATGTATAGTTTGAGTTGTTTTACTTAAAGACCTCTGAGTTTTGTAAGCTTCAGGTCTCAAAATACCTGCGTGTACTCCAATTGATTAGCTTTCTGCTCTTTCATTTGCTCATGCATGGGGTTATTCTTTGCCCAGCCATTCATGCAGAACTTTAGTAGTCCTATCAGACTAATACAATTGGAACCACATCAAAAGAATGGCTAGAATATGAAAGAAAAAATTTGGAAAGGAGATCTACTAGAGTGGGGTCGGGAAAATAAGGGAGGGTAAAAATATTGAGAAATTCGTGAGTTTAATAGTTTCAGACAACTTTTGAGAAATCAGATAGGAGAAGAAATCAAAGTGGCCTTTGGGAACGACATTATAACTACAGATTATAATAGAAAGTGGGAACATTTGTGAGGACAGTGAGAGTTGAAGCTGTGTTGTAGTAACTTGACAAAGGAATTTGAGAAAGAGGTAGAATATTATTTAAAGTGATTTGGCAGTGAGATGTGGGATAAAAATAAAATAGATAATGAAAAATAACTCTAAAGAAGATCTTTGTTATTTATTTATTTATTTATTTATTTATTTAAGTATTTATTTCAGACAGAATCTTGCTCTGTCACCAGGCTGGAGTGCAGTGGCACGATCTTGGCTCACTGCAACCTCTGCCTCCCAGGTTCAAGAGATTCTCCTGCCTCAACCTCCTGAGTAGCTGGGATTACAGGCATCCACCACCATGCCTGGCTAATTTTTTTGTATTTTAGTAGAGACAGGGTTTCACCATCTTGGCCAGGATGGTCTCAATCTCCTGACCTCATGATCTGCCTGACTCGGCCTCCCAAAGTGCTGGGATTACAGGTGTGAGCCACCGTGCCCAGCCTATTTTTGTTGTTTCTAAAAGTAGTCTTGTGTTGGAATGTGCAACTGGGTACATAGGTAGGATAATTTCACCCTATACATTCCCTTCCCTTCAGAGCATGGCTTCACATCCTCACCTTGTTCTCTCAATCAGATGCCCTCAAACATGGCTCCACTACTTTTTATTCTATTAACATAACTCTATCAAGGTCATTCATAGTATTAGTCTTTCTAAATTCAGAGGAAATTTTTTCAGACTTTATCTTTTTTCACTCTGCCATAGCGTTGTGTTAATTCACTCTCTGATTTTAAAAATCATTTCATTCTTTGCTTCTTATAAGACCACAATGTCCTGATTTTCCTCCTACTTAGACATTTTTGTAGGCTCCTCATCCACTAACCAGCCACTGAATTTTAGAGTTGCTGGCGCCTCTGAATCAGGTCCCCTTTCCTTGTGTGATTTTGTATCTCTACACACATTCTCATATCTGTAGTTATCGCCCAAATATGAATGGCTCCATATTCATGTCTCCTGGAAAAAACTCTTCGCCCTGTTGCACTTGCCTGCTTGACACTTACAAAACTCAAATGGAACTCCTGATCCTTAAACTTCTCATCAAATAAGCCTTTTTTGTTTCTAAATTGTAAGTCGTCCCATCCAAAAACCCAACATATGAAATCTATGTCAGCCAGAAATCCAATGTCACTGTGATGCCTCTCTACCCTTATCCTTTCGTATCCAATCCATTAACAAGTTCTAGCCATATTTTTCCTATATATAGCCTAACATTGTCTACATCTTTTTATATCTATTTTTACTTCTCAAGTCTAAGCTTCAGTTATCTTAATATTCATGAACGACCACCCTAATTTTTTTCTCTACCTTTAATAGGGTGAGTAGATATTTTGAAAAGTAAATCTTATTGTGATGGAATCTTTTGTAACATCTTAAAGCTTTGCTGTTGCTCATAGAATAAAAACCGGAATACTTCACAGAGCAAAAATGTCATGTGACGATCTGCCCTTAAACCCGAAGTATGCTGTTAGACCATACACATCCTTGGATTGTATGCTGAAGCCACACGACCTATACTCAGTGTCTCAAAATTGCTTTGCTCCTACCATGGAAATTTACACATTATTCTAGTTCTGTCTGGAATATTTTTTCTTCTATGCTTAATGAACTACCACTCAATCAGATCTCAACTCAAGTCTGATTTCATTATTGATATGATATTATATAGTTTTATAGTTACATGCATAGTTATATATGTAGTTTATAATTGTGTGTATATATATAGTTTTATATATTAGTACGAATAGATCATAGATAAATGCATAGATAGAAATAGATCCATAGATTAATGTATAGGAAATTGTTTTATATCTTTATAAAAATAGGTGGGATAAAAATTGTGAATACCGGTTTTAAGCAGTTTTGCTAGAAACTCTGCACCCACTCCAAAAATACAGAAAGTGTTTAAAGAGATATGAGTAAAAGCTTGATAACAGTTTTAGAAAGGCAGAATAACTTCTCCTTTGGCTGGGAAGGTCAGCTAATATACTCTCCAGAGACCAAGTTGTAAGGTGTACTAGGCGGATCATCACTGAAAAACATATTTCTGGGGCCTAGGACCATTTAATTGCTGAAAAATATAGTAATGCCAACCTTATATTTTAAGTATGTATGAGAAATACTATACGTAATATCCATGGTTTGTTGATGGACAGACTTTCTCTTCCACATATTCTATCCTCCTTGAGTGAATATAATCTAGTTTGTGTGCAGCAAGAGCTCAGGAGAAAATGAATTTAGCAAACTTCCTGCAAACCAAGTTCAATCACATAAGCCAGTATACCACGTAAGTGAAATGAAAATGCAGTTCCTGAATCTTTCTTGTGTAAGGTGACATCGCCCACTGTGGAATAGAATAGTCTGTATAGATTAATGAAAAATTAATTTATTTGTACTACTTTCTACTTATTAAAAGATGGACACAATAATTCTGCAGTATTAGAAAATTTCCCAAGTTCTTTCTTCTCATTTGCATTGCTGGACTTCTACTTATACATATTTTCCTCACTGCCTAAAAACCTTGTAAAGTTCACCAAAGGCTGTAGAAATTCCTCTGCAGTACAGACAATGCAAACAAAATCCCATAAAGATTCCCACTACAGGGTAAACTCTCAAAAATATTTTCTGGTACTACTTGACAGCATTGCCACTTTTGAATGCAATAAATAGACTCTTAACATGCAATGCATATACTTGGACACATTCTGGAGATATTTAGGCAATAAGAAATTTGATTTAATAGAGTAAAAGGCAGAAGAGGTCAATGGAACTAGCTGACCAATGTTAATCACAGACTTGTTAAAACTGTTCTCAAGAAACAAATACAAGTAATAATTTATAGAAAGAGGATTAGACACATAAGCTGTATGTACCAGACGTTAGCATGTTCTCAAATTTTCTAAATTCAACAAATGCTTCCTAGAGTGAATTTATTATAAACCTATTCTTCTAAATTTAGCAGCTTATAAAGAGAATTTTTAATAAGCAAGAAATACCTGTAATCTGTTTGTCTATATTAATTAAGAAAATTGGCTGCAAAGGCACACTTCAAGCCTATTCTTCATGATACACAAAACAATTTTACCTACCTAGTTTATCTTTGAAAAACGAGTTTATTTTCCTGTACCTCTGCAACTAACATATTTGAAAATACTCACAAAATATAGTCCATGTGTGACTAATGTATTTCACAGCCTAACTACTCTGTTGCTTTTAAACTTTGATTTATTGAGTTATGGAAATATTTCTTCTTAAATACATTTTACTTATTAACTTGATATCACTGAGCATGGGCCATCTGGTGGCCTATAGTGGGTGCATTTTTAGATTAATGCAGAACTTCTCCAAGAGGGAATTTAATGGATATCATTTTAATTAAAAAAAATTCCTGACATTATGGCATATTGATTTTTTGCTCTAAAATAATTTTAAAGACAAGGAGAATTACAATTATGTTTGATTTAAAATTTGAACCTGATAACCTTTGGTAGAATTATATCAGTTCACACCATCATTATTTTGTACACACACAAAAAAAGGAAAAATAAATATATTCCACCATTATTCCATCATTATTCTCCTTCTCCCGTAACTTCATGTTATGAATGCCTAGGTCCAGCGTTATTCAGCTTCCCCACATTTGCTCACTAGAAATTAAGGATTCTTTGATCTTCGAGGCTGCTATTGTATAATTGATCAAAGGTTTTGAACCTTAAGGTACAGCATAAGAGATTGGATTCTGAAATGTCAGTTCATCCACTCTAACTCTGACCAAATAAGTTTCTAGTCAGATTATTAAATACATAAAAAAGAAAAAAATTTGTAGAATTAAGTATTACTAGATCACAAACACACAAAGATTTTTAATTGCTTTTCACAAATGACAGTTTAAGCATATATGCTTGGATTTCTTAAATATATTACTTAAATGGATTTTTCTGACAATATTTGTATAATTAATTGTGTTTCTTTTATTATTGAAATTAATAACAATGCCAAAAATGTCATACTAATTTTATCTACTGGCCTGAAATTAAATCATGCTTGTTGAATTTTGAAGGGTTTGGGCATTATGAATAATGCATAATATTTCATGCCAGAAGAGTTCTGACACAGGTCATTCTGAAACCTTGGAAATTCAATGTTAGCCTTCGCTTTCTTTACAAGCTGAGAGTAGCTGTAAAAAAAAAAAAAAGAAAGAAAAAGTGAACTTGCAAAGTAAATGTCATTCTAACCTCAAAATACTCTTAGAGTCTGTTTGAAGATACAGCAGTGAAACTGACCATGATAGGAATTATCTATTGCTCATGCCACTACCAAGGGAACATTGATCTCATAGCCTCACTCAAGCTTAATTAAGTTGTAGTGAAAGCTACTCCTGAAGCCATTATATATATGGTAGGCTTCAGAAACCTCATTGTCTCAGAGTTAGGGCTAATGTTAGAGTTGGGAGAGAGACACAAAATATCCTTTTGTTTTCCGGGTGTTCCTTAGATTTCTTTGCTAACTTCCTTGTATATCATACATTCAACACCTCTTACTTTTTCGGTACAATTTTCAAGATTAAATCAATGTTGCTGAAGTGTGAAAGCTTATCACCAAGTTCCAACAGCATTTAATGCATTGGCAAAAGACTTTCTGGCTTTTATTTTGTAGAGATATCAAAATGGTATGGAGTAAATACTTCCATTTCATAGGATTTATATGGACACAAATTTCACAATAATTTTGATCTATAATTAAATTAAATTTCTCTATAGTCTTATTTTTCCCAGTGAAGTTTCTCAGGATATTTATTCTATGTATGTTTTAATAAGCCAGTTATTTATAGGTAGAATCATTGAGAGAAGAATAAAAACAAGTGTCTTATCTTTAGAAAATGAAATGATAAAACTTAGCTCTGATCCATTGAGGCTTTTAAAGTATAAATAAATAATAGAATATGAGGTGGGGAGAGTTTTGGTTCCATTTACTAGCACATTTTTTGAATACACATTATTGAGCTGCTGTTTTCTCTGTGGTTCTCTTTTTACAGCAGTTCATTTCATTACTTTTACTTTTCTATAATTTTTTTCTTTTCTATGACAACAGATTTTACTAATTTTATGTAGCGTAATTTTGTACCATAAAGAATGCATATCTGAAAGGTTGGAAGTACAGTCACAGTCCTGATAAAAAATTGAGGTATTATTTTGAATGCCATTTTGATCCATTTGCAGTCATTCAGCACAGTTTAGACTTCATCATTCATTTAGTCTTCTCTTGCAGGGCTGACACCGTGTTATTATCCATCGTAAAGATCTTTTACAAATCCAAAAATAAGTCCTGACTTAGTGAATAAATGACTCCCACCACATATTCCCAGAAACCGTACAGTAGTCGCTTTCACATGGTTGATATATGCTACATAGTAGCTCTTCAAAAATGGATACCAGTTTAATGAACATTTTATTTCTGTGTTTTCAATTTTATTCTACTTCTTGCTATCAGTTCACTAGTTCTTGCTATTAGTTCAGCATAGCTTATAGTGCTAGAAAAAAATTCTCTTTTCTTTCTCCCTCTTTCATCTAAAATGAGAGAGAAAATGAACTTTTCCAGTACTGTATTCTATGAATTCTTACCACTTCCCAATTTTAACACTTGTCCAAAACATATCTTGATGAATATTTATAGAATGAAGGTAACATTTTTTTATTTGCACTTTGTTGTGATTTGCCTTTAGATAAAATATGAACAAAACACAGAAGCTACAGTATCCTAGAGTAGTAATAATACACATTCACACATACCCTTGTTCCCCATATACTGGCATGGTATTAAAGGCCATAGAGTAAGAAAAATAGTATCTGAAATTGTGAAATAGATGGCATTGTTTTATTTTGCAGATAGCACTCTTGATTTTTTTTTCAAATGACATTTAAAAGCCATTCTTAGAGGACAAATAAATCTTAATTATAAATTATGTTTATAGATACCATGTGAGAGACAATGTAGCTATTTAAGATTTTTTATTCTTTTAACATCTGTACTTCATTTAGAAATCCACTGATTCAAAAACAAGCATACATTACTTTTAAAGGGGAAAAATTAATGAACAAATGTCTAAATAAATGCATGGATTCATTTTTTACAGATAGTGTATATCAATGACAAAACTCCTAGAGTGCTATTATTCTTACTATGTCAGTTTGGCACAGATTTAAAGCAAAATGACACTCTCATCTCCTCTGTACAACACTTCTCTCCTTGTGACTTTGAGAGAAGAAAGGGTTTGTTCCGGTTTGCTGATTTCCTTTTCTTTCTCATTTAAGGGAATGATATTTGCATGTTTCCAGTTTGCCTGCAGAACACACATGTATGTTAACTGTCTCCAGACTCTGTTCCAACAATGTCCAGGAGTCTATGTTTTGTTTGTTTCAGATGTTAGAGGCCTGAGCTAGCCTCTCTTAGATGGCTGCAAATTAAAAGAATGCGAATTGTTCTGATAAGGTTTTATGTCCCATATGTATAATTTCATCCTGTTGGCCTACACTTCCTGAGCATCGCTTAACCATTCATCCATTGCCTGACACAAACCTTAAGCATTTGGTATGTGTCAGGCACTGCTCTGAGTACTAAAGATACAAAGTCAAATAGAACATCATACCTACACCAGGAACTCACCAGCCTACTGTGGAATAAAGAAAATAAATCAGTGGTTGCGTTAATGTAATTGATGTTAGGTCATTATAGTGCAGCAGTTGAGGAAAAAGCAATCTGATTTCATTCCTTGTGATATTAAAGCTCCCTTTTGAAAACAACAAAGAGCCTCTGGTAAGGATGACATACTAAACTTTTGTCAACTCATAACAACCCAGTTGAAAGTAGATTAACGGATCATCTGTGGACACAGTTTAAAGCAGTGTTGATAGGGAAGAGGAATGTGAAGACTTCATGGGCCCAGACTATGGGGACTGGCTAGGAGGTAAACATCCAGTGAAGGGTTACATTGTGGCTATCCTGAGGGCAGGAAGCCTGCAAAGGCGTATCGGAAATGCAGGGAAATCCACTTTAGTTACTTTGGCTCAGGTCTCTTGTTCTCATGTAAAGCTCACATAGAAACATTTATTCTTGAAGGAGCAAGGATTACAAAATCTTGCCAGGCATCTAGTGGAATAGCTGTTTACGCAGTGCAATCGGATTTCTTGCCTGTGTGGAAAAGAGCTGTGACCTTTCATAGCAGTTATATTAGGGTCTTTATTAGATCAGTGAGCAGCTAGTGGCTCATCAGTCTGTGGGCTGTGCAAAGGTGATGTTAAAGCAGGTAGAGCACCAGCCAGGGTCTATCTAAAGAAAGGAGCTTGTGGCATCATCAATGTTTCTCATGCAACAAAGCAATTCTTTTAGCTGGTCCCAGTAGAGAGCAAACCATCTAAAGGTCCTGGATGCAGCTGGGAAAAGGTTTTAGATAGCTCAGCCTAAAGACATCAACAAAGGAAAACAGTGATGCAAACACTAAGCTGAGAACTCTCTTCAGTTCAGAGTAGGAAATACATAAATTACATGGCCATATAACGTGTTAATTATAAATTGAGTAGACACATTTCATGATGTGCAATAACTATAACTTTCAGGGCCACAAATGAACCCCTGTGGAAAAAACCTTGACAATTTTCTGGCAGAGAGAAAGGACACAAAGAGGCTCAAAGAAGAAAAACTCAAACTATTTATTTAATAAGTAAATACAAAACAGCCCTGCTGCTTATCACCTTTTAAAAATAAACTTGATTAATTAGGACAAACATATTTTCCGAATGCTGCTAAAATGAGCTTTGGCAAATTTTTTGAAGGAGTTTATTTTCTATGGAAGTGGTCTCCAAAGGGAAGGTTTTAGAAATTTTTGAGGGAAGTCAATCAAATCTTCTCCCCAGATTTTCAGGAGTTCCATTCCTTCAGGCGATCCAGTCTCAGGACATGTACAGTTTTAAACATCATCATAATAAATTGACATGGACAAACCTTTTATTAGGTATATTTGCTGTGTTTCCAGATTTTTATGGCCAACCTATAAAGCTGTCTAATATTGTTATAGGTATGCCCCCTTAAAATTCCACAGGTTCACTTTAGCTTTTCTAGGAAATAATAAAATTCCTTAAATTTCCTTTGGAAAAAAAAATTATTTTACCTCAAAAAAAATAAATAAATTGACATGGAAGCAGAAGGGATAGCTTACACTGAGGAGGAATTTATGAGCCCCGTCTTTAGTAAAGACCTTCATCTGGAAATATGCCATTCTTTCCTTAATATTCAAGTTCCGCCAAGAGTTTATAAACCTAAATTTGAATGGTACAGAAAACAAACGTGTTAAAGAAATGCTTCAAAATCCTAGTATCTAAAATTATTGCCAGCTTTTTATTTGTTTGTTTTAACATTGATCTGGTATATTTGATATCTGATTTTGCTCAAAAATGTATTTCCATATGCATTTTGAATGATAGCCCTAATGAAATTCAAGTCCATTATTTATTGTTTGCCAACTACGTACACAATATGCAAAACATAGAATTACATCTTTCTAATCGTCACAAAAATACTGCAAGATATTATTATCCCCATTTATCATTAGAAAAAACTGAGGTTCACTGAAGTTTTGAAGTCTTAAGCTGCTGGCAAAGACAGAATTCCAATCAAAGTCTGCCAAATTGTGAAGTCAAGACTTTTTATACCAGCCTATCCTACCTTGTGCCACAGAATGTTCTTAATATTTGTTACATATGAAATTGCTTTGAGTGCTTGATAAAGTCTATGAGGTAGATACAAATTTATCTCAGATGCTGAAACCAAGGTAAAAAGATGTTTTGTAAAGTGCCAAAGCACTCAACTAGTTAACAACATAGTTTGTACTGCAACATAAATTAGTGATATTCCAAAGTTCATATTCACTGTAATATAGTATGTATCCCCTCAGAAATAAATATTAACAAACTAACTGAAATAGTGCATTCTTGGAAGTTTTTTAGACACGGTAAATTTGAGTGGAACAATAATATGATATCTACTTGGTGGCTCCTTTTTTTTAAATTTCTCTGGATGACCTATTCTTGTATCTTTCTGAGGAGAAAGCAGGTGTGATTTATTCTGCCCACATTCAGCCGTGACTGGTTGACTCGTATCTTGCATCTGAAAATCTTTTCTCTACCTATGTCATAGCCGTATGATTGCCATGGTCCTATCCCTGTTCGAGGGGAGCACAGTGACACTTATTTGCCCAACACAGACTCTCAGAGGAGCAGATATAAACACACAAAAACTTCATGATGATCCTCAAGCAAGGGAAGTGGAAGAAACAGATTCCCTAATTCTAAAATATTCAGCCTGAAATAAGCGTGCAGGCCTTTGTTTTGGACAGTGTTCATTTATACTTAAAACTGTTACTGGCAAGGTAGGGACTGGTAGCCTGCTTTTTCTATTTGTCTAGTGATACATTGGGAAACCTGGGGTGTGTGTGTGTGTTGGGATGTGGGGTGGGGTTAGTGATTTGTAGCTTTGGTAAATCTCACAGTGTAAATATGCCCTTCGTGCTTAATTTCAAGCAATCAATGTGACCTCACTGAACATGGAGTTAAAAAGGGGCGTGCCCAGTTGGCTGTCCCGAGCTAGCAGGAGCCTGCAGGAGCAGATCTAGCACCGACCGTGTTCCTCTATGGTCTTGGGCTTCAGCCTGTGTTTCCAACTTCACCTTATTCCTCCACTGGTTTCTCCTGCTATCCCTTCAGTGCTGACTTCTGTTCATCCTCAGAACCTTTCTGCTTACTGTACTCTGTCTACCTTGCTGCTTCTCAGACCTGGAGATTTCGTCTCATCCTTCAGGACACCTTTCAAATGTTGCTTCTGAGAGAAGTACTTCTTCTTTAAACAGCCTATATTCTGTAGTGCCAAATTTCTCCCCGTCCTTCTACATTTCTATCTTTTGAATTAATCTTTTTGTTTTCTTCACAACATTTAGGGAAATGAGAAAATGTCCAGTTTTATTTATTAATTTTGTTATTATTGCTGCTTTTCTCTAGCAGAACATAAGTTTCAGAAAATAGAGACTGATCAACCTTATTGACTTCTGTATATTAAGTGTTAATAGAGTTTTTGGCACATAGTAGGTACTCAGTAAACATTTGTTAAATGAATAAGCAAATATTTGTTAAATAAATAAGAAACACAGGTTGTTTACAAAAGCTTCAGTAACTGTATTGAGTTTAATAAGAAAATGCTGGGCCAGGACATAATTTTTTAAAGGAGTGATTGTCTATAATTTTGACCTGCTTACTTGTTATAGGGGCAGCTTAGGGATAAAAGAAATGTCTAGGAGGACTGATTATTAATCAAATTCAAAAAGAAGTTTAGGGGGAATCTACTTTCTATTTGTTGGGTTAAAATTTGGTTTAAAGATTATTTTAAGAAACCCCAAACTTGTGTATTAATTTAATCATGTTAAAGCTATTCATTGAAATAGTTACAAATATATAAAAATATCTTGCTTTATTGAATAGACAAGTATATTATAAGTAAAGATGTACTAATTATAGGTAGAATAATTATTTTCAGTTTTATTTCACAACTAATATTTTTCCGTATCCTAAATGGTGGGATGAGGAGTAAACCCTGAAGGTGTGTCCTTAGAGATGATGTAAAACTGCAACATTTGTGTGCTTCTCTGAAACACAGTGGGGTGCTCCCTCATATCTGTTATCCCTCTTCCCTGGATTCTTTCATGCATCCTTATTCTGGGTCCTGAAACTGCATTTTCCAAAACTGTATTAGCAGTTAAAATGTGCCTCAGGCTCTGTTGCTACAGGACATTTTATTTTAAAAACTAATGTATTACTAAATAAAACTGTGGGACAATTAGGCTCAAAATAAGGTTGAGCAGTGTTGCAGGTCAAAATGAATAATTTCAAGATTTCACTTTGGGTACCCTCTTCTCCAGTTACCATCAGTTTCTGTCCTCAGAATCTTTTTGCTTGCTTCACGGACAGGGCCCATCTCCATTCCTCTATTGCATTCCCAGTGGACTATTGTTCCATCTACTGCGTTCTCCACCATGAATCTCGGAAGGATGACAGGCGTTAATCGTTTATTTTAGAATGTATTATGTGAAATAAAGACATGTATTAATTTAAATAATTGTTACATAGTTTGGTACTTTATTGTAGTGTGCAAGTCATGAAGGTAGGGGAGAAAGGAATGAAATACACATAGGTGAATGCTACTCACAAGATACTTGTCTCGGCTGGGCACGGTGGCTCATGCCTGTAATCCCAGCACTTTGGGCAGCCTGTGCAGGTGGATCACTTGAGGTCAGGAGTTCGAGATCAGCCTGGCTAACATGGTGAAATGCTGTCTCTACTAAAAATACAAAATTTAGCTGAGTATGCTGGCAGGTGCTTGTAATCTCAGCTACTCTGGAGGCTGAGGCAGGAGAATCACTTGAACCCGGGAGCTGGAGGCTGCAGTGAGCTAAGATCCAGCCACTGTACTCCAGTCTGGGCTACAGAGTGAAACTCCATCTCAAAAGAAAAAAAAATGCTTGTCTCCAATATGGAGTATAAGACTAGTCAAAACATGAATAAATACAAATTTGAGTCTATGTAAGCTAATAAATTGAGCTTCAAAAGTATACACAGTAAAATTTGGACATAGATCATATTGATCATATTGTCTGCAATTTACAAAGCAGAAATGGAGGTCTGGAAAAAAGTAGTTTGCTGAAGATTTATGTAGCTATCTCTAGAATTTTGAATGTAAGATTATTAACTTCCAAGACTCCTGTGCGTCTTTCCATAGAATATGTGACTCGATGATACACAAGAGAGTAATAAGCAAATTCTCTGGGAAAACTAGTGATACCAACACCTTAGGTGGTAGATGAAAGGAGATTGTTTAGTGTAACATGCAACCGAGTTGATCAAGATTTAAGGAATTTGAATGGATTGGTGTGGGAGCTACTTGGCTAACAAATAATTATGTTTCAGTAAACCTTAGAAAACAAGTAGGAGAGTATGCAAATATGCCTGCATTTGTACCAGTAATAGCAATAGGGGTAGTATGAGGAGCGGTTTTAGTTGTAATGTCGTTAGTACTGGTAGTATTATACAGCAGTAGTAAAAAGGCCGCTGGGTACGAGACTGTGCTAAGTGTCTGACTAAACTTTTGTTATTTAATTTGGGCTTAATGATCATCTTTTAAAGCAGACAAGTGTGATTGTTAATTTTATGTGTTGCTTGGCTAGGCAATGATACCCAGTGGTTTGACCAAGCATCAATGCAGATATTGCTATGAAAGTATTTCTTTGTAAAAGATGTCATTAATATTTAAATCAGTAGTAGACAGTCTTGAATAAAGACTGTCATTTAAATCAGTAGGGTTTGTGTAGAGCAAATGATCCTTCACAATGCACATGGGCTGTTTCCAATCATTTGAAGACCTTAAGAATAAAGACTGAGGTTTACTGAAGAGGAAGGAATTCTGCCTCCCGACAGCCTTTAAACCCAATACTGAACACTGGATCCTGCTGAAATTTCCAGTCTACAAATCTGCCTCATGGATTTCAGACCCTCCAGCTCCCACAGTCTGGTAATTCCTTAAACTCTCTCTCTCTCTCTCTGCAAATTTGTGTGCATGTGTGGGTACATAAATGCACACATACACCCCGTTGTTGGTTCTATTTCTCTGGAGAACTCTAATACAATTTTATTATCTGTGGTTGAAGATCCAAAACAAATATGTGCTGTATTGATCTTCATTTTGTTAGTTTATCTGTGAAGAGAGTACTTGAATTATAAGAATCAACCAAATACACTATGCAATATGTGGGTACTATTCAAAAGTGAACAGTCACAGCACAACAGCCTCTTTCTGGGAAGTCACTGAAAGACAATGGTGAAGAGAATTTCTCTCTTAGGCAGAAATCTGAGAGGTGTGCCTAGTTATTCATTTTACTTGGAAGGAGAAATGGCCAGATATGCAATTATATAATGATTCATAGGCTGTGGGCTGTAAGGTCTGGGACTTGGAAGGAACATGACTGGTAAAATGATGACAAAGAAGCCTGGGAAATAGGTATATGGCTAGAGTTCTCTGAATGCACAAAATGCATGAAAATATTTGTGCCCCATAAGCATGCTCACTAAACAGTGACCTCAGCAGAGAAGATTTTAATACTCAAGTGGATAGGATGATGCGATTTCTTGATGCCACTCAGCCTCCATCCCTAGACACCCTGGTTATTACCTAATGGGGTCATGAACAAAGTAGTCATGGTGGCAGGAACTGAGGTTATGCATGGGCTCAGCAATTTGGACTTCTATTCACCAAGGTTGACCTGACTACAGCCACTGCTGAGTGTCCACTCTACCAGCAGCAGAGAAGAACACTGAGCCTCCAATATGGCAACATTCCCAGGATTGATCAGCTAGCACCTGGTGGCCTGTTGATTACATTGAACTGTTTCCATCACAGAAGCCGTAGCATTTTGTTCTTACTGAAATAGACACTTTGGATATAGATTTGACAACTCTATCTATACTCAATGCTTCTACCAAGGCTATCATCTGTGGTATTGAAGAATGGGCATTATCTATCATCATATCATGGTATTCCAGACAACATTGCTTCTGATCAAATAACTCACTTCACATGAAATGAAGTGCAACAGAGAGGCCATGCTTCTGAAATTGACTAGTCTTATTGTTTACCATCCTGAAGCAGCTGGCTTAAAAAAAAAGGTGGAGGGGCCATTAGAAGACTCAGTTACAGTGCCAGCCAGGTGACAATGCTTGTAAGGCTGCAGCAAGGTTCTCCAGGAAGCCATATATGCTCTAAATTAATGTCTAATATAGCTAGGATTCACAGGTCCAGGAATCAAAGGGTGAAAATGGGAGTTGCATCAGCCTCCATTACTCCTAGTGATCCAATAGCTAAATTTTTGCCTCCTGTCTGCATACCCTTGTGCTCTGCTGAACTAGACATCTTAGTTCCCATATGAAATAAGCAGATGGACTCAGGTGAGTTGTGCAGCTGTGCTTGCTCGTGAGACTGGGAGGGAGACAAATTTATTTTGTTGATTCTCCATATACACGGGCTGTCTCCACAGATAAAGTAACAAATTGAAGACCAGAATGCCATCTGATGCATATTTTTTTACTTGAATCTTCAACAACAGATAGTAAAATTGTATTAGGGTTCCCCAGAGAAACAGAGCCAATAGGATGGATGGATGTAAATGCACACACACACACACACGCACACACACACACAATGAGAGAGAGATTTTTAAGGAACTGGCCTACGCAACTGTAGAGACTGGCAAGTCTGGAATCTCTGGGGCAGGAGAGCAGGCTGGAAATCTCAGCAGGAGTCAGTGTTGTAGTTTTGAATCTGAAGACAGTCAGGAGGTAGAATTCCTTCCATTTTGGAAAATCTCAGGCTTTGTTCAACTGATTGTGTGAGGCCCACTCACACTATGAGGGATAATCTTCACTCAAAATCTACTGATTTACATGTTAACGACTCTAAAATATATTTTAACAGTGACATCAAGACTGGCATTTGAGCAAACTCTGGACACCATAGCCTAGCCAAGTTGACACATAACATTAACCATCACAACAAGTATACATTTTATATCCCTTTACTAGATGTGAACACTGAGATTCCACATAACGCATAGCTTTCCAAAATCATATAACTTATAAATGGCACAACCAGGATTAATATCCTTTTGCATCTGAATAAAAGTCTATTTTACCACAAATAGTTTCCTTATATTAACTAATCTTATAGACTAGTATATGCTAGTATTAAAGATACTAGTAAGTATCTTGAGCAATAAATTTAAGTCAATGTGTTTTCCCCATTTTATTGTGTAAGTGATTATGGAACACTTGAGTCTACATATTGCTATAGCATGTCCAGAATCCTCAAATCTATAGCAACCACTATCCATGTTTGTTCTGATGAAGGCTGATCTTAATATTGATGCCTTGTATATAAAAGCATAATGAGAAACAAACAAAAATAACTATGGGTTTGGTGTTGAGAGTAAATAAGTGATTGAACTATATGACCCATAGCAGGCTCAAGAATGTTGGAATGAAAAAAAAAAAAAATTCTGTTGGCTTTGATTTATCATTTTGAAGAAGAAAATTGGTTCTCTTTGTTATTTTTTTCTGTTTCAGCAGCACAAATTGTTCTATGTGAAAATATTAAGAATTAAATGTTCATAGACATATTTAGTTATGTTTTTAAAAAATTACACATATATCTTTCAAAACATTTAAACCTATTATAGTTCTTCACAGTATCATCATTTTGGTATATTTATGACTTACCTATTTTCTTAAAGGCAATCTTTACTTCTCATGTAAATGTAAACTTTGTTGGTTTTGTTTGCTTTTCTTTACACTTTGATATGTTGTCTGAGTTCTATGTGCTCTGTGATAACATTTGTATATATATATATATATATATATATATATATATATATATATATATACATATAGGATTGCTCCCTTGGCTTTACTTTTGACTTATAAATTATTCACCAAAATTTCTTTTCCAGGATCTTCTTTGAAGATGCTATACTGTGAATAACTAAGTTGAAATTTTATGGCAGAAGGAATGATTTTCTTTCTCATGCATTTGATATAGAAAACTTTAAAGGTGTGGTTTTATCCTTTGGAATGTGCTTTGACCCCATGATATGTGGCATTGAATTATGAAGACATAGAGGTTATATGGACATCTTTCCTTGAAAGTTGCTACACTTTGTTTTAGTTTTTCACAATTTATAGTATAAAAACTTAGTGATTTTTAAAATAAAATTAAAGTTTTGTAATAAAAAAAGTTATCAATTTTCAAATATTCTATAATAATATATTTTAGCCAGTTTCTAAACTATCATCATTAAACAATCAGTTGATGTGTGTGCGCAAGAAAGAATCACTATACTGTTTAAGAATTAGAAGTATCACTAGCAAGCTAGAATTTCAAATTGAATATATCGATTTTATTTCTCATTTAGGATTATTTCTGAGTTCTTCATTTACCTTCTATGCCTCTAGACTTTATCCTTCATATGGTTAAATAGAGATAATAGTAATTTATAAGTTACTAACGGGGTGGCGACAGCATATAGTTATTTCCAATTTTCCTTTCTTCAAATAAATAGCAAGCTGCCTTAAATTCCTTCTTATTTTGATAGGCATGTATGTTCCAATGTGCTCAATTACATGGTAACAAATTCTAATATGCACAAACACACACAAAAATCACCTTGAAGCTTTGTGCATATACGCATTGCAAAAGAGATGAGAGTTGTTTAATGGAATGTTTTGCAGCAATGCTTTTAAAGATGTAAACTAAATAATACAGGCTTTGTAGAAGGGGTCAGGCTTGACATCTGTTGGGCACATATTATTGATAAATAGTAAGAGTGAACATATTATTAGAGATTTACATCAGGAGATTATAGCGGTCAGCGCATCTTAAAGGCAGCAGTACCCTAGAGATCATGAGTCCCCAGCAAATGGGCACAACCAGCTGTCAGTGTGGTTTGACAGAGCAGAAGGAGATTCCAGAAAGAGTTACAAAGTACTTGAGTTTAACCTGAAGAAGTATGGACACCAAGCGAACTATTTCAGGAACCTGCAGGGTTTATGCTAAGTTTGTCTTTTGCCTGAGGTAGTCACCAATTATGTACACTGTAAATGAAAGCTAGTCTCTCTGCTAAAGGATAAGGTTAAAGGGCCCCAAGGATATCTCTCTATGTGCTGAGGCTTTTAAAAGGCTAAAAGGCTAAAATTGTGTCAAGAAAGAATATGAGAAATAATGCAAGAATAAAACCAGAAAGAAAAAAACTGCCAAGGGAAAGAGACAATATCAATGAAAATAATATGTGAGAGAAAGAAAAATTAACAGAGAAAAAAGAAAAAGGAAGGAAAACTATGATTTGTAAACAATTACAAATCATATCTAATGAAGAGTGAATTGAGAAAATTAGAAGCAACAGAATTTGATGTTTCATCTACTAATAAAGATACTAACAAAGACAAGGAAGTACATGGGACCTTTTGCTAACTAATATTCACACAGTCATTCACTCATTTATTCTAGTAATTCAAGTATCACTAAATGTTGTAGTATGTGGTACTTCCCAGATCAGGAATATGGAGTTTTGACTTGTACATATGACACGACGAATGGCATGAGCTTTACCTGGAAAGAATACGTGCAACGTGGGGGAGACAGCCAACCCATTTAACTTCAGACTTTTAATAGATTCTGCTGATCTAAAGCCTTTCTCTGAGATTTTTATAATTCTGTGCAAAACAATGCTGTATATTATGCATGACAAGTGCTTGGCTCTCTTATTTTTATTGGAAGGTATAGATCTGGGGAGCAGAAATAGGAAAGAGGAATTGAATATTTGTTACGTTAAAGATAGCTGGACAATAAATTTTAATAGTAGAAAAACTTACTCTATATAAAACGTGGCAGAAGGCTTCTCTGCTTCCTCATCTTTAGATGTGTGATCTGCAGTAAATATACGCGTTATATTTTACATTCTCTGTTTACAGATAGAATGTAATTATCCCTATGTTATAGTCCTTTTGCTTTTCTTAGCATATGGGGTAAGTTGTAATTACTATTGTAATCACAAATGACCAAAACAGGATTTCCAAATATCTATTTATTTTAGCCCAGGTGTGGTGGCTCTCACCTGTAATCCCAGCACTTTGGGAGGCCAAGGAAGGTGGATCACCTGAGGACAGGAGTTCGAGACCAGCCTGACCAACATGGAGAAACTCTATCTCTACTAAAAATACAAAATTAGCTGGGCATGGTGGCAGGTGCCTGTAATCCCAGCTGAGGAGGCTGAGGTAGGAGAATCACTTGAACCTAGGAGGTGGAGGTTGCCATGAGCTGAGACCGTACCATTGCACTCCAGCCTGGGCAACAACAGCAAAACTCCATCTCAAAAAAAAAAAAAAAAAAGAAAAGAAAAGAAAAAAAAAAGGGACAGAAAATAATGAGGTGGGAGAAATAATCAACTGATAAACCATATTAAGATAAATTATAAAGGATGAAGAAATATAGATAAATTACTCAAATTAAATATTTTAGAAGAAATCAGGTATTTCAAGTGAAATAAAAGAGATTCTGATGCTACACAATGATAACGGTTTGGGTATTTATCTCTGCCCAGATCTCATGTTGAACTGCAATCCCCAGTGGTGGCATTAGGGCCTGGTGGGAGGTATTTGGATCATGAGGACGGATGCCCCACAGCTTAGTGCTGTCTTCATGACAGGGAGTTCTTGCGAGACCTGGTGATTTAAAAGTGTGTGGCAGCTCTCATCTCCCCAAGTCTCTCTCTCTTATTCCAGGTTTCACCATGCAATGTTCCACCTTTGCCTTCTTTCATGACTGGAAGTATCCTGAGGCCTCCCCACAAGCAGATGCTGCTATGCTTCCTGTATAGCCTGCAGAACCATGAGCCAATTAAACCTCTTTTCTTATAAATTACCCAGTCTCAGGTAGTTCTTTACAGTAGTGCATGAACAGCCTAATGCACATGATTGTTAATAGGGAATAATAGGAATAAGTGCTAATGATAGTACTTGTGACCTTACCCATAGTTTGTATATAAATTAATGCACATATTAACTTCAATAGAAAATATAGAAACTTCTAATTTGTAGTCCAGCATGTAAAGAGCTTAGAAGTTCCCACTCCATCCTAATAAGAAGTAAAAAGCTGAACAGTTAAAAATCAAAAACTCTTCTTAGATCCATAAGAGAAGTGAGATCATAGCGCAAAACACTGCCCTCAAAATTAGAGCTACTCTCAAGCAAATGCAGAGAATCACAACTTAACTGCAGCAGAAACCCATGTGCAGAAATCACCACAGAAATCAGTACCAGGTTAGGAAACCTGAAATGTAATCAACGAATTGCTAGAGGCTCAGTGTGCTCAAGCCTGAGGCAGTCATAAGGATGTCCCCACATTTGGTGAGTGTAATCTCCAGAAGCTTGACTTTGTATTCATGGTAAATATCAGAAAAAATTATTTCATTCTGCTTACAGAGAAAGGGCAAAATAACCATTTTGAAATATGCTAGACATTCTTTTCTTCTTAACAAGGTCTTCACTAAGAAAAAAATATTTAAACAGATCCTAACCTGCTGGAGTTTTACCAGAGCCTAATCTACATGAAGAAAGGTAAATATACAACTCCTGTTTACTCTAGGCTCCAATGTGGAGAAGAGAGATACTCAACCACAGCCCATTTTAGCTATTCTGTCTCACTTAAAACGGGGCAGAAAAGCACATGTGAAATTCACAGTCCAGAGGTACAGGCTTATTAAAAGACTAAGACCCAATTGTAGGATATAGAATGCTTCCCCTCTCCCTACACCTAACTGCTACTTCACAAAAATCCCATTTACAGAAGCTCCTTTTACACAGTATATCATACCTGGCTATCAAGAATAAATTACAAGGCATACTAACAGGAAAAAACACTGTTTGAACAAATAGAGCAAAATCAGAACCAGACTCAGATATGGCAAGGGTGTGGGAATTAGACTAAGAATTTAAAGCAACTCTAATTAATATGCTGGAGGCAAATTTTTCGCTGGTTCTTCCTCATAATGGCTCTAATGATGCAGAGATTGTGAAAGCAAGTGGTATGTATTAATTATGATAATTTACTTTGGATCTGAATTTGCTACACGTTTCTTTATAGTAAGACACCAACTACTTAAGAAACAAAGATGTTTTAGTTCATTCTTAGATAGGAAGAACATTTTAAGAGATGTACTTTCTTTGAAAAATGGATCAAACTCAAATTCATGTGGCATACCAGATGTGCTCATAAATAAACTTATGACATAAAAAATATGCTAAGGGCTCTAATAATAAAAATGGACAGCATAAAATAACATATGGGAAATGTAAGCAGAGAGATGGAAATTCCTAAAGAACCAAAAAGAAACACTGGAGATTTAAAATTCTGTAACAGAAATGAAGAATGCCTCTTGATGGGCTTATTAGTTGATATGGTTCAGGAAAAAGAAATTGCTGAGTTTGAAAATATCTCCATGGAAATCTCCCAAACTGAAAAACAACAACAAAAGAATAGATTATCCAAGAACTGTGGGACAATCACAAAAGTAAACTGTATTTAATGAGAAAACCAGAAGAAGAAGAAAGAAAAAGAAATCTTTGAAGCAATAATTACAGCGTTTCCTTTAATGTTGAACACTAAACCACAGATTCAGGAAGCTCAGAGAACATCAAGCAGCATAATGCCAAAAAAAAAAAAAAAAAACAAAGAAAACAAAACAACACATCTAGGCACATAATTTCAACTATAGAAAATTAAAGAAACACCAAGAGTACATAACAGTATCTAATGTGTATGTTTCTAATAGCAGAACATCAAAATACAAGAAGCAAAAACTGACAGAACAGCGAGAAGAAATAGATGAATCTACTATTATACTATTATAGTTTTAGACTTCAATAGCCCTCTATCAGAAATTGACAGATTCAACAGGCAGAAAATTAGTAAGGGTGCAGTTGAATTCAGCAACACTATAAATTAACTGGATAACTGGATATCATGGACATCTATAGACTGTTTCTTCCAATAATAGCAGATTTCACATCTCAAGCTGACATGGAATCTTCATCAAGACAGACCACTTCCTGGATGAGAAAACACACCTTAACAAATTAGAATAAAATAAAACTCAGTCAATGTCTGCTCTCAGGTGACAATGTAATTAAACTAGAAACCAATAACAGAAAGATAGCTGAGAAAGCCCAAAATATTTGAAGATTACACACACACTAATAAAAAACACATGGAGTAAAATGTCTTAAGATAAATTTAAAAATATTTTGAACTAAATGAAAATAAAAATACAAAACTGTCAAAATGTGTTGGATGCAGAAAAAGCAGTGCTTAGATGGAAATATATAAAATTGCATTTATTAGAAAAGAGGAAATTCTAAAATCAATAATCTAAGTTTCCTCCTTAAGAACTGAAAAGCAGAGCAAATTAAATCCAAAGTAAGCAGAATAAAAGAAATAATAAAAATAAGAAAGCCAGCTGTAGTGGAATGCAGTTGTAGTCTCACCTACTCAGGAGGCTGAAGTGGGAAGATCCCTTTAGCTAAGAGTAGAGTCTAGCATGGGCAATATAGCAAGACCTTGTTTCTTAAAAAGAGAGAGAGAGAGAAGAAACAAATGAAGTTAATAACAGAAAATCAATAGAGAAAATGAAAAAAGTATAAGCCCATAGCCAGGCTAACTAAGAAAATAAAAGACACA
The DNA here is from genome assembly GCF_028885625.2 of Pongo pygmaeus. Lineage (NCBI taxonomy): Eukaryota > Metazoa > Chordata > Mammalia > Primates > Hominidae > Pongo > Pongo pygmaeus. The sequence goes on from NC_072376.2 coordinate 78,969,000, forward strand.
AATCCACTAATATCAAAAATAAAAATGAAATAGCAATACAAATACCATGGACATAAAAAAAAATTTGTTAACAACTCTATGCCCACAAATCTGATAACCTACATGTAATGGGCCAACTCCTGGAAAGTCACAATTTATTAAAGGTCACACAAGAAGAAATAGACTGTCTGAGTGGGACTATTTTTATTGAAGAATTGAATCAATAATTAGTAACATTCCCAAAGAGAACACAGGGCTCAGATGGATTCACTGGTGAAATCTACCAAGCATTTAAGGAAGACAGTCTATCAGTTATTTACAATCTCTTTCAGAAGACAGAGGCAAAAGAAATAGTTTTTAACTCATTATATGAGGCCAGCATTACCCTAATACACAAAACAGACAAAGACAATAAATACAAGCAAACTAAAAACCAATATATTTTATAAACATAAATTCACAAATCCTCAACAAAAATATTAGCAAACTGAGTCCAACAATGTATAAAAAGAATTATGCATCATAACAAAGGAGGATTTATCTCACTGATGAAAGGAGGATTTAACATGTGAAAATCAATTAATCCATCATATTAGTAACCTAAATATAAAGAAAATCAGATGAACAAATCAATAGATGCAGAAAAAGCATTTGAAAAAATCCAACCCCATTTAATGATAAAAACTCTCAGTAAACTCGGAATGGGGGAAAACTTCCTCAACTTGATAACAGACATCTACAAAAAACCTACCACTGACATAGTACTTAATGTTGAGAAACTTAAGGCTTTCCCAGTAAGATCAAGAAGAAAGCAACAATATACCCTCGTACCACTGCTTTTCAACATCTTATTGGAAGTTCTATTAATCCAATGACAAGAAAAGAAAATAAAAGGTGTACATATTATGGAGGAGGAAATACAACTGTCTTTGTTTGCAGATGACATAATCATCTATGTAGAAAGTTGAAATGAATTGACAGAATTCTTTCTGGAACTAATAAGCAATTATAGCAAAGTGGTAGGACACAAGGTTAATATGCAAAAGTCAACCAGTTTCCTATATAGCTGCAATGAACAAGTCAAATTTGAAATTAAAAACAGAACGCTATTTACACTAGCAATCAAAAAATGAAATACTTAAGACGTAAATCTAATAATATACAAAACAAAATCTGTATGAGCAAAACCATAAAATCTGATGAAAGAAATCGAAGTAGAACCAAATAAATGGAAAGAATTCCATGTTTATGGATAGGAAGACTCAATATATTCCATGCATCCCCAGTCAAAACCCAGGCAAGTTATTTTGTACATATAAACACACTGATTCTAATGTTCACAGGGAGAGGTAAGATACCCAGACAGAAGAGACAACACAATATTGAAAGAGAAGAAAAAAGTTGAACGATTGACACTATCTGACTTCAAAACTTATTACAAACTGCATTAATCAAGACAGTGTGGCATTGTCGCAAGAGTAGACAAACAGATAAGTAGAACAGAATAAAGAGCCCAGAAACAGACCTAATAAATATAGTCAACTGATCTTTAACAAAGGAACAAAAGCAATGTAATGGAGCAAAGGTAGTCTTTTAAACAATTGATGCTGGAACAAATGAACATCTTCATGCAGGAAAAAAAAAAAGAATTTAAAAACATATGCTCCATTTGACAAAAATTAACTCAAAATGAATCTTAGACCTAAATGTAGAATGCAAAACTATAAAACTAAAAGACAGCATATGAGAAAATCTGGATGACTTTGAATTGGTGATGAATTTCTAGATATATCATCAAAGGCATCATTCATTAAAAAGTAATTGATAAGCTGGATTTAATTAAAATTAGAAATTTCTGCTCTGTGAAAGATACTGTCAAAAAATGAAGAAAAAAGCCACACTAGGGGTAAATATTTGGAAAAAAACAAACAAAATATCTAACAAAGGACTGTTATCCAAATTATACAAATAAGTCCTAAAGCGCGACAACAACAAAGCAAACAATTCAATGAAAATGTGAGCTAAAGACCCTAACAGACACCTCACCAAAGAAGATACAGGTTGAAAATCTTTAATCCAAAAATCCAAAATCTAAAATCCTCCAACATTCAAAACTTTTTGAGTGTTGACATGACACCAAAACTGGAAAAAGTCACACCTGACCTCATGTAACAGATTGCAGTCAAAACACCGGTACGCAACATAGAGTTTACTTGGCATTCCCAAGGGAAAAAGGACCCTACCAGCTCTATTTAGCTTCTTATGTCTTTGTGTGCATGCTTAGATTTCCTGACAGAAAGCACGCAAAAGGACACCCACAAAGAGTAATAACTCATGTTTGTTCAGGCCCAAACATGTCAAAGGCATGTTCCACACAATACCCCACATGGGGCCAAAGCCTATATACATTACTCATTATGTTTTTTTTTCTTATCATGTTATGTAAAGATATTGTTGAAAATGTTAAATAGACCTGCAGATACCCCAGTGGGTAACAGTGAAAAGAAAACAAAGGAAGCATTTATTTTTATCTACACCACAAAATGTCAAGCTATTGGAGAAAACTGGACAGTTTTGTAAGTGTAAAATGTCTTACAGAAGAGTCTGATATTTGAATGGCCACCATATATGACCTGAAGAATCAGAAGGAAAAACCGTTGAAGTTCTATGCTGAAAATGATGAACAGAAATTTATTAAAATAGAAAAACACTGCATAAAGATAAAAATGAAGATCTTGATTGTGTATTGAAACTGTGCGTCCATCAGCACTCCAGTGAACACAGGCCAGCTGATGGTATGCTGATTGTGCAACAATCATCTATCATAATGGCCTGAGAATCGAAGAGAACTATTAATATTTAACAGGGTGATTGTAGAAATTTAAGAAAAGACATGGCATCAATTTTTTGAAGATTTGTGGTGATAAAGCATCTGCTAAACATGAAGCAGTGGAGAAATTTATGAGTTTGCCAAAATCATCACTGATGAAAATCTGACATCAGAATAAGCCTGTAGTGATGATAAATCATCACCATTTTGGAGTTATTGCCCCAGAAAGACATCAATTACAGTTTATAAGATGGCCCTTACAGGAATTAAGGATGCCAAGTGCATAATGACTGTCTTTGGATGTGCTAATGTAGTAGGCATGCATGAACGTAAACTTGCTGTGATCCGCAAAAGCTTGCCTTCTTACTGTTTTCAAGGAGTGAATTTCATACCAGGTCATTATTATGTTAACAAAAAGGTGTGGATCACCAGAAACATCTTTTCTGATTGGTTGCCCAAACATTTTCTACCAGTGGTTTATGCTCACTTCAAATAAAATGAACTGTATGGCAACTGTGAGATTTTGTTACTCCTTAACAACTCTTCTGCTCCCTCTCGAGCTGACATTTTTATCAAATATAATATTTATGGCATGTATTAGGTTGGTGCAAAAGTAATTGCAGTTTTTGCCAATACTTTCCCTCAATTGTGACTTCATCAATTTAGCCATGTGATCAGTGTATTCTTACATCAATGAGGAGTAATTATATATATATAATATATACACTTTCTGAATAAAATGATAGCTACATTGAACAGGTGTATTTGTGGAAAGTTTTCCAAAGAAATTTAGCATAAAAGATTCTATATATATTGTTGCCAACACTTGGAACACAGTGACTGAAGACAGTAGTGTATGCCTGACACAATCTCTGGCCTGCAATTATGTTCAATGTTGCTGATAAACAAAGTGATGATTTTGAAGAATTCTGTATGTCAAAAGAAAAAAGTATGACCCTACATATGCAAAAATATACCTTCAGAGTCTGTTAGCAAGCTGGAATAAGTAAATATTGAAAATGTTTTAACATCGATAATGAGGCTCCAGTTGTCCATTTATTGAAATATAGCCAAAAATTGTTCTGAATTAAAATGATCATGACATTAGTGACAATGAAGATGACATTGTTAACACTGCAGAAAAAGTGCCTTTAGATATGATAAAAATGTGACAGTCTTATTGAAGGACTAGAACAGTATACATTTACAACAGAACAAGAAACCACGTCAGTGCCTAAAATCAAAGACTTCTAAGACAAAAGTCATTGCAGATGATTTTACAGGAAACACTTTTCCAAAGCCATCCAGCTGAATGCCTCCTCTTCCATAGAGGACCCATTTTTTGTTTCCCCAACTGCTGCTGATAGTTCTTCTCCTCACCTAAGGAAAAAATACAGTGTACAGCAAACTTAATAAAAACACAGCATCATAGTGTGTCCAGAATTTATTCCTTCCGGTGGGTTCTCGGTCTTGCTGACTTCAAGAATGAAGCTGCAGACCTTCACGGTGAGTGTTACAGCTCTTAAAGATGGTGTTTTGGAGTTTGTTCCTTCCGATGTGTATGGAGTTTCTTCCTTCCAGTGGGTTCTTGGTCTCACTGACTTCAGGAGTGAAGCCACAGACCTTCGTGGGGAGTGTTACAGCTCTTAAAGTTGGTGCAGACCCAAAGAGTGAGCAGCAGCAAGATTTATTGTGAAGAGTGAAAGAACAAAGCTTCCACAGCATGGAAAGGGACCTGAGTGGGTTGCCGCTGCTGGCTCTGGTGGCCAGCTTTTATTTCCTTATTTGGCCCCGCCCACACCCTGCTGATTGGTCCATTTTATAGAGCGCTGTTTGTTCCATTTTACAGAGTGCTGATTGGTCTATTTTACGGAGTGTTGATTGGTGCATTTACAATCCTTTAGCTAGACACAGAGCGCTGATTGGTGCATTTTTACAGAGGGCTGATTGGTGCATTTACAATCCTTCAGCTAGACACAGAGCACTGACTGGTGCATTTTTACAGAGTGCTGATTGGTGCATTTACAATCCTTTAGCTAAACACAGAATGCTCATTGGTGCGTTTATAATCCTCTAGCTAGACAGAAAAGTTCTCCAAGTCCCCACCCGACCCAGAAGCCCAGCTGGCTTCACCTCTCAATAGGTGGAGACTGAAAACCTGCCATTGTTTGTTGTTGTTATTTAACAGCTGATAAAGGTATACAGTGCTGATTAATTAACCTGAACATATTTTTTTCACTGTATGCTACTATAAATACTGATATATGTTATTATACATTTATCTAAAACCATAGAATGTACAACATTAAGACTGAACCCTAATGTAAAGTATGGACTTTGGGTGACAATGATGTGTTAATGTAGGTTCATTGGTTGTAACAAATGTGCCACTGTCGTGGGGGATGTCAATAATAGGGAAAGCTATGTATGAGTAGGGGGAGTGAGCATATGAGAGACCTCTTTATGTTCTGCTCAATTTTGCTGTGAACCTAAAACTGCTCTAAAAATAAAGTCTATTTAAAATAAGAAAAGTCATGCATTCTAATAAAAAGAAGTGAATAAAATTTTTAGGTATGGGTCTGAGAATTGAAGTAAACCAATGGGAGGAAATAATTCAAAATAATTTTGTAGAAAAAATTTAAAGAATAGCAGTTTGTATGTGCTCATTATTGAACAAGGGATTGGGATCAATTAGCAATTAGTGGCTTTAGTTCATTTTTTTTTTTAATGTAATGTTCTAAGAAACAACATCTTAGACCATTCATATAAAAAGAAACAGTTTTCTATTCTAACTTTGATTATAAAGTATGTACGTCATATAGTGAAGGTGAAATGTTTCTGTCTAGGCAAATACAAAATATCTCATTCTGGTTAATAATAATATGACTTGAAGTCTATTTTATCTGATATACATATAGCTACACCTACTGTTTTTTGACTTTCATTTGTGTAAAATACCTTTCTCCATACCTTCACTCTCATTCTGTGTGTCTTTACAGTGAAGTGAGTTTCTTGTAGGCAGCATATAGTTGGATCTTTTTCTTAAAATCCGTTCAGTCAGTCTGTCTTTTAATTGGAAAGTTCAGTCCATTTATATTCAATGCCATTGATAGGCAAGCATTTACTCCTGCCATTTTGTTATTTTCTTGGTTGTTTTGTACTTCTCTTTCTTAACATCTTTGTTTTTGGTTAAGTGATTTTCTCCTATAGTATGTTTCAATTCCTTTTTTTTTTTTTTTTAGCATATCCATTGTGTGTTTTTCCTTTGTAGTTACCAGGAGGCTTACAAAAAACATCTCAGATTTATAAAAAGTTATTTTAAACAGAAAATAACTTAACTTTGATCACAATGAATGAAAAGAAACAAAGGCTGAATTCAGCCAAAGCAATGCTAAGCAAAAGGAACAAAGCCAGAGGCATCACATTGCCTGACTTCAAACTATAAGTCTACAATAATTAAAACAAAATGGTACTCTGGCACAAAAACAGACAAATAGACCATAGACCAACAGAATAGGCAACCCAGAAACAAAGCCATACACTTACAGCCATATGATTTTCAATGAAGTCAATAAAAATAAGCAATGAAGAAAGGACCGCCTACTAAATAAACGGTGCTGGGATAGCTGACTAGTTATATTCAGGAAACTGTAACTGAATCCCTCCCTTTTACCGTATACAAATATTAACTCAAGATGGATTAAAGATTTAAATGTGAGCCCTCAAACTATAAGAATCCTAGGAGAAAACCTATGAGAAAACCTCTGGATATTGGCCTTGGGAAAAAATTTATAACTAAGCAATTGCAACACAAACAACAATTGACACGTGGGACCTAAATAAACTAAAGAGATTCTGCACAGAAAAAGAAACTACCAACAAAATAAACAGACAACATGCAGAATGGGATAAACATTCACAAAGTATGCATCCATTAAAGATCTAACATCCAGAATCTATAAAGAACTTAAACAATTCAACAAGGAAAAAAGAAATAACCTCATTAAAAAGTGGGCCAAGAACATGAACAGAAACTTTTAATAAGAAGACATACAAGTGACCAACAAACATAAAAATACATTCAACTTCACTAATCTTCAGAGAAATGCAAATCAAAACCACAATAAGTAATTACCTCACGCAAGGCAGAATGGCTATTATTAAGAAATCAAAAACAACAGATGTTGGCGAGGCTGTAGAGAAAAGGGAACATTTATAAACTCTTGGTGGGAGTGTAAATTACTTCAGCCACTGTGGAAAGCATTTTAGAGATTTTTCAAAGCACTTAAAAGAGAACTACCATTTGACCCAGCAATCCCATTACTGGGTGTATATCCAAAGTAAAATGAATCGTTCTACCAAAAAGTCACATGCACTCATATGTTCATTGCAGCACTGTTCACAATAGCAAAGACATGAAATCAATTTAGGATCCATCAAAGGTGGATTGGATAAAGAAAATGTGGTATATACACAGCATTGAATAATAAGCAACCATAAAATAGGAAAAAATCATGTCCCTTGCAGCAACATGGATGGAACTGAAGGCCATTATCCTAAGTGAAATAACACAGGAACAGAAAACCAAATACCACATGTTCTCACTTATAAGTAGGACCTAAATGTTGGGTAAACGTGGACATAAAGATGGCAAAAGTAGAGGCTGGGGACAAATAGGGAAAGAGAGGGAAGAGGACAAGTGTTGAAAAATTAACTCTTGGGTACTATGCTCATTACCTAGGTGACTGGATTAATTATACCCCAATCTTCAGCATCACGCAACATACAGATGTAACAAACCTGCACTTCTATTCTCTGAATCTAAAATAAAAGTTGAAATTATTTTTTTTAAATGAAAAGCAAAGAATAAACTAAAACAACTCTACACTTTAACTCCATCCTCCAACTTTTTGATGTTTTTTAATCTCAATTTATGTATTTTTATATTCACCTATCTCTTAAAAAATCATTGTAGTAATTTTTGATACATTTGCATTTTGTGTTGATACTGGAGGTATGAGTGGTTTACACACCACAATTACAGTAATAAAGCATTCAGAATTTGTCTGTGTACTTAATTTTACCAGTAGGCTTTATGCCTTCAGATGATTTTCTGTGTTGCATGTTAACATCCTTTTCTTTCCGATTAAAGAACTCTCTGTAGCATTTATTATAAGACAGATCAGGTGGTGATGAATTACCTTAGCTTCCATTTGTCTAGAAAAGTATTTCTTCTTCATGTTTGAAGAATAGCTTTGTTGGATAATTTATTCTCAGTTAGCATTTTTTTCTTCAGCAGTTTGAATGTATCATCCACTCCCTCCTTACCTGTATGGTTTCTGCTGAGAATTCTGTTGCCAGACAAGTCAGGGCTCCTTTATGTGTTATTTGCTTCTTTTCCATTGATGCCTATGAATATTTTTTGTCCTGATATTTGAGAGTTAGATTATTATATGTCTTGGGGTAGTGTTACACGGGCTGAATTTGTTTGGTAATCTTTGACCTTCCTGTACTTGGATATTAATGTCTTTCTCCATGTGTTAAAGTTTTCTGTTTTTTTTTTTTAAATAAACTTTCTACCACTTTCTTTTTTTCAAATCCCTACGTTCAATGACTCTTAGATTTGTTCTTTTAAGGTGACTTTCTAGATTTTGTAGACATTTTTAATTCCTTTTCATTATTATTTTTCTTTTTCTCCTATGACTACATATTTTCAAATGTTCTGCCTTTGAACTCACAATATCTTTCTTCTGTTTGATTGGTTCTGTTGTAGAGACCCTCTGATACATTTGTTATTTCAGCCAATGTATTTCTTAGTTCCAGGATTTCTGTTTGCTTTTTATTGTGTTAATCTCTAATAAACTTCCAAATTGCTTGTTTGCATTATCTTGGATTTTGTTGAGTTTCCTCAATACTCTTATTTTGAATTCTTGATCTGAAAGCTCACATCACCATCTTGCTGGAATCAGACATTGGTTCCCTACTTTGCCCGTTTGGGGAGGTTTTCAGTTTGCTGTCGTCATTTCTTATGGATGTAAGTCTATTTCTTTGCATTGAATGATTAGTTATTTATTCCAGTATTTGCTTGTTGGGCTGGTTTGGTTTCTCTAACATATGTGTGTTTAAAGATTCTGTGCAGTTTACATATTGATCTTTAGCTCTAGGACACTCCCTCTTTCTGCCACTAGGTGGCACCTTAACACAGTATTATCACAGCTCTAGCAAAAATTTGAAGGCCTGCCTGTCTGAAAGCAGTGGGGTCCCAAAGGGAATGTCCCAGCTGTGTGGGGAGACTGGCTAGGGGGTCTTGTCCACATGGCCCATGGAGTGTGCCTCTCGCAGAATAATGCTGCTGAACCACCTCTCTGATTTGTCATTTTATTTGTGTGAGTTTCATCTCCTGGGGCTACTAGCCCTACCTCCACTGTCTGTCTCCAGCTGCCCTCTCCCTCAGGCACTCACAAGTCTTCCCACAGATTGAGGCAGGAATGGTTTTCCTGTGTAGGGACAAAAATGACTGGGAAATGGGCTGTCTGCATCAATCTCTCTTCATCCAGTATGGAAATTGTGAATCCAGGAGACTTCTCTGCATGGTGCCTTACTGTTGGTGGGAGACGCATTGCAAATAGAGAAGTCCATTTCTTCTACCTTCTGCTCATGGTTTTTCACTTCTCTGTGGCTCCAGGATTCACTTCAGACTAAATTGTGAGTTCTGGGATATTGTTGGTGTTAATTTTGGCACTGGATAATTGTTGTTGGTTTTCCGTTGGGGACAGTGAAGCCATATTGCTTTTATTCCACCATTTCGGCAATGTCTCTCTTTCTTGATAAATGATAACATATAATAAATCATATAGTTTATTGGTATATATATCAAAGAAGTCATGAATTGAATTTTAATTTGAGTTAGAAAATAATTTGGACATAATAAGTAATTTGAGTTTCTCAGATATTTCAGTACTAATTTTGGTCCTTATTTAAAATATTAATGCATGTTGTAAATAACAATATATGTTCCACAGAGTATCTTATTTGCAGGTATACAATGGTAAACAAGATATGACTACTCCCTCACATCATAAAGTTACAATCTAGGTAATTGTTATGAAAAATTCTATGATAGGAAATGTCTGAACTACTGTGTAAGCCCATAAGAAGATCAACTCTCTGAAAAAATAGAAATTATAGAAAGCATGAGAATGTGCAGGCTGCTATCTAGCCAGGGGTGGAGTTGGGACAGGCATCCAGATAATGCTCTCTAGGCAAGTTACTCACCCTAAGAGAAGCAGCATCAGCTCCGAAGAAGGGGTAGCTCTTGTGTTTTGTCTGCTCAGAGGGCACATTCTTCTGTTTCAAATAATATAAAATCACTATTAATACTTGATACAGCAGTATCTAAAATATGTCTTAATCTATATGCATAAATATCCTTCTCATAATAAAAAGATTGAATTGTACGAAAAAGATTATTAAAAAGTCGCATGAGGCTAAGTGCAGTAGCTCAGTCCTGTAATCTCAACATTTTAGGAGTTAAAGATAAGAGAGTCAATAGGGGCCAGAAGCTCGAGACCAGCCTGAGTAGCATAGCAAGACAAAAAAAATTAAATTAGCCAGGTGTGGTGGTGCACACGTGTAGTTGTAACTACTTGGGAGGCTGAGGCAGGAGGATTGGTTGAGCCCAGAAGTTCAAGGCTGCAGTGAGCTGCTATGATAGTGCCGTTGCATTCCAGCCTGGGTGACAGAATGAGACCCTGTCTCTAAAAGAATTAAAAAATGTTTTAAAGTGGCATGAATATATATAATTGTATAAAGAAGAATAAATTTCTGGATGTGCTACGCTTGATGGAAAACACTAGAGACAAGGAAGATGCTTTCACAAGTATATAATAAGAAGCAGTAGAAGGTAGCTAGAAAAATTCTAACGAGGAAATAAAAGAAGCAGAAAAAGGAAATGTAAAATATTTCTTGGATGTGGGTAATATTTTTATATTAACAGATGATGGAGAAAAAGCAGAACTTTTCAATGTCTCAATCTCTCTTTTTTATAGTCATTTTTAACTGTAAAAATGCCTATCATTAAGATTTATAATATTAAGAAATTTTTGAAACCCTAGATAAGCCAAGATAGAGTAAAAATAACGTAGCTACTTTCAGTATGTTCAAATTGCTGTAAGCAGATGAATCACATCCTAGATTCCAGAGGATTTCTATAGTCAGAATCAAAGTTTCATTGTTAATAAACTTTGTGAAATATCAATAAATTGATTCGTGGCCATGGTATTTTGATGTAAATCATAGTAGATTTCAGAAACTACAGACTAACAAGTTTGATGTTGATTCCAAGGAAAACCATAGAAATATTTGTAGCCTAGAGCTAAACAGTGGGACTCCCCATTTAGACACATGTGAGTTTGATTTCTGGCTTTGCCATTTAACCGTTCTGTGCCATTATGAAAATTAACTCTGCTTTCTAAACTTTGTTTACCTCATATGCAAAGTGTGTATAATAGTTTCTACTTAATGAGTTGTTTAAAAGATTTTTTAAAACTAACTCCAGTATATTTCTCAGAATAAAATTAGCACTCAGAACATGATTTTGTAAATAATAATATTATAGATGACAAAATTTTCACTAGCAGTAATGGCCAAAGTTAGCACAGATAGATTTTTCTGGTAGTATGTTGAAGAAAAAAGTGCTTAGATTATGTTCTATCTACTGTAACATTTTAATCAAATACTTGAACTTAGAAATGGCATGCTAATCAAAACATTAAATGATTAAATGTTAGAAACCATGGTTAATGTGACTTTTAAAAATTAGTAATTTAAGCAATCTCAAAAAAAAAATAGGCAAGGGAAAATACAAATTGTTTTACCTGTAAGTATGAATCTCTGTATTTGATTAAAAGAACTGATTATGCTGGCTGGGTGAGGTGGCTCACACCTGTAATCCCAAAACTTCGGGAGGCCGAGGTGGGTGGATCACCTGAGGTCAGGAGTTTGAGACCAGCCTGACCAACATGGAGAAAACCCATCTCTACTAAAAGTACAAAATTAGCCAGGTGTAATGGCACATGCCTGTAATCCCAGCTACTTGGGAGGCTGAGGCAGGAGAATTGCTTGGACCCGGAAGGTGGAGGTTGTGGTGAGCCGAGATTGCACCATTGCCTGGGCAGCAAGAGCAAAACTCCATCTCAAAAAAACAAACAATCAAAAAGAATTGATTATGCTATAAAGAACAGTGAAAGTTACATTAAGAATAGCAGTTACGTTAAGAATAGCAGGAATGTTTAGTTTATTAGATCCTCAGTATGATTTGACAGTATAAAGTAGTTCTACTATAACTTGCATAAGCAAAGGAAAATGAATTAAATAATAATTGTTACAATATTGTATTGCAAAAGACACTGTTTCAATAACCTCCTTTGATAAATGATAGGGTGAGAAAAATGTATACATAGTACGTTGTCTAGCACAGAGTAGGCACTTGATAAAAACTTCTTGTCAGCCAGGCATGGTGGCTTATGCCTGTAACCTCAGCAGTTGGGAGGCTGTGGTGAGAGGACTGTTTGAGCCCAGGAGATCGAGAATAATCTGGGCAACATAGTGAGACACCCCCACCTCTGAAAGAAAAAATATATATTAAAAAAACAGGAAAAAAACCCGTTTTCTTCTATCTGTAGAAGGCAAAGATTAAATGTATATATGGGCTTAGGAAATAATAATTCTTAACTAGCAAGGTATCATATAGTGAGGAGGAAGTATAGTTTGACAGAATAACTTGATTTCTATTTGTAATTTTTTAAATTATATATTGAGTTCTGGGATCCATGTGCAGAATGTGCAGGTTTGTTACATACGTATGCACATGCCATGGTGGTGTGCTGCACCCATCAACCCGTCATCTATATTAGGTATTTCTCCTAATGCTATCCATCCCCTGGACCCCCACCCACTGACAGGTCACAGTGTCTGATGTTCCCCTCCTTGTGTCCATGTGTTCTTATTGTTCAATTCCCACTTATGACTGAGAACATGCAGTGTTTGGTTTTCTGTTCCTGTGTTAGTTTGCTGAGAATGATGGTTTCCAGCTTCATCCTGCAAAAGACATGAACTCATCCTTTTATACGGTTGTATAGTATTACATGGTGTATATGTGCCACATTTTCTTTATCCAGTCTATCATTGATGGGCATTTGTGTTGGTTCCAAGTCTTTGCTATTGTGAATAGTGCTGCAATAAACATACGTGTGCATGTCTTTATAGTAGAATGATTTATAATCCTTCTATGGGATTTATAATCCTTCTAAGTAATGGGATTGCTGAGTCAAATGGTATTTCTGGTTCTAGATCCTTAAGGAATTGTCACATGTCTTCCACAATGGTTGAACTAATTTACACTCCCACTAATAGTATAAAAGCACTCCTATTTCTATACATCCTCTCCAGCATCTCTTGTTTCCTGACTTTCTAATGATCATCATTCTAACTGAAGTGAGTGGTACCTTGTGGTTTTGATTTGCATTTCTCTTAGGACCAGTGATGATAAGCTTTTTTTCATGTTTGTTGGCCACATAAATGTCTTCTTTTGAGAAGCATCTGTTCATTTATCAAAGACAGATATTTAGATTTGAAACTGTAATAGATGCTATTACAATGTAGAACAACTATCTATTTTTATCTAGCCATTTGGTATCTGAAAGGATATTTCTCAGAAGTGTTAAAACACTTTTATGCTCAAGTAAGTTTGGGCAATTCTGGGTTAAAGAAGTTAAACTAGTAACAATGGGTTACTTCAGAACCTTTAATATGTTAATATGTTTTGCAGATTACCAAAGAAATTTCCATTGCCCTCATATTGGTATTTCTTAAATGTATTTCATATCAGAAATTTATGGCCCTGATTGTCCCTAGTGCATGCACCGGAAAATGCTATTCCAGACACTTGCTAAGAAAGCAAGAATAATTACTCCTTTTCTCTCTTTTATGTGAATGGTCTTAGTTTGTATGTGAAGATCATGTAACTTACGGATTGATCAGAAAAACTGAAGACACAATGCAAAGTATGTCAGATCTCATTATTTTTTTCTAAATCAAAGTAATTGTTTCAAGCTACCCATTCAATGAAATTAGCAAGAAACTCAGTATTCGTCACTTTGTATGGCTACCTTTGCCTCCGTGTGTGAATCTGGACAGAACACTGGCCAGTGGTCTTCTACTGAGGTGCTACTTATTCATTTAAATTGGTGGCTACTTTGAGAACATTCCCTTTTGTATCAACTCTGCTTACAGAAATCTTTGCTGCGTTCCCAGGATTAAAGTCACACAAGGCCACAGAGCTTCCCTGCCAAGGCCCTGCTTCTGGTGCAGCTATGTGGATGGCTGCTATGTTGAAACAAACCTGTTGTCATCACCCCATCCTAAGGGCATCAAATTGTCTTTCTCTGTCTTGTTTTAGCTCCCCCCGTGTTTTTCTCTAAATATCAACTTTAGCACTTTCCCTTTATACAAGTTAGCTTAATAGTCTAAAATACAGAAACGAAGCCCCTCAAATGCTATCTTGAGCTCTTGCCTACACCTAATTGTTCAACCCTGAAACAAGAAAAATCTAACCCTCCGAAGAAGCAAGGTAACTCAGAACTCCTTCCTGTGAGGTAAAAACAGAAAATCACACAGTAGAATTTCCAGGAGACTAATTAATTAATTAATAACTTACAATCTTATTGATAAAGCCATCTCTCTTGGGGATCATTAGTGTGGAATTTGGTATATAGATATCATAATATCAAGGGATCAGAAGCTTCCCCAGTTCCCTGAAGAAGAAAATGTTTGATTTGTTTGATTAATTTGCTGCTCTCATCGGTTAAGTATGAAATTGTTATTAAGTCTACATTAAAAAGAAAACCTTTACATCAGAAGTCAAACATATATTTCTCAGGTTTTTATTAGTATGCAGCACAACCTAGCCTCAGATGTTGTCATGTGGATACTTTTTCTAAAAGAAAAAACAAAGCCATTAAAATATGACTATGTAGCATTCCTCTTTCAGGCTGGTAAAACAAAGGCTTAGAAAATCAATTCATATAAGACAATTTTCCCATAAATTAGAACTCTTATTTATTTAATTAATTATTTATTTTTAAAGTACAAGAAAAGCCTTCCATATGAAAGCTGTTCCCACTCACATTTTCCACTGTTAACATGAATAAATATTACATCATTCAGTGCAGCAACTCATAATTGATATGAATAAAGAAATCTTAATTATTTTTTAATAGTACACAGTGGTATTAGAGAAAATATCCTGATCATTTTGACTCTTACTTCTATTTAATTCTTGGTGAAATAATTGAACCATCGCTGAATAACAAAAAATGAGAATATAATTTAAAAGCAGTGGGTGGTGTTAGGCACCCATCATATGGCAGTATTATTTTGTCACAGATATACAGTAAAAAGTAACAGTACAAGGACTGAATTTTAAGCTTAGGCTAATAGAGAATACTGGGAATAATGGCATTTTACAAATACAAACACACACACACACACACACATTTTCATATGTACTATGGATCAGAGAATATTGATGGGTAATTAATATAAGTCCATAATTGGTTATAAGAAAAGTCTATGTATCAATGTCTTTGCTAATTTGGTTTTTATAAGAAGGCAAAAAGGCAGAAGGGAGAACGGCTCCCTTCAACTTGGGCCACTTACAGCAGAACTGTCATGCTCTATCCATATCTGCCCCCATAGCCCTTTTCATTGTGATGCACTCCTGACTTCCAACGGGCTGAGAGTTTTCTCACGCAGCCACTGCCTGTACACCTGAAAACACCACAGGCTGGAAGTACAAGAGAGATCATGACCACTTGGGGGAAAGGGGTATAAGAACCCCAGATCCCTTATGCCCCAGAGAAGATGATGCTTATGGGAAACTTTTCTAAGGGTTCTCAGTTTCCCAATGAGATTAAGCTACAGCTACCTGTACTGGTAACTGACTTGATAATGTGTTATTAGTTGCCTTTTCTTTTCTATCTACATCTCCACTTCCCTGCCAAATAAAGAACTTGGCCTGGATTCCTTGTCTCACAGCCAGCTTCCAGGAGAGCCAGATGAAGGCTGCACTCTGAATAAACAGCCACCGTGAGAGTCAGTGGAGACATTCTCTGTCTTGCATCTACTTTCAGGCACTCAAGCAGAAAATCAAGGACCTCAGGAAAGTCCTTCCCTCTACCCTCCCCCAAAACCCACCATTCTAAGAGTCCCAATTAAAAAAAAAAAAAAAGGGATGTAGAAAGGAAGAATAAGTGAAACTATCTGAATTTTTACCTTTTGTTCTTCCTGCCTCTTTTATAGCTTTTATCTCTGATATATTAAGATGTATTTTCTATGTACAGCCATTTCATTGTGTCTTGGTAAAATAACATGCTTTTGCCTCTTCCTTCTCAACTGTCTGTTCACACTTTCCTAGACCTATAAACACACTATGCTGACAAAGGTCCATACTTTGTCCCAGTTGTTTGCAAATGCTTATTGTGTACAGATCCACCTCTCCAAGGAATAAATAAAATCATTAAGCAATTTCAATATTATCACAGACATGCCAAATAGGAAATCAAGCAGGACAATTGACTTCCCAAGTCATATGCTAAAATGCTCAGTTTCTTATGTAAAAACTGTATGTAGCAGTGCTACCTGGTAAAGTTTCCAATATAGGTATACATTTGATATTTCAGAATACTCTGTATAAATTAAGATGCGAGTTTTCAGTTCAAAGAGACTAAAGAGTCACAGAGTATATTCTGAAAAGGCTTGTCTTCAGTAGTGAGTCATGGCTTCATCATGTTTTAGCATGGCAAAGGCTGTCCTTTAGACTTGAAAAACCACTGGCCAATTACACTATGAAAATTCAAGTTGCTTATGAGGTCAATAGTCATGTTGACCTCATCGTAAGGTAAATTAAGTTACCTTCTGAGAATTAAGCTCTTTGATCAATCCTTTATGGAGGAGTCAAATCTATGATAAATGTTCCTATCTTAAGTTCTATTCTCAAGTAAATTATAATAAAAAAAACACTCTTTTTTGGATTTTTCTTTTTCAACTGAATACATTTCTATGTTAGTGCTTAGAACACTTTATTACTCATTTGATAGGATTTTTTCTAGAAATGTTTGCAGGATCAATTGGGATTGTATACTCTAACATGTAGATTAAGTTCTATAACATATAATCCCTAAACGGATTACATTCTAAGTATTATGCAATAGAGTGAGAGATGGAATAATTAAATGGGTTTTTGTCTCTCTGCCTTAACTAGAGCCTAAGAGCCAAGTAAGAAAAAAACATTGCTTTCCATATTCATTCTTGTATCCCCCAATGTCTTTGACACTGTTTTTGTCAATGTCAAATGTCAATGTCCTTGACATTGTTTTTGTCACTTATTATGTGCCTAGAGTGTCAGGCACATAATAAGTGCAGAATAAGTAAGTTTTTGAATGAATAAATTAATAAATATATATGGTTATTAGAGAGATAGAATAGTTTTCAAACAAGTCTATACCTTGATTTGATGTACTAATATAAAGAATACAGAATGTCTCAACAGGAGAAGTGTTCCACAGCAGAAACCAAAAAAACAATAGATTCTTATAGGCTAATATGGGGGATACCTAGTCTCACTCCAAATGAGGAGAATCTCTGGCTCAAAGATTTTTTTAGGCCAAGTGTATCCCTATAGGTAGCTAGACAAAACATTTGAACTACACACATTTCTCAATTTCAAATTCATTGAGCAATATACAGCTTTTAGTTTAGATTTCTACTTACCTTTTCCAGAGGAAAACCTATGTCATGAAAAATATAGGCTGATAAATACATACAATTTATCTTTCAATTAAAAATATTATTATATTATATATTATTTAATATATAAAATTACAGAAACACATATATACATATAGGCATTCAGGGTATCTTTTCTAAATTGATAAATTATCTTTTTTATATACATAATAAGCTTATTTTGAGCTTTGCCCCTGTGAGTTTTTCCATGAAGGATATCATCTTGTTAATCAACTCAGATTTAAATCCTTGTAGGTGAAGTCCAGACCCAGGGCCATGGAAAACCTCTCCTAGGAAGCCTTTTGAGAGATAGTCAGCCAGCCTCTTTTATAGTTTCTTGAACCTTAGCATGGGTATAGAAAACACAACAGAATAACCTCTGTTTAACCTTCAGGATATTGGAGAAAAGTTGCAAAAATTAGAAAAAAAAATGTGTTTGCATGGTTTATTCTAGCTTTAAACTAGCCCTCTTTCTGAATTATCTCTCCACCATTCTGCACAAATGGACAAGAAAAGTATAGAAATGCTAAGTCTAAAAGTGTGTGCCACATGTGCAGTTCCTTTCCAGGGAATTCTTCCAGGATAAATGGCTGCGATAGGTGCCACGAGACACCAATCCTCACCCTATTCCCAGATGCATTTCATCAGAGCAATTATAGACTGGTCTGCATGTAGTCTCACAGAAGAGCTTTGCTCAAAAGGGATCTTAGTTATTAATTAGACCAATAAAATTTGTCTTGACGGGTCAAAATAGGATACAAAGAAAGAATCATTCACTGGTAGAAGAATTACTACACAAAAGCACAGAGTTTCTGCTGATTATGCTTTAATTATATTTTGTGCTCATTCTACATTCACATACCTGTACCTTGCTTTTCTATAAGTCAGCAGGCATGGGAGTAAGTGGATACTATAAGCAGGTCGATGTTTAAAGATGATGAGCATTAAACAAAGGAGGAAGTGACTAGTTGCTGCGAACAGGACTGATTGATGCAGAAGTAGAGTAGAGCTATTCACAATACTGAAGGAAAACAGGTTCATTCACTCCTGTGTCTTACTAAGGAGATGTGGCCAAGAGTACCACTATAGCTTTATCTTGTTTCTGAACTGGGACCTGTGTGTGCCCTATTTCCATGTTGCAGGGTCAGAACTCCCAGCTTACTTGATCCATATCTATTTTCCAAAAACATTTCCCCATTACTTGAGATAATCCTAATGAATGTATATTTCCTGCAATCATACAGCTTAAAGGACTCACTAGCTGCCAATTAATGAATGCTTATAAGGTTCCAGGTATTATTCTAGGTTCTTCAAACTATATTAAATATATTAACTATTTATTTATTTATTTATTTATTTATTTTGAGACAAAGTCTCACTCTGTTGCCCAGGTTGGAGTGCAGTGGCACGATCTCAGCTCACTGCAACCTCTGCCTCCGGAGTTCAAGCAATTCTCATGTCTCAGCCTCCCAAATAGCTGGGATTACAGGCACCTGCCACCATGGTTGGCTATTTTTTGTATTGTTAGTAGAGACAGGGTTTCACCATGTTGGCCAGGCTGGTCTCAAACTCCTGACTCAAGTGGTCCACCTGCCTCGGCCTCCCAAAGTGTTGGGATTACAGGCATGAGCCACCGTGCCCGGCCAATAGATTAACTTTTAATTAATCTTCACAAGTACGTTGCCAGATGGGAAATGCTTTCTATGACCTGTCTATTTCTATAGATAACAAAGAGTGGAGCTAGCATTCAAAGATAGGGCCACATCACTCCAAAGCCGAGCTATACTCACCAGTTATAGCCAATTACTACAATTGTTTTAAAATTTTTCTTTTCTATTGACTTGCGTTCTTTATTCTTTACCCATGCAAAGAAGGAAAATATTAAAGTATATTTACTGTTTATGAACTGCAACATACATTAAGGTGCTGATTAATATGGAGGAATGAAATTAGATAGTGTCTAGCATTTTGTATCAGCATACTAGAATTTCTAGAAAGATATCAGGTTTCTCTTCAGTGAAGGAAGTGCTTGTCTCTAAGGTTGTTCAGTGACATTTATGCTTTCCTGTTCCTGCCAGGCACTGCTCTGAAGCGGAGCAGAATTCTTCTGACACTTCCACATTAGAAAAAAATCTCTGGTGCCAAATGGATTTATATACTCACTTCCATTAGTCCTACAATGTCCCTACCTATAGTTAGGGCATCTTTTTTTCCTTTTTGATTTGAAGTGTGTAACAGTTCTAATATAGCAAATTTAATACAATTTTTTATTAGATCAAAATTCAATAGAATGTTTCGTATGTTTTAAGGAAGCTTCATTGAATTTCTTCTTTTCAAAGGAAGTCTTCATTTGGAAAAATGCCTTTTATCCTTCTTGCCATTTACTCAATGCTTGTTTATATATTTATGTTGACTATCAGAGACGCTTTTTGCTTGTGAATTTAGTAAACCATATTCAAAACAGTCACGATTGACTCTGCTGAATTATATTCCCCTTATGAGAGAAATGAAGGATGGCAGCAAACATGTTCAAAAGTAGGATTTTTTAAAAATCTCTTTAATAATAGCAACTGAAACCAAGCCAATTTAAATTTTGACTGTGCTTGTCTCATTTTTATTTCTAAATTGAGTTTTTTTTATAAGAAAAAAAAACAAAAAACTTCATAGGCTGAAAAATAAACTGGAGCAGAGAAGTTTACTACCAAAAGATGAATACATTGTGTAGCAGTTTTGGCAACTGAAGTTTCCATATTTGGGATGATATAAAAAAAATTTAATGTAACAATGCATTCTCTGTCAGTACACGGGAACTCATGGATACATTTTACTGGATTACCCTTGTAACCAAGGCTACATCACTGCTTCTCAAGGTCTCTCTAAAAGGCAATGTTTAGATTAGGCCATCCTTATTCAAACCACTACCTGGAGCAGAGAGATTACAAAGAAAGGATTTGGGAGTTGGATCATGGGGTGTCCTCGCAGGATCTGCCCTTCACAGTAGTTTATCTATTTTCAGAATTAGACCTTTAAGGAAATTTTGTTTAAAGAAAAAGTTTCATGGCTTAAAAGGACAAACAGGTTTGTATACCACTGAAATAGAATGTTCTTAGTGTTTTCTGACATTCCAGTTCTTCTATAATGATATTTCTGTTTTTATGCCCCAACTTTTTATTTATAAGGGGAAAAAATGACCTGATGGCAATTCATTGAATATTTTTTAAGCAGTTCTTCCATATCCGAGGTTCCAATTTGCTACCCTTTTTTGTTTTTCTTTAAGAAAATCTACTGAGGGGAGATATGCTGAAAGATATATAGTTTTATATGAATATTAATCTGTAAAATCATGTGAAACGGTTCAGTGATCTAATAGATAGAGAGCTTGATTGTACTGATGCATGTGTGATTCGAAAGATAATTACATAAGATTAAACTTCTTTTCTCAGCAAATCAGAAGAGAGATCATGTTCATTTTTACAACCTATAATAAACTTTGTGGATGAGAAATTGTGCTATTAATCTCAAGTACAATGAAAGAAATAAAATATTATGAATAAAATTTTTCCTTATGCTCAATGGTTAAAAAAATGTGGTCTCTATTTACAAGAATCATTAAAATGCTGTATTCATTATTTATAGAATAGAGCAAAAGGAAAATGATAAAACAATAAGGAAATTGCATAAAGAGATGAAATGTGAATCACATTTATCTGAGAGATGAGTTATGTTGGTAATATTTCTATAACAAAAGAAATTCTGTAGTACTCATTCTGAATAGATTTGGATTTTTAGCAAGATTACTATTAATGCATGAAGAGCTTTCTCTGTAAAAAGAATACATATATATACTGAAAATAAAATATCATCCAATATTTACATAGTATTTACAATCTGCTAAAGCCATGTTCTAAGCTGTTGTCATCTATTCATTCATTTAACTTTTACTACAACTCTACAGAATTTATACTGTTATCATCTTTATGTAACATATGAGAAGACTGAGGTCCAGTGAGATTAAGGAACTTGCTGAAATTATGCAGCTAGAAAGTTATGCTGTTGAGAGTCTCATTTAGG
Organism: Pongo pygmaeus; assembly: GCF_028885625.2. Lineage (NCBI taxonomy): Eukaryota > Metazoa > Chordata > Mammalia > Primates > Hominidae > Pongo > Pongo pygmaeus. The sequence continues at coordinate 78,990,724 of NC_072376.2, forward strand.
CAACTAGTGAAAGTGTTCACTACTAAACAAGGTGTTTAGGCCACTAATGAAAGTGTTTACTACTAAACAAAGATTTAAACTATTATCTTCAAACTCTATTTCTCCTCACTGTCACACACTTATCCCCAAATATCTCTTGGATATTTGCAGCTATAATGCTATAGCACTTTGAATTATCTCTCTCAAAATGAATCCTGTAGAATTTCAGCTCTTTTCTCCCAGTCATGAACCAAGGTAGAGGACAGTGCTGGAAACAACTCCTTTCAGGTGCAAAGATGGAGTGCATGCTTTGTAGGAAGTGGAAGTTAATAATAATAATAACAAAAGCAAATATAGTGAAGTTGCTTTTAACTGTTACCATGGGTAGGCAATTTGAAAGTATGTCATGTTAAAATACTCCTCTGCTTTGAGACCGAATGCTCCCACAACCAACCTCTCCTTCACTTGCAACAATTCTCACCTCCTATTTATTTATGCTGAGCCTTCTGCACTGCTGATTCCATCAACAGCCATGAATAACATGCAGCTGAAAATGTAAATTATCATGGATGCCTGCCTTCTCCCTCTCTCTATTATCCCTGAACCACCAATCAAAACTTTTTGTCAGTTTGTCCTTTTTGATATTTCTAGCACCTGTTTTCTTCACTCTTCTGGTTATTTTTATTGACACTTTCTTTCATTACTCACCAATTGACATACTTTTAAATACACTCAATGTTCTCTTTATTTAAAAAGAAATATTTAATATTTATTAATTGAATTTTCTAAATTAGGAAAGTGCAAGAAAGAAGACGCAAATCAGTTATAGTGTCAATAACTAGAGTCAACCAATGAAACATTTATGCATATCTCCTTAAAGTTTTTTTTTCTTTTTCTTTTTCTTTTTTTTTTTTTTTTTTTTTTTGGTTTGAGACAGAGTCTCACTCTGTTGCCCAGGCTGGAGTGCAGTGGCACAATCTCGGCTCACTGCAACCTCCACCTCCTGGGTTCAAGCCATTCTGCTGTCTCAGCCTCCCCAGCAGCTGGGACTACAGATGCATGCCACCACACCCAGATAATTTTGTATTTTTAGTAGAGACAGGATTTTACTGTATTGTTCAGGCTGGTCTCGAAGTCCTGACCTCAGGTGATCTACCCACCTTGGCCTCCCAAAGAGCTGGGAATACAGGCATGAGCCACCACACCCAGCTCCTAAAGTTTTTTTCTATTCTCTCATCTTTCCTCTCTTTCTGTCTCTTAACACATCGGTCTCTCTATGCCTACCTATACATAAGTGTCTCTTAAAAATTGGGCTCATATTTTATACATAGTTGTATTCCCTGCCTTTTTCATTCATTTAGTATAAATAACTCATAAGAACATTTGAGAGTCAATGGATATGACTATTTTTTCTTTCAAAAGTAACATTTCTTAAAGTAATGAAGTGTACATGAGGTTATGATTTTTAAAAATGAAATACAATATAAAAAAATTCATGATCTCACCATATTTTACTGTATCTTAATTAAAAATTTCCCCTCACCATTTCTCATTTAGATTACTAACAATTATGTTCTCATTTGCATCCCTTTCTCAATTGAATTTACCCTCATCTCTCAACCTACCATTCATACTGCTTCCAGAACGTGTTTGTTTGTTTATTTGTTTTGTTTTGTTTCTGATGCAAAGTCTCAAGTTCTCACTCTGTCTCCCAGGCTGGAGTGCAGTGACATGATCTTGACTCACTGCAGTCTCAACCTCCTGTGCTCAAGCAATCCTTTCCACCTCAGCCTCCAGAGTACCTGGGTCTACAAGTGTGCACCACCATGCCTGGTCAATTTTTGTATTTTTTGTAGACATGGGGTCTCACTATATTGCCCAGGCTGGTCTTGAACTGCTGGGCTCAACGGATCCTCCCACCTCAGCCTCCCAAAGTGCTGGGATTAGAGGTGTAAGCCACCATGCCTAGACCTAGGATAATTTTTTAAAAATTTTGCAGACGTAATGAAGTGCCATCATCTACCCTCTAACTTTACCATACCATATAAATTATCCCAATACACCAATACTCCAGCTTCCTCTAAAAGTATTTCTCCTATTACACATAATTTGCTTCATTCCTCAACCTGGTAGATGTGGAAGGAAGTTGTATGTTAGGTAAGACTAGTAATCTCAGTAGGGCCAAGGCAGAATCTGAGTGCTATGAGGAAGGGGAGAGTGAAACCATCTAGACATTTCCTGTTTCAAGTCGGGAATTGTTCTAAGAAATGGGATTAGAGCTAAATCTGCTTAAAAATCTAGTCACATTCTTTGTAGCCAATCTTCATTTCTGCTAGTTTCCAAATCCTAAGTGATGGGATAGATTTCAGAACAAGCAGAAATGAATACTGGCTGCAAAGAATGGAATTGGATTACAAAGAGTGAAAGAGCTGAAGAGGACTGAATTCAGGTTAGTAATAAACACCTTAGCAGTGTTTCATCCAGAAAGAGACTAATTATATGAAATTATTTCTTAAAAATACCAGCATAACAGTGAGCTGGCAGATTAAACTATTGTGGAAGTGGTGGGAGATTTTAGGCAGAAGACAAGCTACTGTAGTTCTCATACTGTGTGATGAGGATAGAGGATAGGTTAGTACAGTAACAGGGTAGATAACACACCTTCCACCAGTTGTCATCAGCGTCAAAGCCTGAACCATGACTGTCTGTGCACTGCTAATGCCTAACATCTCCCTGGCACATAATATGCAGAAGGTTTTCTTCTATTTGGTTAGAGTGGCTTAGATACACAGTTTCCACGGGTTTCCAAGTTGAATGCTGAGTCTCACGAATCTACGTTTTCTAGGATTTCTGTTAAAACTTTGTTTATTAATTAGAATCAAGTTGACTGTCTCCTGTAAGGGTGGTCATTTGACAGGATATTTGCCACCTTAAAGAATTTATATATAGTAAAATAACTTCACCTGTCAGTTTAAAAAATTCTTCCTGGATGTGATATATTTTCACGCATTTTTCTCTACGTACTTTGTGAATGAAACTTAGATTATCTTTATTTGCCTTTATTTGATATAGTTTATTGGATGAATTCACTTTCAAAAACTACTACTCATCAGTATTTCGAGTTATATTTTTATCTGCTTGTTCAGTTTGTTTCACTGCTATTGATTTTGCTTAAAGCCATGATGTAACTTTTAAACAGCATTGCTAGCTATCTAAAGTAATTCTCTGTTTCCAAAGTGCCCCTTAAAAGCTCTTTCTTTTTATCTCCCCACAAAAGATTCTTAGCTTTCCATACTTTTTCTCCCTAAATGTAATCACGTAAAAACACTGATAGGATTTTTTTTTTTTCTTCTCATCCAGAATGTAATTGGGTGATCAATCCCTAATACAAAGTGCTTTCACTGCAAAGGGCATTTCCGTTATTTTATACAGGCCTAGACAATTCGAAGAAAAACTTGGTAAATTATTTCACATCTGTTAATAAGGAAATTCTGAGATCAAAACAAAAGACACATGAATTATCTAAATCTTCATTTTTGTTGTTGTTGTTGTTGTTTGTTTGTTTGTTTTTGAGATGGAGTCTCACTCTGTCACCCAGGCTGGAGTGCAGTGGCAGGATCTCAGCTTACTGCAAGCTCTGCCTCCTGGGTTCACACCATTCTCCTGCCTCAGCCTCCCAAGTAGCTGGGACTACAGGCGCCCACCACCAAACCTGGCTACTTTTATTATTACTTTTTTTTTTCTTTTTTGTATTTTTTGTACAGATGGGGTTTTGCCGTGTTAGCCAGGATGGTCTCAATCTCCTGACTTCATGATCCACCTGCCTCAGCCTCCCGAAGTGCTGGGATTACAGGCGTAAGCCATCGCGCCCGGCACCAAATCTTAGTTGTTTTTTTGTTTTTGTTTTTGTTTTGTTTTGTTTTTTTAACCACTGTGTTCCTTGATAAAAATGTTACTTGCTACACAACAACAAAATTAGGGTTTGGGACAACATGTCATAATCGCTGTTGTATTACAATAAAACTGTCAATTATAACATCTTATAAGAGTAATAAGCAGTATTTTCATTTAACTCCTGCCACAAAGCTGTTTATTTCCTGACCAGCCCATGGTCTCTCGCTATGTGACGTTGTGCTACAGATAGAGATGGGGGAAGTTTTCTGAAAGTCTGACATTGCCATAATCAAAATAATGAATGTACTTATTGGCATCTGCTGCATTTCCTAACTGGTGAAAGCTTTTGGCTATAAATACATTTACAGAAAAAAGTGGAGACTCCAAATAAAAGCATGAATAAAATTCTGCTGGCTCCAAACTATATTTTTAACAGGACAATTTGAGCCAAAGTATGTTATTTTCCAGCGACTGATGCTAATGGAAGGAAAATGTTGTTTAAATGCTTAGCAGATGTTTAGTGATTTTATCATCATCATTACCCACAAGCTATGCTAAATTATGCAAATCTGTTTGGAAATTTAAGGCTTATATGTACTTATTATACTTTATAACTATTTCTCACCACTTGGTAATAACCTCTTTAGGATAAGAGCTAGGCGTTTATTTTTTATTAATAAGAATACTTTGGTGCGGAGGTTACTTTATTTTCCTTCTTTGTATATCTTCCATAGCTACATTATAATAACAAATAAAAGTGAAAAGTGGGAAGCTTGACAGTGGTATTTGTCCTATATTTCTACCTATTCCAGTTAAGAAGATAGTAACTCCATGTTTGTCTAGAGTCAAGATTGTCAGAGCTGTATCCTATGCATTCCAGCCGTGTGCCAGACACTTCCTGCAGAAGTTCACTAAGGAAATCAAATTTCTCATTCTAACTCATTCACCTAAACTAGACAGAAGGGTGACAGCGAGTCCTCCCCACGTCCACTCTTACTGAAGCTAGTGACCAGGTCTCAGTGTTCTCGATCAAAGTCTCTTCATTGACCTCTTTCTGCTATCTTGAGCTACTGCATCTGGCCCCAAGAAGACCTGTTGCCTTGGTTCTCCAGCTTTCCTCCTTATAAATAACTTCCACAAACTTAGTCAGAATCTAGGGATATTAATCACATTATTAGCATGTTTCAGTTCCTCTCTTGTCCAAACATCTTGGCATGAAATATATGGGTCTCTACAGACTGGCTAGTTTCAACTCTTGCCTCTGCTTCTTCCTAGCTCTGTGATAAGAACAAAGCACTTTCTGTGTACCTCAGGATGATCACAATGGGATATAGCTCAAAGGTGTGTGGGTTTGTGTCTTTGTGTTCATTGAATAAATTAGTGTGTATAAAACGATTACAACAGTGCCTGGCATGTATAGACATCATATATAGTCCCTGATCTTACTATTGTTTCATCTTGACCAAGTGTCCTCACTGTCATCTTAAAAAATTTACCTTTTCCTGGCCGGGCGTGGTGGCTCACGCCTGTAATCCCAGCACTTTGGAAGGCCAAGGTGGGCAGATCAGGAGGTCAGGAGATCGAGACCATCCTGGCTAACATGGTGAAACCCCGTCTCTACTAAAAAAAATACAAAAAAGTTAGCCAGGCGTGGTGGTGGGGGCCTGTAGTCCCAGCTACTTGGGAGACTGAGGCAGAAGAATGGCATGAACCTGGGAGGCGGAGCTTGCAGTGAGCCGAGATCGCACCACTGCACTCCATCCCGGGCAACAGATCGAGACTCCGTCTCAAAAAAAAAAAAAAAAAAAAAAAAAATTTACCTTCTCCCACCCCTACCCTATGTTCTATACATCCATGTATGCATACACATGCACATATACCTACATACATGTGCACACAAACACACGCACAAACTATGCTTTAGTCATACCAAACTAACTGAATGTTTAGGGAAATTTCACCACAGTTTCATGCCCCAATCCTTTCATTTGCCATCCCCTCTACCAGGAATTCCATCTTTTTAACATATCTGACCATCGATTTTCTCTTAAATATTCAAATTTTGCTCAAGCAATTATTCTCCAAATTTATTTGCTCTCTTGCCATTTTCCAGCATCCTTCCATCACTGGGCTACAGGACATTACTATGTTCTTGATAGCAGTTTACAGAAATGTACAAAGTATCCTTTCTCTTGCCAGCCTGTGGATATTTGGAGGGCAGTAGCTTGTGTTTCACCCGTGTTGTATCCCCAGAGGTGTCTGCACATAGTAGCAGCTCAGATGTTTCTTGCTAGAATGAATGACTTAGTAATTACCACTTCTACGTAACTTAAGCATTTTTTTAAAATGGGTATTTCAAAGGGAAGTCAAAAACCAGAGTCTTGAATCCAAGTGTTATTTCCACCTTCTTGACATGCTGTAACAAACCTTCTTCCTTCCTTTTCTCTTTTGTCCTTTCTCCTTCCTTTCATAAACACTTGCTGTGAATTAGTGATGTGCTGCTACCATGCTAGGCACTGAGGATACATAAATTATAGGAACGTTATTGTCTTTTCCTTGAATGCAATGAAAATTTAACTTTCAAATCCTTTGTATTGACTTAAGAAAAATACTTGTTCACCTAGCAAAATACAGTTTGTCTTTAATATGTTAAGAAATATACAGCCTTGAATAGACATTACATTTTCTGAATTCTAATGAAATTTGCCATTATAAAATAAATTTATGTTAAAAGTGCTCTCACAACATAATTCTCTATTAGGTTTTTTAGTCATTCAGTAATCTGCTATATAATGAGTACTTTCAATGAACTTTATTTGATATTTTACCTAGGATTTTACCCAGAAAATATTGGACTCTTTATCTGATTGATTGTAAATATTGGGAAAAGAAATACATAAGGCTAATCTTCAGGTCTACAGCTTCAGATTCCAGGTCTAGAAGGTTATCAATAATTTGAATATATACCAGATTGGGGTAAGACAAGGATCTGAAGCAGGGGATATGTAGATCCTTCTGGTCTCAGTATAAATTGTTGCAGTTATTGAATCATGTGTGAGCATTATTGGGAAGGACACAAAGGGAGGATATTGTGAGGATGTAGGAAAGAAAAAAGTTACAAAAGTGACAATATCCTAAAGTTGCTCATGGTTGTGGGTAGAGGACGCAGGTTCCATGCAGAAATGGAGTGATTCGACTCATGCAGATTCATTCTCACACGAATTAAGGACCAACCTGTGGTATAATGCAAGGGAAGAAGACTCTGGAAGTACTTCTCAGTGATGATAGGCAAAAACATTATCTAATAACAATGTATAATCAAACTTTGGGCATAGGCCTCCGACTGGGTGGGATAAAATATTTGAAGGGCCAGGAGGAAGGTAAACAGAAAGCAGTGCAACAAAATTTTATCTCTTGTTCTCTTTTCAGTTCCAAAGTGTTTCTACTCTAGGTCTGCAAGAAGATAGATCTACTACGTTTCCAATAATTCCAAATCCCAGGCAAAATCTTCTCAAATGCTTATAACTGATTTTTTTCATTTATAACATTTTAAAAGTTTTTGTGTAACAGAATTATATTAGTATTAATCAGATATTATATATTTTATACTGTATCATTAATATTTCATTAACCACATTAATTACATAATAATCACACTATTAGTTCAAATGTGAAAATATTCTAGTGTATAATACAATTCATTAAGTTGTACTATATATTTATTATCTCTATAGGACAAACTACAATACCAGGTGCTTTCTATACTAGTACAATTTTAATCTCTTTTTCATATACACCATGGAATACTATGCAGCCATAAAAAATGATGAGTTCATGTCCTTTGTAGGGACATGGATGAAATTGGAAATCATCATTCTCAGTAAACTATCGCAAGAACAAAAAACCAAACACCGCATATTCTCACTCATAGGTGGGAATTGAACAATGAGAACACATGGACACAGGAAGGGGATCATCACACTCTGCGGACTGTTGTGGGGTGGGGGGAGGGGGGAGGGATGGCATTGGGAGATATACCTAATGCTAGATGACGAGTTAGTGGGTGCAGTGCACCAGCATGGCACATGTATACATATGTAACTAACCTGCACATTGTGCACATGTACCCTAAAACCTAACGCATAATAATAATAAATTAAAAAAAAAAAAAAACGGAGGTGGGAGGATAGCACACCTGGGAAGGTGTGCCTGTATAATTTGCCTTTGGTCCATACATTGAACTTTTTAAAAAACATTTATTTTAAGTTCAGGGATATACGTGCAGGTGTGTTACATAGGTAAACCCGTATCATAGAGGTTTATTTACAGATTATGTCATCACCCATGTATTAAGCCTAGTATCCATAAGTTAAGATGGGAACAACATTACATTGATCTTAAGTGTTACCACCGAATATGTTTTGACAAATGCATATACTCTTACAATCTATATATAACTATGTGCTGGTTAAGATAGAAGGCTTCAATTACCCTGGAAAGTTCTCTCATGCTCCCTCCAAGTCAATCTCAATCCCCCCACCCACAGGCAACCACCACTGTGATATTTTCCATCCTAGATTAATTTTGTCTATATATTTCTTTCACATGGGCACATATTATTTCATAACACAGTAGAGTTTTTTAAAGCATACTTTTGTGTAGTGAAACTAGGGTTTGATTCCTGACTCTTACCTTAAATAGTTATTTAATTTCCCTGAGCCTTAGGTTTCTTCTAAGTAATAATAAGTGTGGATAATAATAAGCAACCCATTGGGTACTATGTTTATTACCTAGGTGACGAAATGATCTGTATACCAAACCCCTGTGACATGCAACTTACCTATATAACAAACCTGCATGTGTACCCTGATCCTGAAATAAAAGTTAAGAAAAGAGCAACTATTTCACAGGATTGTCGTAAAGAGTATGTGATGCAATGAACGTAAACAGTGGAGTCATAAGTCAATGTAATGTTTGAAACAGTACATATGTTCAGCAAACGCTAGCTTTTATTTTTATATAATCACAGAAGTGTTAAGGTTCTTATTCTATACTAACATTTAAACTCTCTCTTATCTATAGTAGTGTGTGAGAGTTTAACTTTTGTATTCTCTGATCCAATGTGAAGAGAAACAATGGGTCAAGTGTTCCCATACTTTCAAATAAAAGATCAGGGATCATGGAAGGAAAGTTAAAAATGATAGTTCCTAAAAATCAAATTAAAATGTAGCACTGATGATATTCACGTCCTTTTGATAAAATGTTTGAGCAATATCAAAACTGTGGCAGCACATAACCCCGTTTTATGAGCCTTAGAAGAACTTTACAACAGCCACCCCTGAAGTTTTATTCTGCCAGTTTTATGGATGACTCATCACCGACCAGATTTTCAGTGAAACAGGTGATGATATAAACCAACCTCCTATAAAACAACTCTAGTACAAATCCCATTTTTACATAATGCACTTTAATAGAACTGCTATTTTATGGAATGACAGTCACTGGATAGCTTGTGATTTCATGTGTTTTCTCCAGAGTGGGAGGCAGTTTCTTGCTTTGTACTCTGTTTGAGCAAAAGGAAAACAGATTTTCTAGACAATCAATAAGCATGGGATTATGTAAAAGAGGAGCAGGAGAAGAGTGAGTCTGCCAGGTTAGAGCCTGGCTTGGCTTCCAGGTTGGTCAGGGATTAGCCCTATAGGAGAAACAGATGAATTCTGCTGATCGGCAGTTGCTTCTGAAACATTGGCTTCAGGGACTGCAAAGAAAAAGGAACGGGGTGTGCTGAGGCAGGGTTTTGAAGTAACTCTAACTGCAGCACCAACAAGGATCCCATCAAATATAAAACCATTTTTTAAAACCCTCTCTAGTCATTATAAGAAAAGTCTTAGAATATATCTGTTTTTTAAAATATTAAGGAAGATGTGAAAAATGGTTGTCATTCTGGCAGATGCTGATTGTTCTCCACTCGTATCTCCCACCTTGATCACCTCATCAACCACTGCCTAACTTCCAAGAGAAAGTCAACCCCTGGCTTCTTGGCTTCTTTTCCTGAGGGTGCTCTCCTATTCCTGAAGACTCGTTTGCCACCTTCATGACAGTCTGCAAGAGCCACGAAATTAACTATCATGGAGCAGTCCTCATCAAAAATATCCAATGACCAATGGCATTGACATATGGACGCTCACCTACATTCCCTTCCCATGGCAGCTAGCTTAGAGGCACCTGTTTTGACTTTAGCAACTGGTCTCCCTTCCCTGTCTCATTTCCTCATAACCCCATGGTATTTCTTTCAATTCACAAATAAACCACTTGTATGAATCTTCATCTAAGAATCTGCTTTAAGAAGAATTCAACCTAAGGCAGGCATTACCCAAATGGTAAGGTAAAATATTCTTTATCAAAGCAAATGCGATATCAGCTGACAGCAGAGAACAGCTCGCACAAACCCCTCTGGCCTTCCTTGTGTGAATTCAATAAGTTCAACAAATATTTATAAAGTGAAGCCTAGATATAACACATTTCCCCCAGTTATTTAACAAGAGTAGAAATGTATAATATGGTACTTCATTCCATACAGGAAGTTTAACAAATTTTACAAAGTTCTTTCCAAAGGCAAGTAAAAAAAAAACATATATATAATATATATTATTCATATAAGATAATATAGATATAAAAATATATTTTTTTTTCAAAAGGTAAATTCCCTTTCTTGGAATGGCATTTCTGATCAATTCCACAAAGTGGCAGTTTTGTCAGAATCACTTATCTAGTGATGAGGTTCAATTGCGTAATGATTTTTAGCTTATGATGGTTTCGAATTACCTTGAGCTAACTCTGATAAGGTGGATGGGTTAATTATATTTTTGAAGGAATTTGAAGACAGTAAGATGTGTATGCAGCTCAATGTATCCTTCTTATAAGAAATGATGTTTACCTTTAGTAGACTTATGATTATGATTGTACATTTGTTAAGATAGTAACTTTAAGGAAAGAACATTTTTAATGCAAATATTATTTTGTATGAGTAGCTTCCAGGTAAGTTGGCCATTGGATTATTTGAGAGTTATGTATTAGTTTCACATCAGTTTCCTCTTACTGTCAAAATTTTAAAATGTAGTTCAGGTTTACAAACCAGAAGATTCTATGCATTTATAGCTAAAAATTTGCTTTCCACGTACGTAATATTTATGTATCTGTGACATGCATCATTTGATTTGATGTCTGCTTAACTGAAATGTGATGAGTTGACACTATCAAACTGACCAGATTTTCTGAAACTTTAAGCCAAATGTTCCAGGGTATGTTCGGAAGGACTGGCAAAGCAGGGGGCCAAGGGAGGTAAGGGGACAGTGCATAAAAGCAGCAGATGCTGTCACATAGGGTTAGTCCAGTATTATCATTAAAATCCATTTGAGTAAAGCAGATAAGTCAATTATCTTATATGAATATTTAATTATATTATTTCTACTAATGTTATTTGTCTGGGGTTATTGTTGCAATGCAATATAGCCTGTTTCTTAAAGGAATAACTCTGAACTTTACAACAATCCAAGGAAATTAAAGCCTTTTTAAAAAATAAACCATTATAGATTGAAGATTATGAAAGCTGAGCAATACATTTAATGACTCATTGTAAAATTTAGGATCAACAGAATCTTTTAAATAACAGTGTTGATGCTCACTGTACTTTATTTCACAATTTGAATATTATACTGTACTGCTAAGCCATATTTCATATTCATTAATAAAATAAATATTTATTGAGTATCTTCAGTGTGCCATGCACCATCCTAGTGTCTGGGGTTGAAAGGCAAACAAGGTGAATGTGGATTTTCCCTTCTGGAAATAACAAAGTCAGGTATGTAAATGTAAACAATGTTGAATGGTAAACACAATGACAGTCACTGTATCAAGTGAGTATTTTGACTCCTGAACTGTATAGAACCCTACACTGAATGACTTTCATAATGACAACAGTTTATATTTAAGCACATACTTTGCAAAAAAAGAGCATTTACATGATCTTATTTAGTCCTTATCGCATCCTTAGGGATTTTGTATAAAAGTAGATCTGGGTATTGTGGGGCCTGAGTTTTGAAGAATATGACAGTCCTTCTTTAAGAAAATAAATGCATTAATATTTTATTCAAAAATTTTACAACATATAGCAATGCACATATATTGTGTAGGCACTTGCAAATGTAGCCTTGAGGTGTAATCTTTGTTGACTTCACAGTGAAGCCTCTTCCTAGCACTATTATTTTACCAACTTTTCAGATGAGGAAACCGAGGCCTAAAGAGTCAATGCAAATTTAAAAAGGAAATTTAATCTATATGAAAAATCAATATAGAGTTTAGGCTGTTAGGTAGAAAACTTAATACCATGGACCTCAGTAACCGAATCCTCTGAATTCCATGGAAAAACAATGATGGCATCTTATTTAAAAAATTTAGTTTATTCAGACATGGGTTGACAAGTGGCATTAAGCTATTTCTACAGACGGAAACACAAAGATTATGAGGTACTCATCCTTATTGCTAGTATTTATATCTGAATTAGAGAACATGCCTTGGGGACTGAGATATTTGAATCTAGTTCCCATTGGGTTACTTAAAATCTTTTAACTCACAACTTTCTGATGAAAAGTCTTCCACTAATCAGAATAGTCATTCTAGTCATATTATTTAATTTCCAGCATTAAGATTTGAATAAATTACTTCTTGAGTTGCCCAACATACAACAATGTCACATATTCTGTTAAAGTAGTTAAAAGGAATCTGACATTTGATTGATTTTCACTGTCGTCATGTAAATAAATGACAAATACTATTGTCACTGAGTTAAGTGAAGTAGGTTTTACAATTTCATCCATTTAGTTTTCAACACTAATGTTTCCATGATATTTAACTCAGCTGTGGAAGACCAAAGGTTGATCAATAGCCAAGGCTTCCACTCAGAAAAGTGCACTGAGATTTATGGCTACCATAGAAGCATAATTTAAAAATATAAAGAAAGCTTCTTTTAAATTTTGAGGTTTGCCAACAGAATTGGACATGTATTGAAATTTCACTTTTTAAAAATTATACCTTTATATGCACATAAACAACTCTGCTGAAATTAAATTAATCTGGAAATGGCAACTTAGATTTACGGAAGCAAGTACGTTAAAAATTAATCAACTACTCCCCAGTCGTTGATAAAATTCAGTGTTTTCCAAGGGCACTTCTACAGTAGCCGTCCAATGGCATAAGGGGCTACACTGTTGAGAGCACTTTAGATTTTCAGACTGAATCAATGAAGAACATTGTTAAGCACAAGACAGCCCTGGCAATCACAGCATCTCATGCTCAGGTTAACTCCAGTAAGGGGGAGATATTAGCAGGCATCATCAAATAATCCATTTTAGTGACCTGGAAGAACACAATGTACTGAACAGAAACCAAGGATCACCTATGAAGAGCATTTTGTTTGTGTCTATAAGGGCCCCACGCCCTAGACATGCTGGAGTGATCAGTATTTTCTAACTGTAATTCATTCTACTTCATGACCATTCTATTTACCTTTTCATCACCCTGATGAAGTTGAAACCTTTTCATCATTCAAACTCAAATCTAGTTGTTCCATACATGGCAAAATTAGATGTCTTCATTGCTATAATAAAATGTAATTACTCATAAAACAACCTGATAATATTATGACAAAATACTCTGGTCAATTTGGAATTTCACTGGTGCTCTTTCAACAGGATTCATAACTTTGGGAATCTAATGCTCAAAATCATTATATGTCCAGATGATTAAAGGTAGGGTACATACCTGGGCTGAATGTTCTGTGCCTGTTAGATAACTCACCATCTTAAAACAGGGACACACCAGACTCCCAATTAGGTCAATCTAGCAAGGGTTGTGTTGTTTTTAGCACCCCCTGGACCATTGGTGAATGCTACGTCTTCCATCCACATCTATTTAGTAAGTCAAATAGTTCATAGAATCATAGTAGGGGCTTCAAAATAATGTACTTCAGGTCAAACCACCTCACTTTAAATTCGAAAACTGACCCCCAGTGATTGTGTGTTTCACACACTATTAGTTGAATATACTCTGCGATCTGGATGTATTTTTAAGAAGTTCTGTATATTAAACTATATATCTTGGATTTTTTAAAATATTATTTTGCTTTTAGAAAATACTTCTTATCAGAATCTTAATATCCTTGAATGAGCATTATAGCACGACAAAATATAAAATTTCAGTATAAGATTTTAGCATTTCAGATAAGATTTTAGCATTTTCTACAGACCAGAAAAGCCGTATCTATCTATTGATGAATTATTATTATTCATAGTCATTCTGTGATGAGTAATTTTAATATACTTAATTAATAAACTTAAAAATATAGAATTTATCTTTATATACTCTACAGTTTAACAGTTATATACATATAATTTTCTACTATATATGTATATATAATCTTCTTGAAAATTCTTTCCTTAATAGCATTACTGTAATTTTAGAATATTTACTAATAATACTGTTAATGTTGAATAAATAATATATAAATTCTAGGTTTGTTGTCTCTAATTTATAGTATTTATTCATGTTTGACTCACTAATTCTGAAGTGGCCAAGCTATTCCAATACAGCTATTCACATTTCTGCTAGTTTGTGGTCAAGAACCTTTATGGAACTCTAATGTTTTAGGGTAATATCTCCTTAAAAATTCTGTAAAAATTATTACAAACCCATCAGGACAGGATCCAAATCATAAAACTGTTAATAAAATGTGGACTAAGGAAAACAAAAAGACATCTAAATGGGCCCATTATAAAGCAAAAAGGAAAACATTAAAAATACAGCATTAAAAGACTAATGTCACCTTCACAAAAAAGTGAGCACTTACTAATTTTTGCTTGGTAATGGTAATTGATTTTACATCAAGGTAATGATTAAGAATTCATATTTGAAAGGTAGACTTTTCTTTCAAGATTTCCACTTTAGCTACAAAATTACACCTCTTTCAAAATTGCTGGAGGAAAATTATCATCATCCTAACTTAAAACTATATTTTTTTCAGTCTGAAATGAAGGTCAACTTTATGCACAGTAACTGATTTGCTAATCTTTAAGCAACTTACATGAAGTGCATGGATGCAGCTTTTGGAATGAAATTAATGCATTTTTATTTTGCATTGTTTGGTGCAAAGGGCCCTAGAGTTGTTTACTGGTTAAATATGTTTATGTTTGCAAGGCCTCTATCTAAGTCAACACATAAAAATTTGCTTTCATTCTTCTTTCTTTTCTCCAAAATCAACATTCAATTCCACTTTCCTTTCAGGTGTTGTGTTCCATCATTGAGGCAAAATCTTATCTCAGGGTAGTTGATTGGTTCTTAATTATTTAGGCTTCTTACCTTAAAACAAAAGTGTGTGGAAATGAGATGACCATCCAGGGTTAGACACATGTGACCATGAAAAAAAAAAATGAAGCAGTCCTGTCTGTCTTACCACACAACCCATTCACAGTGCAACAGAGAACTTGGCCCCCTTGCCATTAGACCAAAGTACTCTGGCAAACATTAGAATTCCGTCAGTCTTGCAATGGTTAGTGGGGATAATAGCTATATTTTTATGATAAGATATTTATAGGATTATTTGATTTATTATATAGGTATAGCCCGGTAACAGGTTGTGGAAAACTATATTAACAGTATACTCAGGCCAGGCACAATGGCTCACACCTGTAATTCCAGCACCTTGGGAGGCTAAGGCAGGCAGATCCCTTGAGGCCAGGAGTTCGAAACCAGCCTGGTCAACATTGTGAAACACCGTCTCTACTAAAAATATAAAAATTAGCTGGGCATGGTGGTGCATGCCTGTAGTCCCAGCTGCTCAGGAGTCTGAGGCAGGAGAATCACTTGAACCCAGGAGGCAGAGGTTACAGTGAGCCAAGATTGCGCCACTGCACTCCAGCCTGGGCAACAGAGAAAGACTCCATCTTAAACAAACAAACAAGAACAAAAAAAAAAAGTATACTCAGATTTTCCTTAAATGATTTAATCTCACTTGCAATCTCCTCCTCCACTCCTATAGATAGCAAGTGGAGATGCTTAAATCAAATCAGGTAATAAGCACTAGGTAAAGTCTCTTTTCGTTTAATATTCTCAGATTTACCCCTTCTCCCTCTTTAATAAGAACTTCAAAGGGCACCTGTGATCTAGTCACAGAGAGAATCAGAGAGAGGGGCCTGTGACCTCAGGCTGAACCAGATGAGAGAACAGCTGATCTCATCCACCAATGGGTGCTGGCAGCTGTCAATGGAGGTATGGTCGATTCAGGCTGTTCCTTGTTTTTTCTGCTAGTGTTTGCTGCGGAAATATGACAGTGGAAACTCTGGTTCATTTTCTAGTCCTCAACAGTGCTTCCAAGAAGC
Source organism: Pongo pygmaeus (assembly GCF_028885625.2). Classification (NCBI taxonomy): domain Eukaryota; kingdom Metazoa; phylum Chordata; class Mammalia; order Primates; family Hominidae; genus Pongo; species Pongo pygmaeus. Next base: position 79,007,028 of record NC_072376.2, read on the forward strand.
ATTAGCTTGTAAGTGAGGGTATTTCCCTTTGAAACCTTGACCTCACCTGGGGTTTCGGCTAATCACACAACCCTGTTGGTTTAGTCATGGCTTCATTCGGTTTGAGACTGAACGGCTTTCAGAGTTAGTCTCCCACTTCCTTGGAAATCCTTTGTGCAGGTTCCCTGTCAGATTTGCATTCAACATATGAGCACGCCCCTCCCCTCTGCCACTGCATTTCCAAGGACATACAGGGATTCTCAGCTCCTTCACCTTACATAAGTGTCATGGGCCATTCTCTGATACCTTCTCAGGAACTCTTCCCTGCTAACCACATTCACATTTATTGTGTTTATTGTTTTGCAGCTACTGTAGCCAGTAGGTCTGGGGGACAGTATATGAGGTTATTCTCTTCCTGAAACCTAAATAGAAAACAAGAGAAAATATCCTCTATTTTAAGGGTTCACTCTTGGCGGGGAAGATATCTCAGAGAAAAATTAAAATATGCCATTTTAGTATCTCTTCTCTTCCAAATCATCCTATGTATTACATGCTTTTGTGTACTACATCACTCAAGTCCCACATAGTCTTAATAGGAAGACAATCATCTTCACTTCACATATGGTAGCACTGAGGTTTAAAGAATTTAGGTAACCAATCAAAGGCTGCAGAATGAGCAAATTTCAGGGCAGCTTTTGAATTCAGATATTGTAACTCCAGAGTACATGTATTCATCATAATCTAGCAATGCCTTTTTGTCCAGACTTACTCAAAATGTCTATTAAAAAGATGAAAAGTTTGGGTATTTCAAAACACTAACAGATTTAATCTGGGGGAGAAAAGAGGAGGTGGGAATGATATATTTGAGACAGAACCTTCAGGCATCTAGAGGAGCACACACCAGCCAGGCCCTGTACAGTAAGTTCTCTTCTGGTTGAAATGCTCAACCTGTTGTCCAAGATGGTTTATTCTTCACCTCGACAACTCACGCAACGCATCCAAATTCTGTATTTTCTGCATTATTCTGTCCATATATTTATGTTTACAATATGCCTTCACTAATGATTTTATTCATTAAAAGAAAGCTGTTCTATAGATGGAAGTTTTACTAAAATCAGTTTGAATTAATCAATTGATTATATAATTATATTTTGGATAAATTTCCCTTTATTTCAAACGTTTCCTTTATTTTAAGTACTAGCACAAAAATCCTAGATACTATACTTTTACATTTGACTTTTGTAAAAAATTTCTAATTTATTCTGTCTGCAGCAATAAAGCCAGATCATCTATAAGCATTCTTCTTTAACGTATAAATATTAGTCTTGTGAACTCAAAATTTCATGAAATCTAAAGAATATTTCAGTGGCATCTATAAAAGTGCAGCCTTAAAATCACAAAGCTGGGCGAGGCCTCAACCAGCCTTGACACCTTAGGACTCTTATGCTTCAGGTAATGGACTAGTTGAGTTCAAAGTGATAGCTGATGTTGCATAAGAACAGGATGATTCAGGAGGCTGAAGTTAAGAAGAGATCCAAGGTGAAGGAAGTTTTGCATGCAGTGCCCATAAGAGACCCAGAGAATCCTGTGGCTAGGGAGACAGCCTACTCGTAGGGTCGTAAGTGAGGTAGCCTACCTATCTCTCAAACCGGTTCTGACTGTGACTTCTCAAGGGCCAAGGGAAGGCTGAAGTCTTTTCTACTTGGATTTTAAGATTAGCCCTGCACCTCATATGGCTCATTTCCAGGTATTTACATGGGGATAGCCATCACCTACAGAAAGAGGCATCAAAGGAGCTCAAGTTTTAGGGGTTCACAATGAAGCCCCTAATTCCTCACTTTGGAGCTGTTATATTTACACAGCATAAAAGGCTCAAAGGTGGCTAATGCCTGCCTACATTATATAGGTTACTTTTTTTTTATTACTCTGTGATGTCTTTAGAAACTCAGACTGGGAAACACCAAAAATCTTAGCAGTTATTTTTATCTTGGATGTGTCATGAAGATGTGGACTAGATTGAGGCCCATCTCAAGAACTGACCTATAACAACAAACCTGAAGTTTGAAATTCCTGTATATTGAGAAATGAAACCCACAGCAGCAAGGGCAATGACAAGCTGCGACCATAATGGCTGTGTCCCAACTCTGTCCCGGTGTTTCATGTTCCAGGAGTGAATAAATAATTTCATCTTCATGAGCCATGAATTCTAGTCCTCCTTCAAAAGTCTGGCAATGGGCCCAGCTAATTTCATTTATGATGATGGACTTTTTTTTTTTTCAGACTATGAGTTTTCAGAAAGTGAAAAAGGGCAACCATTATCTCATTACATGAGTGTGTTTCTGTGCTTTTTTTTTTTCCTTCCAGCAATACTTTATTGATTTATTAATCAGCAAGAAATCAAAGGGTAAGGACATGCCATTTCCTCATTAATTAGTCATTGGAACAAGCAACACTAATCAGTCTTACTTCAACTATAAATAATTAGTCTTTTAAAAGAAATTTTTCTTGGCAGAAGAGAGTGAAATATAGAAATTCTGTTACACTTAGTAATTTTTTTTCCACAGGATGAAAACTTACATATTGATATTAAGTTAAAGATTTAAACCTTGGGAAATAGATAATTCAGGAAATAACTTTTAATGCCTAGCAGTTTTTATTCATAAATTAAAAGAGTTGCTTTGTCATCAGCTAACATTTATTTATATACCGAAACACCACCACTCCCTCCTTCAAAGTAAATAAATAAGTAAATAAGTCTGCTAAAGTCATATATAGTATGAATAAGAACATACTTTAGGAACTAAAAAAATTAAGTCCTACTTATGTATTTACTGAATTGTGGTAACTGTTTCTACATTACAACAGCTTTTTGTTTCTATTTCATTTCTTAATGGTATCTCTAGGATATAAAATAATCTGGCAGGAAATATACTAAAATTCTGGGCTTTATTTCTGCCTGAAGTTTAAAAAATATTTTTCTAACTCTCAAGTTCCTGTCACTTGTTCTCTTGTTTTAAGTTCCATCAGAGATTTTAAAGTAATTTAAACTATATAATGCAGACTTTCATCTAATCGCTATTATTAAAATATCTCTACATCTATTATTTAGAACAAAGGGAGAAACCAACAGCAGGTTCATTTATCCATCCTCCACTCTTTCTTTATTTAGAATGTTTTGGCTAATAACCATTGCCTCAAAAAATGTTTGTTCCATGAATGAGTTAAAAAAAAAAAACACGGTCCTGTTCTGTTTGAAGAAAGCATTTTGTAACTAAAAAAAATTTCTGTTGTCTGACACATTGTTATGATTGATAAATGAAAAGAAGGAGATTGAAAGGATTCAACTAAAACTGATGGAAATCTAGTAGGAGTGTAGTATGTTATTTGTATAATGTTATTTGAAGGAAGCTAGATAAAATTTATGGAAACCTACCATACACCAAGATATTATTTGTATGATGCTTATTTTAAACTCAGTACCTTTTGAATGGAAAGCATTTTAATCCCCATTTAAGAAAACCAAGTCTCCAAGAGAGTAATTGATTTATATAGGATTTAAATTAATGTCTTTCTTATTTCAGTTCCCATTATTTTTCACGGTACGGCGTGATACATTCTACTATGCTACTAGTGGTGGATTGGTCTAAAAACTTTAAAAGTCCAATTACACTTGTAGATATATGGGGTCACAATAAATTAGAATGAAAGCTGTGAATACCTTAAAAGCCTCCACTGGAAAAGGGAGGTAAGGTCTGATTTTTTTTAGATAGATTTTGTCAAAGGCACTTGGTCAAGCAGCAATCATACAGCTAGGTTTTGGGTGAATATTTGAGGCCAATGTTGTTTTTTGAGAGCTCTTACCTTGAGATCATTACCAGTGAATACTTGGTGTTAGTTAAGGACCCACATACTCTATGAATAAAAATTGCTGCAAAAACAGCATAAAATAAACAAAAATCTAAATATGTATTTTGATTGTAGACTTAAAGGTACCATTAATTTAGTGATTTGAGAGAAATGTAACCATTTAAATGGAAATAAAATTCATGCCATTACCATACAGCATCATGTTGATGATTAATTTTTATCTGAAAGTGTTGTTGAGGTCTGGCATTAAAGAAACACCTGAACATGTACTGGTGAGTTGCATTTTAATAAGCTGTGTATTTCATGTTTTTATGCATTTCATCATTTTAACCTTGCAGTACAAAATAATGTTGACCAGAAACACCTCTTTAAAGTACTGCTTATAAAAAGAGAAATGGTGCATTATATTCTTGACACTTAAGGTCAAGTACTAAAAAGATGCATTGTATATTAATGTATCCAATATATCAGACAAAAAATTAATGTCTATCCTCCCTTTTGGGTCTAGACTACTTTATAAACCTATTTTTACTTTCTTCAGTTTGATTAATAGTATCCCAGAAATACTCTGTCCTAACAGCATCCAAGACAGCTTTGATATTATCTGTGCATCAGGAATGAAAGAATTCTCATTATATTTGAAATGATACATTTCAGAAATTGAAAATAATCTCACATATAGGTTTCATTAAGCACAACATAGTATGTTGTTTTCTTCTAGCAATTTATTCAAGGCCAATGATTAATTATTACAATTTCTCCTGAATTATTTAATGGATTTTCCCACTAAAAATTTTGCTGGAATGGTTCAACACACTCTAACAGCATACATTAGTTTTAACAGCTATGATTGACATTCACAATACAAACTTATGTTATAATTTTTGTCATCTGGGTCAGTGATTTTAATCTGTGATATGTCCTTGAAAAACAGTATTGTTAATAATGTGTAAAATATGATAAAACAGAATTCTGCCTAAACCAAACACAAATAAAGTGCTTAGAGGTCATTACCTTCTTCATTAATAGGCTCTGCATAGGAGCCTACTTTTTCCTGGTTAATTTTGCTATGTTGGTAGCCTCATAGAGAATCATTACTGCTGTGCTCTCCCAGAGACAGAAAGAATAAAACTTCTGTCTATCACTCTGTATACAAAACTTAATCCTAAGGAACAAAAAATATATTCCTGAAACATATTTTCACTCATCTTAAATATAAAATATAAAGTCTCTTGAAACATTCAAGTTGTTATGTTAGACTTTTAATAATTACAATATATATCCTATGGCTGGATTCATTCAAATGTAAAATTTCACTTGTAATTTACTCCATAGGGAGAAAAGTATATGGTCTGAGTGTGGGGAATTATTTATTTTTCCCTAGAAATCAGTACTTTTTTATTATATACTTTATTTCCAATACCTTAATTTTTCATATTATTTTTCTTAAGTGATTTTACTTTCAAAATTGCTATAGCTCTACATTAAGGGTTCTGAAAATGAAAAAAGAAGTAATGTGGCACTATTAATAGTTTTTATTCACCTAAATTTTGTCATACTTACACATTTTAAAAAAAATCCACTGACTTATTTTAGTTTCCAATGTTCTACAGTTTCTAGAATAGTCTTTGACTCAGAATACATAAATATGTTTATCTGAAGTGGTTCTGCTCAGCAATTTAATAAATTGTGCAGTCTACAGAGAATATCATTAATTATGTAAAGACTGATGGGGATTCATTTACTTGGTTTCTTTCTGAGCCACTTGACTTGTCTCTGTTTAATTAAACAATAATAAATGTGATGGTAGGGAGAAACTTATGCTGTCAGTGAACAATACTAAATATGTTCTTGGAATAGAGAAAGGGATTCTAGATGTCTTCATATTTAGACAGAAAATCACAGGAAGTTAATTAAAACACTTGCTTACTTGCCTACAACTTATTGACATATATCTTCAATCATATTTCTTAAGTCTCCAGTTATGGAGGATACTGTGAAGGCAAATTACTGTCAATGCCTCAGTATATTTCTTCATTTTATCTCTTGGAGAGTTCGTTTTCTTTTAGGGAAGTAGATTTTATGCATTTTATGTAATGTTCCCATGCCTGGCTTCGATTTGAAAATATGGTACTCCTTATATTGCCTGTCCCATTACATGGTAAAAATAGGAATATTAAAATATTAAAGACATTTTGCTGAAGGGTGGGGCCATTAGTTATATACAATAATCAGTTGTAAAAACACTGGGGGATGACACAATTATGAGCTGATATTTTTAATATAAATTATAAATGTAGTTTAAATATCTAAGATGTTTTAACTCTATGGTTGAAACATTTGAAAAGTTTTTACTATATGATCCACGACCATATTAAACCACCAACAACAAAGGACTGGCATGAGAGAGACTTCATACAAAGATAATCTGTCAATTTTCTGGGTTTTGGAATTTGGGCAATTTTATAACCTTTCTACTGTTGTTTCTGTTTGTAAACTAGGCATGTAAATATCTACTTTGGAAGAGATATAATGTATATTTACTCATAACTGTGACATATGCAAAGCATCCATATCAGTGCATATCAGAGAATAGCTAAAAAAAAAAAGGTATACCTATTACAATTCCCATTATACTCTTTCCTCTGATTACAGGTTTTAAGAACAAGTTTCAGTGCTAGAAGTCAGCAGAAGCACAGAACATTTTGATCACTTACAGACAGTATTAAAAGATCTATTCACTAATTAGTGGACTGAAATTTAATTTCCAATTTAGAGTCTGTCATTTCTTTTCTTAAGATATTTTTGGCCCAACTAATCTTAGAATAGATAATTTAGATCTCTGAGATGTAAATAAAATAGTGCATAAAACAAAGTTTTACAAGAATTTTCCCCATGGATATATTTTATTTAGCTGAAAGGAAGTCCTTGAGTTGATAGCAAGTCAACATGAATATATTAAAACTAATGCTATAATGCCATCAATAATTTATTAAATAATTGAAAAGTCATATACATAGTAAAAGTACAGTGTATAATTTATGAATTAAAGGACTCCCCCAAAAAATCACAATTATGCTTTCATAAGCAGTGTTGGTTACTTTCAATTTCAGAATTTGGTGTGTGATATTATATATATATATATATATACACATACATATATATTTGTTCTTCATCCCCAGTTTTTGGCATATGATTCCTAAAATCCTTGGAATCTTCAAAGTAATAAATTCTGTATGCTAATGAGTTGACTAGTAGACTGAGGGCTGGCAGTCCCTGGGTAGCTTCAGGATGGGGCTATTAACCAGAAAAACCAAGGCAGGATTAGAGGGTTGGGACTTTCTGCCCCAACCCACCCCCAGGGGAGGAGAAAGAGGATGAAGGTTAAGGTGATCAGCAATGGCCAATGATTTAGTCAATCATGCCTTTGTAATGAAAACTCTGTAAGAACCCAAAAAGAAGTGTTCAAAGAGCTTCCAGATATTCAAACACTTGAGGGCTTCTGGAGGGTCCTGGAGAGGTCATGGAAGCTGTACACTGCCACACTCGTCCCCTTCCCTGCCAATCTCTTCATCTGGTGTTCACCAATATCCATTGTAACTTCCTTTGTGATAAACAAGTAAGCATAAGTGTTTCCCTGAGTTCTGTGAGCAGCTCTAATAAATTAACTGAACCCAAAGGAAGGGTTTGTAGGAATGATTTGTAGCTCGTCCATCAGAAACACAGGCAGACCAACCCAGGGCTTGCAGTTGACTTCTGAAGTGGTGGGAGGGGGCATTCTTGCAAACTGAGTCCTTACCCTGGGATCTGATGCTAACTCCAGATGGATAGTGTTAGAATTGAACTGAATTAGAGGACACTCAACCTGTGTCTGCTGCAGAATTGATTGCTTGCTTGATGTGTGTGGGAAAACCCAAGCTCACTTGGCTACAAAAACCTTCTGTGTTGATTGTTGTGATGTAACAGCATAGACAAAAGTTTGTTCTTTTACAGAGATGAAAACAAAGCAACATAGAACAAAAAACTTTTGCAGAAACTAACCAAAGGCTTATAGCTCTAAAGTGTATCAGAGAACAGAATTTACAAAATAGCTAAGATGTTTATGTATTTACACATCAAAATATGCTTATTGTATGAAATACAAAAAAATAGGAAAAGATAATGGATTCAAATTCCCACTACCAAAGACAACTGTTGTCAATATTTTGATGTAATTATTTCTGCCCCTATAATGTACATTTTCTGTAATCATAGTTGAACTCATTATTTTTATGCACTTTTATATGATAATAGTATTAACCATGACAGATTTCATTTGTATATTATTATAAATATTTTATGAATGCAATTTTAATAGCTACATAACAGTATATCTAGTAGCATTTCATCTAGTAGACATTTTATAATCTGCAGTTGTTCACCATTATTAAATATTTTGGCTATTTAAATTGTCTTAAACATACAACAATAAATTTTGGGGCCATAGGTTTCTATATAGTTTGGATTGCCGGAAGTGGAGTGGCTGAGTCAAAGTGAGATTTTCTTTTTAATGGCTCTTTATACACAGGCATTAAGTTTTCTAACATTCAAATTAGACACATATGATATTTTCTACAACTAAATCTGAGAAATTCACTCAAGAGACGACTGATCTAGTTTTATCCTTGAGAGGAGATTTAATGTTCAATAACATTTAGCCATCAGTTAAAAAAATATCTTGGCTGAAATCAGATAATGTAGGTTATGAATAGTGACCAGTAAAAAACTCTTCTACACTGTTACTGGTGTATTTTCATGTAACTACGTGGCATGAAAATATACCAATTTGCCTATGGCAGCTCAACTGTGGCAATTCAAAAGGTGGCATGATGTGATGTGAGCCCCTAATAATCTCCATTAGCAGCTTCTCCAGACAAGCACAGATAAGGATGCAGTCTAAATGAAGACAATATGTTTTATATACAAATGAGAATGTCACTCACCACCATCAGGATTGTCATCCCTAAGGCCCTACTATGTGGAAAATGTGAAAGCAAAAGTGACTTTTTTTTGTCTATTTGATTTTTTTGTTGTTGTTTTGTGTTGTTGCTGTATCACTAACCTTACTACAATTGCTCTAAAGAAGATTGACTGTCCAAAGATGTTATTTTATTGTGTGTTTCTCTAACTTGGCATATTATGAAGTTGACAAAGTGATTTGTGACCAGTTAAATTCAAGAGTATATTTAAATATATTTTACAAATTATTAACTAAAGAAATATTATGTATGATTCTAAACACAATTTAATGGAAGTAATATGTCAGTTTTCAGTCCTTCCTTAATAAATATTTTTCTGATTCTCACACAAACACACACACACACACTCGTGTGACATTTTAAAAAAGTTCTGTTTCATTTGGAATTTTTTCTTCTTTCAGGATATATTGATCCTCTTCTTTTGCATTATCATTTTCCACATTTAAATATGCTGGAAAATCCAACAGACAGTAAACTTGTGGAAGGTAAGGCTCAGGCTATTGTCTATATTGCATTAATGTATCTTGAATATCCAGCAGAGGGATTGGCAATTAGGAGCTGCCAATAACCATCTCTGAAGGGATGAGTTATTTTAATGTGATATTTCTTCTTTTTTAGGATACTTAAAAGTATTTTAAGATATTTTGTCCTGTTTCATATAATTACTCAAAGTTCCCATTAAGCACAGTCCTTGCTGATTGTGGTCTATGACATCAGGCTTCTCCCCCAGAAAGTTCAGATAAATGTTAACAGGGTGCTTCACTTTTACACTTTTTAGCTTTTTTTTTCTTTTCATTAACACTAATGTTTTATATATTTGTATGTTCTCACTCATTGATACCATGAGAAAAATTGCATTCCCCTTTCTACACAGCAAAAGTTTTGGCTGAAGTCTAACAAAAATATGGAAAATCTCATTTTGCAGAAATACAAATCTGATGACCACTCATGAGAAACAACCCAAGACATCCCTTTTGGATTCAGTAATTCAGGGTCTGTTCCTGTTGAAACATTATCTTAACCCAAATTATCCAGGCTACAAACAAACAAACAAACAAACAAATAAAAAACTTTTCATTAATTCCTTTTTACCATGCAACATCTCTTTTGGTTCTATTCAGAGGCCATACTCAGTATTATTTAGTAGAGGAACGAAGTCTGTGCTTTTCCAGAAACAGAAGGGTTAGAAGACGGAACACAGAGTCATGTGTTACTTAAAGATGGGCTGCATTTTAAGAAATGTGTCCTCCAGGGGATTTCATGATATAAACATCACAGAGTGCATTTATGCAATCCTAGATGGCATAATCTACTAGACACCTAGGCTATATGGCATGTCCTATTTCTCCTAGGCTATACACTGGTGCATGTTACTCTCCTGGATATTGTAGACAATTGTAACACAATGGTAAGCATTAGTGTATCTAAAAACATAGAAACAAAAGCATAGTAAAAACACAGTGTGTGTGTATATATATATATATATATATATATATATATATATATATATATATTTTAGACAGAGTCTTGCTCTGTCACCAGGCTGGAGTGCAGTGGCACAATCTCAGCTCACTGCAACCTCTGCCTTCCGGGTTCAAGTGATTCTCCTGACTCAGCCTCCCGAGCAGCTGGGACTACAGGCACACACCACCATGCCCAGCTAATTTTTGTATTTTTAGTAGAGATGGGGTTTCACCATGTGGGCCAGGATGGTTTCGATCTCTTGACATCGTGATCCGCCCACCTCAGCCTCTCAAAGTGCTGGGATTACAGGCATGAGCCACCACACCAGGCCAGTATTATAATTTTATGAGACCATCCTTGTGTATGTGGAAGTGGTCCATCACTGAAACATTGTTGTGAAGCACCTGGCTCTACCTATATTTCAGCTTATAATGGCTCTAGTCTTGGAAAAAGAAAACAGTTATCATGTGAATATTTTAGACAGATTCTATTTCTTCACACTACCAGAAGTTGTCACTCATAAATTGAGATATCCTTAGAACTAATTTTCGGACTTCATTGAATGGGATTTTTTGAGCAAAGAACTGAAACTGTTTGGATTAGTTTATTTTAGCTAGCCACTGCTTATGGTAAGGGCAAGGGAGAAAGACTGTTTTTTTCAAGCATAGAAACAGAAATATTAAAATTTCAGCTCACGATCTTTAAGAAAAGAAAAGCAATGAGAAGTTGTGTGAATTTTTATTAAAATGTAAATGAATTACATTGTCACATTGATTCTACATCACCTTTCACATCTTCAATTTTTTCCTTCTACCCTCTCTAATTTCTCTATTGACCTATAGCACTGAGTGAAGTCGACACCCTTTAAAAGGTGGGGGTAAAGTGTTTTCAAATAGAACATTTATTTTTATGGCCACAGTAAATTATTACAGCTGAAACATTTGTACACAAGTAAGAAGGGACAAAACAGGATATTTTCCTTCCAGTCAAGTGCAGTGATAAAATTACAACCTTAATTATTTAACTCCTGTGGTAACTGATCTTATTTTTCATTCTCTGTATGTTATAGTAGGTACTCCCACCTTGATCTCTATCTTTCCTTCTTATTCCCTCCTATCTCATTTGTTCCTCTGTCCTGCCCTGTGCGATCTTCTGTTCTACCCATCCCTACAGGCCCATTCCTATGATTCAGCCTGTTGATCTGTCTCAAGTTCTTAGTCCCTGGCATCTTGGATTAGTGCATTATATTGACTTCAAGTAAACAATTCTATCTGCTATTTCTCCACTAAAATTTAGATTGATATTTCAAGACAAAAATGACATCTGCTCCATTTGCTGGATTCTATCTCTGAGAGGTTATTGTGTCCCCAACAAGTAACAGAGATGGAATACTTTTTAGGCATGTTTTAAAGGGAGAATTAACAGAAATACTTGATGATTAGGTGGATATGAATAAGAACTTACAGTTACAACCATCATTATTTGGAGAAGGAGACAGTGGAAAATAAAGGGGTCTTGGAAAAAATCGACAAACATAGATACAAAGAAGATTATGTATTTGGTTGTGTTGACTAAATGAATACAGAGAAGAGATTAGGGAATGGTAGTATAGGTTGATATATTAAGATAATTCTTGAAAGAATAGATGGTTCTGGAACTTCAATATATACTAACAAAAATGCCAAGAAATCAATGAAATTATTATCACTAAACATGTTCCTCATCAAAATACTACCTTGGAATTCACGTATAGCACCAATGATAAAACAAAAAAAAAATGTTCTATGCCAGGGTCATTTTTCTTCTTATTGGCACTGTAAAAACTGAAACCTAGAATATAAGAAAAAGGATTTGAAATTTGACAACATTGCAGGAATTTTTCTTAGGATGAAGACAAGTTGAGATCTTAGACACTTTGTATAACATTTAAGATAGAAGATGTAAGATGATATCATAACGTAGATGGTTGAACTGGTTTGAAAACAAGGTACATGAGTCAGGAACATAAATTTAAATATGTTAAAGCTAATAAGACTGCTATTTCACTAGCAACACCCAATTAAACAAATGGGAGGCACAAATCCTAGGGGATACATAGAAATTAGAATATATGTATTATTTTGGGACTTGGGCTTTCTATTTTCAATATAATGAATAAGTCATTCACTTTTGAGTTAATCGTTCCGGTCATATATCTATCTATTTGACACAACTTTGGAAAAATCAACACATTTTCTGAATCTTCACTTTATAATTGACATTTTAGGGAAAAGTACTCAGAGAATATATCACTTTCCTTATATTTCCAAATTGTACCAAAGTGGGGTATATTTCTGAATTGTAAGCAGGAATATTAGTGATAGTTGATGATATGATTTGGCTGTGTGCCCACCCAAATCTCATCTCAAGTTATAATCCGAACTGTCATCCCCACATGCGTAGGGAGGGACTTGGTGGGAGGTGATTGGATCATGGGGGTGATTTCCCCCATGCTGTTCTCATGATAGTGAGTGAGTTCTCATGAGATCTGGTTGTTTGATAAGTGCCTGGAGCTCCGCCTCTTCTCTCCCTCCTGCTGCCATGTAAGACATGCCTTTCTCCCCCTCCCCTTCCACCATGATCGTAAGTTTCTTGCGACCTACCCAGCCATGCAGAACTGTGAGTCAATTAAACCTCTTAATTTATAAATTACCCAGTCTCAGATAGTATTTTTATAGCAGTGTGAAAATGGGCTAATACACCTGAAAACCTCAAGAAACCAGCTTTTAATTTGAGCCATATTTTTAAAGCTTGAAAAACTGGTTTATATGTAATTTAATGCTGGAAAAAAGAAATGAAGTCAGCATACTGTTAGACTAGATAAGTCATTTTTCCTTAAAAATATAAAGAAGATTCATATTTTGAAGAACAATTGAATGATTAAATATTGGCTTAAAGTTATACTTAAATTTTAAGTCTCTTGTATCTGGAAACAAATTAGTGATCCTGTAATTAAACCTGCAAGCTTTGAGTACATTTTAAAATAGTATCATGGAACAAAAATCTAGAGGTACTTTTAAAGGTATAGCTGCTGGTCTAATTTCTTGAATTTAAATTTCAGTCACACTGTCACGTCTTAATTACAAAACCAAAAAGTCAGAAATTATATACCTGATTTCTAAGGTCAGTTTAAATACCTATCAATCTTCATAGTAAGCTGTATAAATTTATTTGATGAGAACACTTAGCAAATTTTAAACTTGTGCAAACAGACATTCTTTAGTAAGTTCCTACAAATAATTCCTTTGTCTTTTGTGATATTATTTGCTATGAGGAATAATAACAATGAGCTTATGTACACTAATTCTTTTCTGGTTTTTACATCAGTCTTGCCTTTACAACGTAAAAAAATGCTAGTTTATGCTATCATACACTAGGAAAAATGAAAGTGGAAAAACTTTTCAACCTGTATAATATTGCAGATCTTTCCATTTTTTTTTTCCAGTGGAGAAATTTTCCTACACTGAATAGAGACCATCTCAAAAGAGAGAGGTTATGAGGAAATAAATGAAATTCACTGGGGAAAAAAATTTGTACAAAAATATTACCCAGTGTTTCAATGATAATAGCCTGCAGCTTTCACACTAACTTGAAGATAAACTGTCATTAGTGGAAATAAAATGAAGCCTCCTAGAGTACTAGGAGGGCACAAAGTAAAGAAACTGGGAAATTTCCAATAGTAGTGTGACAATACAAAAGCCTCCTGTTAACTCTTGGTGTATGTCTTTCCATGCATATGTTTCTATGTGAATATATACTTATATTTGACAGTACATAAAATATATTAGTATTATCTAGACTGCTGAACTATTTATAGTTTTCTATACATGCCATGTCTTCTCTTCTGGTTTCTCTAGAAGCAGCTATCCTGTAATTATCTCTAGGTTCCACAATTCTCTCTCTCTTTCTCTTTCTCTCTCTCTCTCTCTCTCTTTCTCTCTCTCTCTCTCTCTCCCTCCCTCCCTCCTTTCCCTCTGACTCTCTGCATATAATTTTTCCCTATAGTCTTGGGCTTACCTTAAATGATGACCATCAAAAGAACATTGTGGGATCTTCTGAACTGTAACTAATCCTCCACTCACAGCTCCCATGTGCTTGGCTGGTGCTCATTTCTTTCTACCTCTCATTGTAGTTATCGGTATACATATGCCAATGGCTCCATTTGCTGTTATGATAAACATAAACTAATACCTGTGTAAGAGTCTCTAATTCATTTCATTCCATTTTGCTCCTAAAATAAGTAAGGTAATTCCATGGAAGTGTTATTTCTAACTGTTCATTTTAATTTGATTGAAAAGTGTGGGTGATTCTCTGTCAAATGTCTTTTAAGGTTAAGCACTGTTGGTTAATATACCACATTACTCACTGTAAACTCAAATGTAATGGTGTGTAAGCATTCCATATTCATATGCAAACTTCTTGTTATTACAGCATTCTAAAGGTTGAGGAAGCAGAAGTCAAACTTTGTAAAAACAAAGAGACCAAGACAACTCACATGGCAAGTCAATTCCAGTCTAGAGGTGCAGGAGCAGTGGACTGCCATGGATGAGGGATCTCTTTATAATAGGCATGAGATTCACACCATCATGATGGAAATGGTCATGAAGGCAGTTTGACTTACATGTTTCCAGAGTACATGTTAAAAAGTTCAAATATAATGATAAATGATGTGGTAAATACAAATCCTTTTCAAATGCTGACATCATTATGAGGCCTGTGTTGTAGGCAAAGGGCCAAGGCTCCAGGAGGTTGTGCCTGGATGGTCTTCCATTGGCAGGAGTGCAGTCAGTACCTCAGTATCTGCTGGGCTGGCTGGTCACCCTGGGATTGACTGTCATGGTCTCCAAGAATCCTGACACCAATGTTGTTCTTAGTTTAGCAGTTTGCACCCTTCAAAATTTTAAAGTCATCTGAATAGCAAAACTATTAACAGAGTCTTTTCCAAACATTTCTGAATCTATAATTTAGTGTATCTTTTAAATATCATTGGCAGTAAGAAAGAGCAATTGGAAGCAGAGGGAGCAGGCTAATTGAAAGCTGTAAAGAAGCCACTGAGTGAAAAGTGTTGAGAAAGAATGAAAGGAATTTTAAACTGTGTCAGTCACTGTTTAGTTTATGCCCTCCATGTTAGTTCAATACTGGTGCAGTTTCCTCTTCTCATTTTCTTTCTGTTTGAATGTGCAGTATTCTCAACTTTATTTACTGTCTGCTGTTCCTTGGTTCGTTGGCACATAAACTGCACCTGATTTAATGTTTTTAGTGCAAACCGTTTTTTCCAAAGAAA